>NC_092424.1:102311033-102628908 GCF_036169615.1 Heliangelus exortis | reverse complement strand
GAGCAATGTTAGAGATGAAAAATTACATCAAATTCTACAGGCACAATCAGCCACTGCAGCCAGTCCAATGCCCAGAGTGCAGGTAGATATAATAACTTTTTCCTCTGCTTCACTCAGTGATAAAATACAAGTAGCTACTATGGCAACATCACATGGTACATTTGTTATATATGAAAGAGAATGTGTTGAAGGAAGTAGCAGATCAGCATGCCATGTGTGCTTTCATTTTCTGGAATGTTTTCAAGGGAAAACATCTGTTCAGATATTTTTCCTGAGATTATGTTTTTAGTTAAAAAAAAAAAAACATGAAGAGAAGGGATGCAATTCTCTCTCTCTCTCTCTCTGCAGTCTTTTCTCTCTCCTATAAAACTGCACTTTTTTCTCTTGTATCATATACCATGCTGTTTTCCCTGTGTGGCTCTATTATTTGGAGCTTTAGTAGCATCTTTAAATGAGTAAAAAGTTAAATATTTCTTTGAACACTTATGTAGGGATATTGTGGTAGGTGGGAATGGACACTAAGTCTGGGAGGTTAGCCAAAATCTTTCTGCTGCAAGCATTACTTTAGGATGTGAAAATTTTTATACACCTAGTCATAACATAGCACAGAAAAGATGATCTGTGGCTAAAGTATTAACCTGGAATTCAAGAAATATGTATCCCATTCTTGCCATGGCTACTCATGTGACATCTGTGATGTGAGGCATATTTTTTAACATTCAGACCTCCCCCATATAATATCCACATTCTTGGTTTTTGGATGGTAACTCCCTAGATTCCTTTCACTTAACTTCAGACGTCTGCAGTATAGACATTTACATCTGAACAAGCTGTCTAGACTTCCTTTATAGTCTGCAGAAAAATCTAGAGACTTAGGATGCCATTCATCTGTTTGGTTTTAGACATCTAGGTTAGACTAAGATATATTGCATCCTAAAAGTGCCTTTTTCTGTGTAGGGATCAAGTCACAAGCAGAAATAGAGTTTATGTGTGTTAGTAAAGCATCTTCACTGATTTGTGCCTTTGTAGAGACGATGGTTTCAAAGTGATGCTTGAACACAAGCTACAACTGAAAAGTAAACTGTAGGAGGCCCCAGTGCTCTTTCTTTTTCAGAGACCAAGATAAATTTCAAACAGGCACACAGATGACAAAACTGATCAAGAGAAAGAAAAATTATATTGGCCATAATCCCAAACATTAGATTTTTTAAAGACTGAAAAATTGCAAAATGTTTTTAGAAACTGCTGTTTGAAATAGTATCTGTAGCACTAGTCAAGTGTTGCTTTTTTTTTAAAAAAAAAAAAAAAAAAAAAAAAAGCAGCTCTCTTTACTAGAAGATGCCTGCTGCTAGAAACTGAAATGTCTTCTGCTGTGACAGGTATTCAGTTCTGTGCCAGGATTTCTAACTAAAATGCAATTGACAGGATCTGATTGACAGTGCGGAAATGTGCAGTGAAATTCTCCATCCATGGGTACACACTGCTATCTGAATCCTGGTGTCCAAAATATCCTGATGGAGCAGGCAGACAGTACAATACAGGACCTGTGAGAACTTCTGTCCATCTGGGAGAGCACCTGGAAACCAGGAGAAACACCATAGACATCTGAAGTGGGACTGAGATGCTTACTTAAATATACACAACTGAGCTGGGCACACAGAGAAGGGAGATTCACAGTTCCTACATTATGAATTGCTTTTTAGATTCCTAAGTAGTCAGTCTCTAAAAGCCAGACACATCATGTCAGATTATTAGTCAGAGGAGAAACCTAGGCTGGAGGTTCTGAATTGCCTTACCTATCCATGCCAACAGACTGCAGCATGTTAAAAGAGGAAGATCTGGAAATCCTGCACTTGGAAAGACCAAAGTTAGGATGTGGGTCATTACACCTTTCCACTTAAGTCAATGGGAAGAGGTGGTTCTAGTGCATAATACAGAGACTGTATGGGCAGAGGAAGAAGTGCTGCTTCTAGAAGTAACCTGTCCCAGGTTAAGGTGACATCATTCTGTATCTGTGTAAGTAAGAAAACTCTGACAAACAAAGCCACAAGAAATAAGTAAGGGACTTGAATCTGTGGTAAATTTGAGATGAACTCGGGACAAAGTCTGTACATTTATTTCATGTTTTTAATAAAAGATGTCATCCAGCTGCAAATTTTAAACGTTTCTGAAATATCAGCATTTGTGAGATACATTAAACATTTACTTGCAGAGTTTTGGCATAACTATCTGGAAACAAAGGCCAATTTTGTGAATATTTATAACAAATCTTCAGGCTAAAAGTCTTCAGATTTCACTGGCAATTTACATCTCAAGTTAGTGACATTTGTGTCACCACTCCAAGAAGGCTGATGCCTTTAACTGAAGGAACTGAAGTAGAAGCAACAACAAACAAACAAACAAACAAAAAAACCCTTAACTTAAGTTCCAAGCCTTTAAATTTGGATGCAATGGTTTAGATAGTGCTTCTTCATGATAGCTCCATTGACTTGAGAGGTATTGTCATATAAAAAAACCTATGAAGATGCCAAAGAAATTATCTTCTAGAACACCTAGGGTCATTTTAATAATGATTAGGAGAAGGGACAATGAAATAAAATTGAAATAAATGTGAAATTATAAGTAATAGAACTACAAAGAATAACAGTTAAAACTCCTCAAAAGGAGCAAAAGTAAACCAGAGGAGCAAGGAAAGGAGAATGGCTCTGCCCTTGACTACAATTTCAGAACACTTACAATGTCATGGAGCAAGAAGACTCAAGATTTTTCGTTACTGCATGAGGTGAAGGAATCTGGAAATACATGCTTACTGTCCTTAAAGTATGGGAGATAAAGAAGTGTAAATGGCTGCCAACCACCACACAGGAGATGCTGCACTGACGACTTCTTTTGGAACACTAGCAGCTCAGTTTTGCTTCTCAGGTTCTCCAGCAGAGGAAAAGCTGGAAATGGGACTGTGGCTGTTTTGCCACTGTCAATAATCCACTTCCTTCAATTCCTGCCTGCTTTGCCTCTGCACAGAGCCATCCTGAGGGGAGGGTTTAGTTCAGTCTCAGTACAGGAAATACTTAAAAAATCCCTTGTCAGTCTTCTGCCTTTGATGTCAATCTCAAAATTCCTACCTTTCCTGAGGACTGTGGTTTGATGCTGCACATTAAAAGCTTTGCTTTCTGTCAGCCTATGAATACCTGCAGGATCAGATCTTTTCCTGGTAGATGTTAAAAGATGAGTTTTCTCCTGAATAATTTTACATTTTTTGCATACTGTGCATCGAAAGAAGAGGGAAAGAGTTGCTGCTAGCAACAAGGCTTGGGCTGAAAGATGATGTGTTATCCTCTGCAAGGCTTTTGGAGTGGGTTGGCATACAGTGAATCAATGCAGACTGAAATTTCATGTCAGACAGAGATATATTGAATCAGGTGAAAATTGGGATAAAGCCTAGACAGAACCAGCATGAACTGCCTGGAAAAACAGCTTCACTCTGTAGCTCATCTATATTCAGTTCTATAGAGGGACTGTATAGCTTATAATAGATTTCTTTTATGGGATCAAGTAAAAATATTCCTGACAACAGATGGACTTTGAGTCAATGAAATCTAACTACATTTTACTATTTTAAAGACATATACATTTTTTAGGATGAGGGAACTTAACTTTTGGAACCCTGTGCAATGTTTTTATTGAGTTATATTTTGAATAGCACTCTGTCATTATCAGGCTCATATAGGAGCTAATATTATGATTGTTTTCTTCCCTGAGAAATTAACTTTCTTCTTAACCTGATGTCAGTTAAACACATGTCTGTAATTTCTGTTTATGTGCTGATGTGTTGCTCTTATATATGAAGCATTATAATAAGTCTTAAAAGTTAGAATGCCCATATCTGAGGAGATAATATTGTGCATGTGGCAATTTAGTCTCTAAAGTTTGATTAGGATAAGTGTCCAACACTGGAAAAAAACTCAGAATATAAGAAATGCCCTAATAGGTCAAATCAGGAGTCCTTCTAGTTGAGTATTATCTTCTGACAGTGGTAATATAAGATATTTTTTTGGGAGAGCACATGAGTCAGGTCACAATCAGTAGTCCATTTCCCATCAAAATTAGTTTATAAGAAATGGAGAAGGCACATCTCTACTTGGTCCTGTCAGCATTGATTTATGAGTCTGTTGTACATGAATTGGTCTAATCTACTTTGAACCTGCTAAAGCTTTCCTCTCCCATAACCTCTAATGGCCATAAGTTCCAGAAGTTTATTTAGCTACTGAAAAAGAATTGCTTCCCAGATAACAATTCCACAGGCCATCAGAATTTTGCAGTTTATTATATGTCTCCCAACATTTTCCTCTTGATATAAAAGTGTTCCAGACTTTGTTGTTGTTCCTGGTATGACAGCTCTTCCCTCACCTGCTTACTCTTCTCTACTCTTTCTAATTCTACCAGGTCCTTCTTGAGATCACAAAGCCACACAGGAGGTAGGTGCACCAAAGGTTTTCTATATATACAAAATGCTGGCACCTGTGTGGTGTCTTTCCAGTTCTGTCTGATGTTTTTCTGGCAGTTTTGATATTTTTAACTGCATCCAAACACACTGCAGAGATCTTTGTTTATCATAATTTGTTGTCATTGGCACGATGATCAACTGTCCAAAAGACCTTAATTATATCCGCAGGCCATGTTCACTCCTGTTTTCAAGTCATTGTTGAAGAAGTTGAATAAAACAGCTTCTATCATTGATCTCTGAGGAAAGTGCTGGTCACTCTTCTCCATCCTGAAAAGTCACTATTAAGTGACCTTATCCCATGCTTCCTATTCTTTAATTGACTTTCAATCCTAGAAAGAACTCCACACTTATGGCAAATGAGTTTTCTATTTATCTTTAAGATTCTTAAAATTTTTTTTGTCAAAGCAATTTTGAAATTACATATATGTGCTGTTCACTTTATAATTCCCTTTATAGACATATCCATTCCCTAGTTTTATGCTCTTAAAAGCTTCCAGTCTAAAGAAAAGCAAAACTACATCTATTACCTTAAGAAGCTGAAAAAAAATACTTCTCTTCAAAAATTTCCTACTTGCTCATTTGTGACTCATTCAGGACCATTTAGTTACAGTAAACTCTTCTATGAAGAGGAAGAGCCTATTCCTTCTAAGAAGGAAGAGCCAGGCTTCACACTCTCTGTTCCTACAGAACCAAAGTTCCAACTCACAGCTGGGACTCTTGGGAAGAGCAGTAGTACAACAATATCTAAATTTCATGTTAGGCTTTTTGTCAGTTGACCTCAAATCATTCAGCATTTCCCTTCCCAGAGAAGGAAAAGCAAAGAAGGGAAGACACTCAACTGGAAGAAGCAGAAGTTAAAGCCAGGTCACCCCAGTCTTGGATGTAGTGCACTGGACTCTCTCTTAAGCCTGGGCAACCTAAATGTAAAGGTACATCAGCTTTTAAATGACATCTCCACTCCTCACTTTGCATCAGCAGTGAGCTGAATTAAATTCCTGCACCTGGAGAATAAAAAGAGTAATATTCTGTGGAAATTCAGGTTTATATGCATTTTAGGGGTTTTTTTCTGTTTAAGCTCATCATGTATCTTAAACTTTTTTTTTTTTTTAATCAAGTTCCTAGTCTTTACATCTTCCCCATCCTCAGTCTTCCTGTTTACTGACAAGCCTTCACACCCCCAACACTGAACCAACTTTTGACTGATTCACACTTAATCTGAATTCCTTTATTAGAAAGCTATTAATTAGCTTCTCAGTGGCCCAATCTGCTGACTATTGTGATAATTGTAAGGCTTTTAGAGCTTTTCCCCCCACTTTGTTGACAGACCATTGGACTTAGAAACAGCAGCACAAGGAATGCAGGCTCATCTTTGTTTTAACATACTTAAGGTACTTTTATCTGTAGGTTTGCCCTGAACAAAATCCTGTTCAAATTGTATTAAGCCCCAGATAAACCTCTCTTTCAGATTATGGTTTCCAACTGAACTCCTGTGCACTGAAGAGAGGGCACCGAATTCTTGATTGTTTCAAGAAAACCTCTTTGAGTAATCCCTTGAGCTTGCCTACAGGGCTTGGATTTCCTAATGGATGCTTTGATGACAGGAGATAAGAGCCAAAGGTACCTTTATTCTCTTAGAAATTGCTCCAAACAAACAGCCTCGATGATTAAAGCTAATAGAAATACCTGGAAGATTGATAGCTTGCAAAGCACTGCTGAGTGAATGAATAACTTCCCCTTTAGTTCCAAAAACTAATATTTGTCCACATTTGCTGCCTTTTAAGAAAGTGCAACGTCTTTTGTATGCAGAGTGTTGATCAGGAACAAACAGACACCATTCAGCTATTATTTGAATTTTAAACAAAGCCTCCCTGCTTCAGCTATTTGGGCAGCATTCTGCATGGGCCCATTTATAATACTTCAAACATGGCACAGGGAGGGTCGCTAGAGTAAAGTACATATAAGTGTGAACATGATACTCTTGTAAAAGTTTTTAATGATGTGAATGGGCAGCACACTATGGTATTCTATACAGAGGTTTTAAATTGCACAAAGGGCCTGTAAAACTTCTATATCTGTTCCCAAGCAATACACCTATCAGAGAGTTGAACAAATGGAAACCAAATTCTGCAGCAAATAAAAGTCTTAAATTTACAATGCTGGATTATAAAACGGTGTCTTTCAACAGCAGCTCTGACTTATTTCATGTTCTGATGAAATCATTGCTTGCAAATGCCAAGAAATTCAGCTGTAAACTTTTGGCAATAAGTAGGCTCTCCTTGGAACTGCTGGTTTTGAAAACATCTGTAAGTCAGGAATCCACTGCAGAACCAGTAAAAGGGGCTGAAGAGACCAAAACTTTCACTAACACCTCGTAACACAAGCAGTACTCTGGGTGCCACCAAACCCTACTCCCTGGTATGTGGGTTATGTATATAGCAGAGCTCACTTCCAAAATGGGGTTTTATAATTCCCAGTGTCACAGAGGCTGGAGTCAGGGAGTGTATCACATAATAATGCAATCTAACAATAGAGTTGCAAATAGTGGAACATTTGGTTTTGAAGTGATGCAGCCCAAGGGTGGGGTGTTCAGATACTGAAAATTCCTCAGCTTTCTTTCACACAACAAAAGAAAAATCTTGAAAAAATCTGCTCTGAGGGGTGTAAAGAATTTCCCCTTTTCTAACCACATTGAGGAAGGATCTGATTAATCTCATTTTCTTTAAAAGATAATGGAATATAGAATTAGGAGGTCTCAGGGGAGGGGTGTATAGGGTATTCCATCAGTTGAAAAGGAAATTGGGAGCTGCTGTTGACTCAGCTCTTCCTTCCCTTAACCCAGCTCATGATCTGGCCTATGGAATTCAGCTAAAAGTACCTATTGAAATGGAAACAGAAGTGTGAAGTGAGATCCTGACTGAACCTTGGATATTCAACAGCCCTTAAATGTGTCTTTTCCAAAATCAGTCTTGGTGAGGAATGCTGACATGGAGAAGGCACAGATTTAATTTAAATCTTCCTTCTTCTTGTTCCATTTGTCCTGCATCCCTTCACTTCTTTGATACAACCTATGGTCCCCTTAGAGGATGAGAGGTCTGAGACAAGCCAAGGGAGGAGCTTGAGATCCCGTGCTCTGAGCAACTCTGCTCTGATTATATCTGAAATATAGTTATTAAATGCTTTCCCTGTCCTCTGTATATCTGGAAATAAACAGGCTTGCCTCTCCTCTGTTCTTTCTCCTAGTTGCCTGATCCCTAGCAAACCACAGGTTCCCTGCAGTTGGAAACAGTTCAGCTTGTTCACTGGTGCCTATGCAGCAGGAGAGCATCCAAGATTCCCTACCTCAGAGCTTGGCAGAGAGCTGAATAATTTTTTTTTCTTTTTTTTCAGTAATGTTGCCACCATGTAAAAAAAAAAAAGATAAAAAAAAAAAAAAAAAGATCTTGAAAGGAATAAAAGCATTTTTTACTTATTATTTTTAATGACAGGATTGATGAGGTCATAGCGTGAGAATTTGATTATTTTTTTTTTCTTAAATAACCCTGATTTCATGCTAAGGGACACACTCAATTGCACTTTCAAAGACTCCTTTTTCACATGGAAAATCAAAGCAATGTTTCATTTACATCTTCCAGGAGTTAGAGTTTAGATAATCTCTCTCTTCTACCAGCATGGCTTCCACAGAAAAGGGGTTATGGCTTGTAAAAAAGACTAGACTTGATAGCATCTGATGTTATCTTGTGGGATGATGATAGCAAACATGATAAACAATATCTTTTCCTTTCATAGCCCCTTAGAAGACTGGGGCACAGAGCTCCCATCCATATCAAAGCTTTAGGGAGCCCAGTCCACAGGCCAGGTGAGGGACAGAAAGACTGGGTGGAGGATGGGGCTATGACCTCCAGGCAGGTCTTGGAGAGTTCTGGGTAAGCAAACCTCAAACCAGTATCAGAAGTGCTCTCACCTGTGTCATGCCACAACATAACAAATCATTGCCTTTGGAGGACTGACAAAGCAGATCTTACTTCTCTGAACTTATGTGCATCTGAAGGCTTGAGATGGAAGTGTTTGAAGGAAAATGTGTGGTGTGTTGGTCTTTCAATCAGGCACTGGGTCATACCAGGTCAATCTGACCCATGACTCCCTTCATCTCCAGGAGAGAAAGAATGAAAGCCCATCACAATATACAGTAACTTAATATTTCAGAAGAAATTCTAATATATGTAGGTTACACTGTGCAGTGACATTAGGAGAATTATTAAAATATTACTTGGCTGACAAGGTATTATTGTGATATGATTTAACTTACACTTTATTTCCTGTCTCTTGTTTTCTTTTCACTTATGTAGTGAACTGGGAGCAGTCACACTGACCCTCTGCCAGTATTTCTTAATGCTCTTTAAAGGGACAACCTTCCCTTCGAAGTCTGATCCTGAAAACCTAAATAGTTTGTGAGAATGAAAAAATTAATATTTTAGAGCTGCTGAGTTATCAGCAATGTAAAATACAAATAGATACTGTTTCTCACCCAAAATGCTATGAATTGGCCTGTGTAAATGGTTTTTTAAATCCCCATTTCAAAAAAATCCATCGTTGATTGAAATAGTTATTTATAAAGGAGTAAGTTGAAAAACAAAAACTCAAAACAGAAGTATTTTTTTAACATACTTCATTATGTAAATAAATAGATAAATAAGGATATTATTTTACATTTCATGGAAATTAACAAGTCAGAGAGTAACTAGTCAGAGAGTAACTATTCCATTAAATGTTATGGTGCATTTTCAGATTTCAGTATCCTCTCTCTTTTTCACATAATCAAGAGACTAAATTGCTTGTGATCCCTCTGAAAGTTGTCACAGACATCATTCCATGTGCCAACAACCACACCATAGAAAGCAAGGGGGGGAGGGCATCATTCTGGAATAATCAATAGCTTCCTCATTTGATTGCTCTTCAAAAACTTGTGGCTCAAATATTTGATCTGCCCCTTTCAAGCCCAGTAAATGCTGATTTCCTGCATCAGGAAACCATTGCCTTGCAGGTTCTTCTGGGAGAAGAGAAAATTATGTCTTCAAGCAAGTTTGTAAAAAATAGTATGTTCTCAACATCAGCAACAGGAACAGCCCTGTAGCTATAGCTTAGCATGGGAAAGGGCAAGATGGACCCCGTGGAGACTGGGATTTCTAAATGTCAGAAATGAGCTCTTCAGCCTTTGAAGACCCTGACTGATATTTGTGATGACAGCAGTAGCATTAACCACTCCCTCTGGGCAGATACACCCACACTCCTTCATGGACAGAAAAAGAGATGAAAGGTGAAACAAAGTTCCTTGATATCATGGAAACTTTTGCAGTGGTTCTTGTTCACAGGTGCTTACAAAGAAGCATCACTGCTCCTGTATGACTTGTCATGTTCCTAGGCAACTGTCATGAGTACTTTGCATTCACAGCTCATCTCTTTTCTATTACTGCATCCACACTGCTTGTAGTTGCTGTCACTCTGGTCTGTGGAAGTGGAAGGCCAGAGCTCACTCGTGTCCTTTTTCAGGGCCAGAAGGTGACTCAGGTGACCTTCTGCCATCTCAGGTGACTCAGAACTCCTTGCAGACAAAGATTAAGGAGGCATTGCTGGGAGACAAAGGCCTTTGATGCTCTGTTGGCTTCCCACACCTCTAAGCCACCAACGAGAAAGATGTAGAGAAGGAGTTATATCAGTAATGAGATATTTTGCTGAAATTCCAGTCCATCACAGAGAAAAGGGATGAGTGATTAGAAATAAAAGAATAAAAAGGTATTGGTGTTTATTGTCACTATCCCAGCTGGTGAGGGGGGGAGGTATAAGAAGCCCACAGCTTTTGACACTATTGATGTCAGCTCTTGGGAGCTGAGGTTGGGCACTGCTGAGGGTGCTTGAAAGATCCCACCCTATGAGTCAAACAAACTATATTAGTCTAGTGACCTGTGTTTGAACCCACTTGTGTTTTAAAAATAAACCCCTGTACAAATCCCAAAAGCAGCATATGGTTAGTTCACATCATGGACTAATAATAGCTTACATCATCTTATTTTTAAAATCAGACCTTTTCTGAAGTATGGGAACACCAAAAATAGTGTTGGAAAATTCCAGAGTATACCAATACTGTAAGTTAAAATCCTTTTTTTGAACTTCTTTAAAAATATAAATAATAATCCCAACCTTTAAAACTACGACCTTTGTTTGCCAAGTTTCAGCCTGGAACACATTTTTACAGCACTTATAATCCCCTGAACAAACTAGGTTTATAATGGAAGTGCTGACAGACCTTTAGCTATTTCAGCTATCTTAATAGCTCAGCTGTATTTATTTTTCATTACATTTAAATATAATTGGTCAAGGTTTAACTCTAGTTCAATTTGATGAGAACATTTTCATTTAAATATAATTTCTGGGAAACGGGCCCTTTCTTGGTTGCTCTTTGGGGTTATTATGAACATAATTTTGGGGATGCTTTTTAGATTTTTCTTACTACCCCATTTGTGCGGTTTTCCTTTTAATTCCAAGTCCAAAAGGAAAAATAAGCATTCTCATGGAGCATATGGTACTCAATTGTGGTTTGAATCCAAGTGTGAGGAATTCCACTAGAAGTTTCACACGTTCTGTTTTGGTCTTGCTTAAGAAACATTTGAGCTGGTTAAGCACATCAGCTGAAAAGCAACGTGTTGGTGTGCATGGATCCTTGATGCTCTCTTGAACTTCTGATAAATCTGAGTGGGAGTGAAGGGAAAAGAGGCAAGGTAAGAAACAACTGTGGAAACCCAGAAAAACATGTGTTGGAAACTGTTGGTGGGATTAACTTAAATATGCACTGTTCATACTCTCCTGACTGGAAAAAAGAAAAAAAAAACAAAAAATCACCACCTGAAAAAAACCCAGGAAAAAAAAATTAGAGGAACTATTTCAATGACAGTCCAATATTTTTCATAATACAGGATAAATATCCACTCCATTTTAAGTGAAGGCTTTAGCCTTTCTGTAAGTACTGTGGCCTTTTTCTAAAAGATGTGATTTAGATAGAAAGTCTTAAAGAGGTGGATAATCTACTGGGGAGCTTGTCCCAATTGCTTGCCTGTGGGTGAAAAGATTATTTTAGGTTTTTTGATCTTTTTATGTTTTTTTCTGCACAAGTACAGAGTCTTCAGTATCTGTGTTATGATTACACGATTAGTGATTATATGTAATCATTATATGTAATCACCATTTTGTTTGTTAGCTTACTATTCTATAAAGTAAATAGACTAAAATCTTTAAATCTTTTGCTGATGAAGGTATTTTTCCAAGCTTAGAGTAAGTTCCCAGGGCAAGGACTAAGGTGACTTTCTTAGCTATATTATTGCAGTTCATGTTCATATTGATTTTGTTATCCAAGAAATTTATAAAACCTTTTCAGAATCACTGCTCCCAAAGACACAATTTCACACTTTGTAGTAACAGCACCATCCTTTGCTCTTTGAACATGAATTTTTCACTTGCCTGTGCTGTGTCAGAAACATGCTTGACTGCACTCACCTTAAGAAGGAATCAAGACAGTGCTTTTATATTATATGGTGCTTTTTCCTTATCAATTTCTGAGTTTTCAGAAATAATTGAATGGAGTATTTTATTTCAGATAATTGGAAAAATACTGAATTGCAACTAGATTAAGTACAAATCTCTATAGGAACAAACACTTTCATGATTCAGTTAAAATTAAATACATTTGTCTATAATTTTACATTTCTTCACATGATTAGGTGTATTTTGGGGTAAATAGTATGTCACAGAATGTGAAATAAGAGAGGCCATTGGGAACTGTCAGTCAGATGAGTGGAGAGAAACCAACAGCATTTGAGTGGAAACAACTAATCATATTCTTGCATTTACTCATGCAATTCCAAAGCTTGCAGAACCTTTTTGCCTGCATATATTAAGAGTATTTTGTGAAAAACTGATTGGTATTCCTTTCAGTGACAGTGACTTTAGTCTCAGAGTGGTAGTGAAATTTGAGAGTGAAATTGAATTCTAGGTTTCTTCAGCTTGGAACAGGAGTAAGAGACACCATGAAGACAATGTACAAAATCACACAAAAAAAATTTAAAATGTGAATACAAATCAATAGTTACCAAGGTTTTGAAGATTATGAACACTGGTAGGTGAAGGGGAATTTAATCAAAAAGAAATACTTATAGTATTGTGAGCAAACTGCAATACAGCGCCACAAAAGGGTGGTTGTGGAGGCAAAATGTTTGAATATATTAAACATTAGTTATTGTCAGAAGTATTAATTTAAAAAAATTAATTTTCATCTCAGAAGTTCCTGGTAAAAAGCTTTAGGGTACTCCTCTATTTTTATATCTGCCAGAGATGAGATGGCTAGGTGGTCTCCAATATAAGTCAGTGTGCCCATTTTTTAAGGCTTACATATGAGAACTTGGTAGTTAATCTTTGATGAAATCTTTTGCACTTCAGTACATCAATGAAACACAAACTATAGCTGACAGATATAGAGAAAAAGAGCCAGCTGTTCCCTGGTAATCACTAAGGTTCTGTGTTATCTACTGGAGTTCAGTAGGGGTTGACTCATGCACAAAAAAACTATCAGGATGTATAAAAGAGTCTGTGACTAGAGAAATTAATCCCAGACATCTAACATATACTGTGTAGCTGGTCATAATGCAAAATGAAATTAAACTTCAGAGCTTCCACAGTATATCAAGTGTTTGGTATAGGAAAAAACAAACACTTCAGAGCTAGTCTATAATACATAACTTAAAATTTTTTACAGAGCTTGCTGTCACTTTGTTGGCAGGAAGCAGAAAACAGCCATTAAACCGTCAGCAAAAGAGGAAAGGAAATAAAAGGATGTAGAAAAGAAGATAATGAATAGAAGAATGAGTCTGCACTGCATCTGCTACACTTATATCCAGCAGTTGGTAACCTCACAAAGAGTGAATTTAAGAGTCATTTATCCGAGTCCCCTTTCCTTGGCTGGATTCAGTATGTTTGTGATCTGCTCATTACCACACCCAAGATTTAGCTTGGAACCTTTGTGATCTGCAGTCAGCAGCTCTGCCTAGAAAGCAAAAAATTAGCCTACACTTTGCCAAGCCAGAAGGAGTTTTGTTATTTCAGACTCAGCTGGTAGTTGCTTTTTTTGTCCTTGCTGATGCTTGCTCCACATCAGCTCTGGGAGAAGAGCAGAAGAATCAAGAGAGTCTCATGCAGCTGGCTGAGGCAGAAAACCCATTTCTGAGCTGGGTGTGACAGGATCCCTGCTTGACTAACCCACCCATCCTTCAGTGGGGTACTGAGGCTGCCATAGAAAGCCAGAACTTAGGGCAGGATACGACAGATTTCCAGAACTGGAAGAGAAGATTTGAGTCTTGATGTAATTCACAAAGACCATTTGGCTGGCATGACCACTGGTGTCTTTGGTTTTGCCTTTCTGTGTGTTCTTTTGGGTTTTTTGTTTTGTTTGTTGTTTGTTGTTTGTTTTTTTGTTTGTTTTCTTTTCTCCATAGTTATTAAGATAAATGTTAAACTCAAGGTTCTTATGTTTCTGCGAAAAAAAAGAAAAGTAAGCTTGTTTCTAGAGACAATAAAGATTTTTCATTGTGCTTCTCACTTCCTATCTGGAATAGAGTCAGTTACAGTATTATCACTACATTATCACATATTAATAAAGCTGTTTGAAGCTTAGAATTTCTTAAATTGTGATAGCTGGTAATATTGCAATTAAAAAGTAAGCAATAATTTTTTTCTTTTCTCAAAATATGCATCCCTGTGCCACCAGTTGTCACAGTTTGCTGAGCCAGCAATTAACTGAATGACAGATGCTCTCTATTAATCCCCCTCCCTGATAAAGAAAGACAAGAAAATAAGGGGGAGAGACTTATGGGTTGGAAACTAAACTGCAGAGCTTTAATGAAACACTAATGATAAAAAAGAAAAAATTATTAAATATATAAAAATGCACAGAAAAATGATACCACATTCCTCCCGCTTCCCCCCGGTAATGCTCACATAATCACCAAGGCTGCAGGAAAGCCTTGGAAAAGTCCAAGCTGGACTCCTGGAGTCAGCAGCAGTTGGGATCTGGAGGCAGGAACACAGAGATTCAGGCTGGCATGGAACAGGACCACAGGCAGAGGAATGGGTGGAATCCTCCCAGGATGCCAGAGTGAACAGGAACAGGTGAAGAAAGGGAAAGGGAAGAGCGAAGGGTGAAGACAAAAGGGGTTTGATGCCCATGATCCCTCAATTTATACCCAGTATGACACGTATGGAACGAAATATTCTGTTTGGTCAATTTTGGTCATTTGTCTTGTCCACCCCTCCCTAAAGGAGGGTTGAAGGTGTGAGCCCTTTACTCCCTTTCTCTTTCCAGAGCATAAGATGTTCAGAACCAAACCGTGTCCTTGGTTCTCCACACCATTCTCCACCTGTAACTATAAACATCGAGTGTTGTCAGTCTTGGAAACAGACACTGACTGAGAAACTTGCTGTTAATTTCAGCAAATACAGCTACTTACAAGAGACTAAGCTGAAAGTAAAATTACAAGACAGACAATTAATTCTATCCTGGCCCAAACCGGGACACCAATACTGTCCAACTAGATGTCAGGGTTGTTGGGTTTTTTCCATTTAAACACCTTCCTATTGTTAGAGTCACACTAACAGCTACAATGCCAAATACTTCACTCAACAGAACTACTTATCCAGAGATTATGACTGCAGGGCAAGCACAGGGTCTGGATTTTCCCAGGGATCCCAGGTCTAGAAAGGTTATAAGCAACCAACTCCCCTAATTCCTTGAGGAATTCTTCCCCTCCAGAACGTTTTACATCCCAAAAGATATTTTCTGAGACATCCAGGACAACACCCAGGATGGTTGCTGTAGATGTGAGATACATAGCTAAAAGCAAATTGTCACCCCTGGCAGTCACCCCTGGCAGTGTCATGCAGGCAGGGGCTGGCAGAGCTGCAGAGTCCCTTCCACCCTTCACTATAGAAACAGAGTCCCTCAAGCAGGCACACACAGAGCATTGGCATTATTCACTGTCACTGGTGCTGGAGTAAATGATGTCACAGTAGGTGACCCAAACCATTTGACTGTAGTTTACTTTCTTTTCTGCCACAATTCTGCTGTAATTTTGTAGCTTTCTGGGAAGCAGCCAGCCAGTGTGGCATTATGCCCCTTACAGCAATCCAGAGCTTAAAAGTTCTCAAAAATGGCATTATGCCCCTTACAGCAATCCAGAGCTTAAAAGTTCTCAAAAACCTTTCAGCATTTTCATGTTTTCAGGCATCAGATGATGCATAGAAAAAATATATAATTTTCTTTGCAGCACTGGCAACTGATTACTGACAGTACACAAAGCTACTACATTTTTCATACTAAAATGTATCCTTTTAGCTGTGGTTTGGGTCTGAAGGGACCTTAAAGTTTATCCAGTTCCAACCCCCTTTATGGGCAGCAACACCTCCCACTAGATCAGGTTGTACAAAGCTTCATCCAGCCTGGTCCTGAACACCTCCAGGAAGGGGCAGCCACAACTTCCCAGGAAACATATTCCAGTATCTTACTACTCTCATGGTGAAGAATTTCTTCCTAATATCTAACCTAAATATCCCCTCTTTCAGTTTAAAACCATTACCCCTTGTCCTATCACTGCTCTCTCATGAAAAGTCCTTCCCCAGTTTTCCTATGGGCCCCCTTCATGTACTGGGAGGCATCTATAAGGTCTCTCCAGAGCCTTCTCTTCTCCAGGCTGGATAACTCCAACTCTCTCAGCCTGCCTTCATAGCAGAGGTGCTCCAGCCCTTTGATCAGCTTTTCTTTTTTATATTTTGTTCACATTTTATATATCATTTTCCAAGCTTTAGCATTGACAGTGCTTTGAATTTATTCACAACTTGCCCAGCATGAAATATCTTTTGGCTTACAGATGAACCAATTACAAGATAAATAGCTCATTTATACTATAAATCTGTAATATTTTCATATAACACTTACATTTCTGTAGGATTTTGCAACCTATAAACCAGCATCAGATATTTTGGCAGGATGAAATTAATTAGTTCACCTTTATTCTCCTTTCTATAAGATAAATAACACAGTGAAGCTTTCATCATTTTCAGGATTTTTTCAGGTGTGAATTTTCTTTTTAAATCTGAAGTGAAGGTGAGGAAACAAATTCAATATCACGTGGTGACATTCAGGAAACGGTTCTGCCACTTATCAGTCTTGAAAGGCCTTAGACAGTATTTTTTTTTTCTTCTATCTTTTAGAATACAAGCTTGCCAGGGGAAGAACAGGCTTACTTTTTTTACATTGTACCCAGCATGAAACAACCCCATTCTGGGGCTCAGTTGCCCATTTTTCCAATTCAGTTTTACACTGAGGAAAAAAATGCCTAATGACATAGTATCAAGCAACCTGTTATGAAATATAATCAAAATGCCAAGTATTGCAAATATTGAGTTCTCAGAACAGCACTGAAAAATAACATTACCTTCTCCTCTTTCCTAGATTTGACTCATACACTGACTGTGTGAAGCTGCCAGATGAAGCTTTGAGTATTCCCATGAAAACTGCTGGGATAGTCCCCTGCACCCTTTGCAAAGAACAACTGCTGCTCCACCCATTGACTTTGTGCTGTGCCATGCCAGCAGGTTTGCAGACACTGATTTTAGCTCTGACATAAGCAGAAACCTTTGTGACATGAAAAACCTCCATCAAACAAAGCCCATACGAAATCAAGTTCCCAGTAACTTTTCCTTTGGCATCTTTTAAATCATTCACAGAAGCAGAACAGCAACAAACAGCATTATGTCTTCACTTGTTATAGCATGGAAATGCCTTCAGCACTACGAGGACAAGAAGAGGCAATCTGTGAGACATGATACAGTTACAGTGCTCTGGGAAAACTTGGGAGTTCATTTAGGCCCTGATCCAAATATCAGAAAAGCCTTCAGGAATCTTTCCACTGAGTTTTCTCATAGATTTTTGAAGATGTGTATTTTAGGTTACATTTGCCTTTCTTTCCCTAGGCAAATGTAGAGTGCTGTTGGCCTCTGTAGGGAAAATTATTAATAATTTTTTCTAAAAATGACAACAGTTAAGTGTTAATGTTATGTCATTATGTATTTAATTTATGACAATTGCCTCCTAGAACATAAATGATTTTTACCTGTGAAACAAAAAGCTAAATGAATTGTGACTGCTCTACCATTGTTTTAAGAGCAACATAGTGAATTAGGGTAATTCATTAATTACTGTAAGTTAATAAGAGCAATTACCATATTGTGGCACAAATTTGTATACACATTGCTGCAGAAGAGATGGATTGTGTTAATTCATTCTTTGCTGCAACTGAGATAAAAATCAAGACCACCAAGAGATTAGAAGACTTTCTGAGTATTAAAAAATTCTTTCTATTTTGTTTTTATAATTCTTTAAATCTGTACACTATCATCTGATTCTATTTGGGTGGTCATTTTCTTCACTGCCTCCTTGCTCAACTTCTTCCTACTTCATCTACCTAAAGAACTTGTTAGTGGTGCACTCTTCTTTCAGGCACAGAGGTCAGGCAACTAGGGAACAGATATTTTAGAGAAGATTACTAGTTCATTGCTCTTTTGTTTCAGTATATGATAAACATATATTTAAATTTAATTAGACCTCCCTTTTGGAGGGGGAAGCAGTGGGAAAAGTTATGGTTTTTACCAGTATTTACTTCAAACTGAAACAGAAAGTAAAATGTTTTGTGAACTGAATAATTCTTAGGAGTCTTGGGTTGAAAATGTCAAAGAAGAGAAAGTAAGTTTAAACCTAATTGAAGGTAGATAGTATAATGAAAATATATAATTTTTTTTTTTTTTTTTTTTTTTTTAGATTCTCCTGAACAAGAAATAATTCCAAAAAATGTTAAAGCAGCATGACCATCTTTTCCAAAGCTAGTATTCTTTTAGTATTGGAAAAAAATCTATTAATATTAATAATATTTCACTGTTGATTTAAACCAATAATAATTTCTAAAGCCCTATTTACAAGTTAAGCAGTGTCAGATAATTCCAAAGAATTCCACTGACTGATAACACAACCATTTCTACCTATTTCTCCTTCAACCTTTAAACTTAGGTCCAAGAAAGTAATCAAATTTAGGCTATTTTATACCAAAATAAAAATTGAGTTCAAGAGCTGAAAAGAGATGGGAGGGAAGAGACTGATAACTAGAGCTGTGACAGGAGGGCACTGAAAGAGCTGATAACCTCCAGGTAAGAGAGTCCCAAGCTTTCTATCTTCAGTAAGATTTTCTGGTCATCTACTGAAAAACAGTAAAATTTATTTTCCTGGTCTCATGCACAAAGATGAGGCAGGTTAAGCATCTACCTAAAGCCCTGGGAGGTCAATAGAAAGCACTGGACCTACACACAAACAGGAGTGGGTTTATAATACACTTTCTTAGCTGTCCATTTGCAGTCCTGTTCTATAAAATATGATGGTACTTTGATCAAGACATAGACTTTGTGTTGACTGTAAAGAAGGGTATGTAGCAAACAACTTACTGCAGAATTAAGTTGTTGAATAGCAAGTTTAGAAGGTAATTTACCTTACCTACACACTTATTTAGGTTTTAGACTGGTAGATCATAATATACTGCATGAACTTGAAAGTTTCTATGGACCAACTGCCCAAATATTAAGGTCAAAAGCTGGACTTGAATTCAACTTTTGCAAAAATATTATCCAGTTTGCTAGTTAAAAGGGCCGAAATCATGCAGAGGTAATTATCAGGGATTCAAAAGCTACTGCTAATGTGGTAATTTATAGCTGCATTCTTTTGAGTGTCTCTTTACTTTCTTTACTACACAAGTAAGGTTATTTCCAGAATTGCTGTAACCTAATTAAATCTATTATCTCTCAGCCAAGCATAATTCACTGCCTATTCTGTCAACATCAGCCCTCACAAGCATTACAAGGGCTATGCAGTGGAAAACCTTTCAGTGGAAAAGCTGGAGGGTCGTAGCTCTCTACATTCAATTATTTGATATTGTGATATTGGAAGGATACTTAGAGGTAGAGATAGAGATCATTGTGTGGTAGGAGTTGGTTGGATACACTGTTTATCAGTCAAGAACAATTATGTTTAGTTAAGGTTACTATAGGTGAAAGATAAACCCCTAAAATGAGATAATGTAAGAAGAAGTAAGAAGCAGGGTTTCAAAAGAGTTAATGTTTGCTCTGGTTATTGTTTGCATCACATATACGTATATATATGCATATTGCTATTGTTTAAGGGTGTATACAGGAGATTTTATTACTGATTCTTGAGAGAGAGACACAGCATAGGGCATACCTCCATGGAAAAGGAATGAACAGCTTCCACATCACAAACATTTCATGTAACAGCTGGCACCTCTTTTTCTGCTCTATGCAAAACTAAAACCAACTAAAACCCTTCTGCTAGCTGGTACTGGCAGCAGCCAGCACTGTGTTTGCTTCCACAATCCTGTCTCAATAATACTCATACCCCACCATGCAAAATTAAAAAAAAAAAAAAAAAGATAAATAAAAAAAATAGCTTTTTCTTTTCCTAAGTGGTTCTTTCTCAGCATGGAAGTACACTTGAGTATATTGGTAAGTAGAACTAGACTGAAAAGAAAGAACAGAAACAAAAACCTGTGGGGAGCTTAAGTTTATTTCTGTAGTTAAGAAACCTCAAAATAGTTCACAAGGACTCTGTTTGATGACCATTCTACCAGTAGCTTTTCGAAGCCCTAGTGTATGTGTCAAAGTGGGTAACCCTGGTACTTCAAGAGCCTTTCTTTATGCCCATTGTAGCTATCCCTGTTGCAGTGACTGCCTTGCTCTTCTACATGTGGCTTCAGTCTTCAGACCTCTAAGTTGTTTAAAAAGACACATTATCCTGTCTACCAAGTTATCAGTCCATCTGAATCTGCTGGTTTCTGCTAATGCTTTAGAATGAGAGATAAAAATTAGGCAGAACTGGCTGTTTCTTTCCCTTTCCTCTTCCATATCAACTAATGATGAGGAAAAGATCACTTGGTATGCTGGGCTCATGATGGATACACAAGGTTTCTCTGTGAAGGAAGACAGCAAGGATATTTTCATTTGGGTTTTATCCTAGCTGAGATTCTCCCTTCAGATGTCCATGTACTTTCAGGGTACTGCACAGGGACTGTAATGTGTGTCAAAATGAGACCCAAGGACTATGCTATGAGACTAATAATCTGGCAGACCGAGTTCTTTCTCTGCAAGGTTTGTCTTCTGAGCAGCTGTACAATTTGAAGAGTTTTTAACTTAAGCAACTGTCACTGGTCTTAGTACACTATTTTGTAGTTAGTACATATATCCAAAGAAGAGTCATGGACTGAATAAAATTTTAAAATCATCTTTGGTTATGTAAGAACTTTCAGTGATGTGGACCTTAGAATTTGGAGTAGGGCTGAAGTGAAGGAGAGAGGGAAGAAGGGAGGGAGGACAGAAGAAAGAATAATGGGAGGAAGACATATCCTCTCCTTACACTGCTGCCCCACAGTCAACAAGATTACATTCCAAAAGGAGAGCATCCCTTAGGGATCCATAGGGCTTATTGTAGCAGTACTGGTGAGGACCCACCTCCATATGGTCTCTGCACCACTCGAGGCATGGATTCTCATGAATTTTAAAGTTTTTATTCCATGACCATTTTTCCCCATAATTCTTTCAGACTAGTGTAAGCTTTCCTAAATTGGTTGCTGTGGAGGAAGAAGAGGCAGTAGAGAGCCTCAAGCTGTCAAAATGACATGCTGACAGGGAGAGGACTTAGCTTACCAGTGCAGCTTGTTCTGTAGCCAGAAGGGAGAAAGATCGAGATAAAGGATCCTTTTCCTTGCTGGCTCGAGGCCCTGAAAGTATGCTTGGAATGCTGCTCTCCTTCCAGAGGAGCTGATTCAGTTTCATTTGTGGCGTTTCAATTCCCACTGTCATCACTCTCACGGTGACAGTTGCCATAGTGAGTGAGAAAGTGCCTTGCCTGATTTTGGATACTGACACAAAAGGCTGCCTGTCTCCTCTGCAGTTTGGCAGGGGACCCCTCAGTGCAGGATGCTGTGTAGCTGTACCCTTACTCTCTGCAGACATGGCTGGAGCTTACCAGCACATTCCTGGAGAGAGAAAGCAAGTACAAGCAGTGTTGGCTGGACCTTTTCCTTGGAGGAAACCTACCTCAATATCTGCACTTGACCCGTGTGTTTTACCAGCTGTTCCCCCAGCACTTTATAGGCTTCACACCTGTTTTGCCAAAAGAAAAAAAATACTCATTCGTTTGAATGAAGCATAAAATGACTCAGCTGGCCACCAACAGTCCCCTTTCATGAAACTTGACCTATGTTTAAGAAGTCAGCAGCACAGAAAAGCCCTTGGGATGCAATTCAGTAAAAGACTGCACTGCTCTTTTTGGGGGCGATCCTATCTCCCAAAATGGAATTTATGATGTTTTATTTTACACCATTAATCTCCTTGTACAGCAAGCAACCTAAAAAAAAAAAAAAAAAAAAAAAAAAAATTTAAAAAGGGTATATACAAAGTCTTAATACTGCCATGTAACACTAGGTAAGGTTACAACCTTCCTCTCTGCTGTGAGGTTAGGTACATCCATCCACTTGGGAGCCAAGAAGTGCAGAGGGTTATTCCAAAAGATAGAGTGAGAATTTTTATTTCATGTAAATGATTAGTACTTAGGTTTCAATACACAGTGCACTAATCCCACACTTTATAGTATTTTAGAGACTGGGCCACCCCCAGCTTCCAAGGAACCCTTGTTTCTATCCCTTCCTTAGGTAGAAGAGGTCACACCTGTATAGTCCCTCTACCAGAGCAGCATAACCACCAAAATAAAGGTTGCTCACTATAGGAAACTGGGGTACTTACCTAAAAGAGAAGACCAGTCATGTACCTATAATGCTGTGGTCAAGGCCAAGATGCACAGATTTGAACAGTTTGAGATGGGCACTGATCTGGTAAAGAAAAAGCTGGTACTTTTTCTCCCAGTGGAAATGGAAGGGTTGGCCACCATTGTGTTTTCTGAGTCTGCATCTTAGCATGCTCTAAGTAAGTCTCCACATAAAGCATTTCAAAGAACTTAAACTAAAGAATATTTTGGTTTTAGCCTCTGAAAAGATACAAGTACCATCTCTGAGTCAGATACTCAAAACTGATGTGTTGAAGCATTTCTAAGTATATATAAAGTACAATTGTAAGGAAGTCAGATTTTTTTTTTTTCTCCTGTTGAAAATTGAAGTGCTGTTAGCATTTATCTACCTCTGGATTTGCGTAACAATAAGACAAAGAGGCCATTATTGTCCAAGAAGAGATCTTGTAGGAAAAGATCTTAAGAGCTTGAAAACCACTTTAACACCTTCTTTTTTTTTTTTTTTTTTTTTTTTTTTCAAATCAAGCCCTGTCAAGCCTGATTCAGTTTAGGAATCATAACACAGGTGCTTCTGAAAATATTCTGCTTTTCTGGTTTTGTGTAGATAGCTTTAAAGAAAAAAGAGAAAAAAAAAAAAAAAGGAGAAAAAAACCAGAAGATACACCTTCATTTTACAAATGCCTGACCCAAAATGGAACAAAAGAATGGCCTCATGCTTAAGGCATTGAAGTGTTGTTATTCAGGAATGACCTGGAGCAAGGCATTTAATCTGTCTATATGCTGTTTCCATAGCAAAGGTCTCTTTTTCTTCCCCAGCAATTTAAGCAGTAAACTCTTCAACTTTGTTTTACTTGGTGCCTTTGCATCTATGTTACACCAGAGACCTCCTTTCTGCAAGAGCTGGCAAACACCACTTCAATATAAAGATATAGAACTAGAATGTAAATGAACATGAAGAAAACTGTACCATTTTTATGATCGACTGTGAGGACAACAGATTTTGAAAAAATGGGTTGTTCTCTGAAAATATTTTTGGAAATGTTACTTTAAATATATAAATAAAACATTGTCGAATACAGTTTGCACAGTCTTAAATGAACAGTTTTCTTCAGTCTTAAATGAACACTTCATAACCTGGAAGAATGATCTCATGTCATCCTCATTTGGGGACAGTTTTTCATGGACTATTTTCCCTAAAAGTATCATTATTTTAGGTGCTATTATTACTGATTTAGAAAATAAATTATCTCCAGGAAGGAGTTATACATATAAAATGGAATCAAAGCCCCCTTATCTTCAGCAGTATTTACATTATAAATTATCACAAGGACCCAAATTAGAATGTCAAAGGAATTTGGCACTGGAAAACAAAGGAAGTACATGAACCTCCCTTAGGACATAGTTGCATGTCAAACAGGCACTGCCCTGACCAGAGAACAATCAAATCCCAGATCCTCAGCTGCTCTGAGCCTCTCCCTACAAGTAGAGCCCTGGCAGTTTGCACCAGATGAGGATCTGGCTCACTTGTAATTTATAGGAAGGTGCCATGGCTCAGATTGCTGGGCACAGAGTTTTTATCCTGAGATTCTCACAAAGGTCATGATAGCTTTTATTGAATTAGGAGTACAGTGTTTGTAAACAAAATTTTAATCTTCATCTTATAAAAAGGCACTTTAGAAATTTCATGGTTTAGCTAAAAGAGCAAAAAGAAGGTAAGTGGGAAAGTGGGCAATGAAGTCCTGGAACACTTTCTTTTGTGCAGCAAAGGTTAATTTTTCTGGCTGAACTGAAATAAACACCATTGAGTATCAAGTCTGTTGTCAGTGTATCATTTGAGAGGAGCTGCATTTGATATTTTATTAATAAAGTCAAACTTCACAAAAAATAATGTGCAAATAACATTTAAATTGGCAACATTCCTATTTTAGCATTGTTTTGTGGTGAGTCAGCTGGAAATTATGCACAGAGTATGGTGCTTGTCAGAGCAAAGGAAGAAGAGACAGGCAGCATCCCATATATGTGTTTATGTTGGCTAATATCAGTAGGAAATGAACATGCTACAGAATAGACAGGACTTTTAGACCTTGATTGTCAGGGAAGAATGGGGAAAAAAGAGAAATACTTCTGAAACAAATAACAAGAGGCACTGAGTTGCAAAAGTGATTGAGCTTTACTCTGAGAAGCTATATTCCACCATTTTCACTACAAAGACTTCAGCATTTGATATAGTGGCCTGTAGAGTATTGTGGTGCATACGACTCATGTGTCCTCCTCTGAAGTTCCAGGGTTAATGTGGTTGTGTTTTTTCTGTACAGGTAAGTTAAGGAAGCAAAGCTCTACATGGGGACTCACAACAGTGTTGGGTGCTAGAACATATCAACAACCCAACAAAAATTGCCAAAAGGAAGGGTATATTTGAATTCTGCCTCAAGAGACACTTGCTTCCCTTCCTTGCTTCCCTTCCTTGACTCTGGGAGTATCTCTGAACCTAAGATCTGCAAGCTGAAAATACTCCTAGAACGTCTCCATTCAGACAAATGTTAGGATGTGGCCTTTTTCCTACTACTCTAATGCTGTTTTGCTACAGAAATGGGACATTTGACGTCCATGACCTCTTCAACCTGAGGGGGTTTGCAGTTCTTCTCATGTGGGTACTGCCATCAGCTGGCTATGGACTTCCCTGGTCAAAATGTTCTCACCCTCCAGTTGAATATGGGTTACCCTGTGTACCCTAAACAATTTTTTTTTCAATGAAGTAAGTAGAAAAAGATGATGCCCATTTGTCCCTAAATGAAGCACATTCTTCACCTCTTATTATAATGTTCATTACAGCATCAAAGGAAAGAAGAGGAGCAAATGTATAAGAATTGAAATCACTGAAAAAGAAAGCAATATTCAGAGGTGTGAACTGCTGAAGTTGGCTAATTCAAGCAACTGGAACCCTATTGCACAATTCTGCAGGAAGAACCCAATAGACCTGCAAGCCTGGTAAGAAGTTTTATAAAATGTCATTGTACAAGGCAGCAAAAGGCAGCAGTGTCTGGGGCATGGGATACAGTTCTAGTTCCTTGGGTGGAAAACAGATACATTCAAAAGAAAAAAGACACAAGGAAGAGCTGCCAAGTTGTAAAATCAGAACACCATACTCTGGCTGGTCTGGGAAAAAGGTGTAAGGTTGTTGCTTCTCTAAACACATCAATAAAGTGAGTACCAGAAGGAGGAACGAGGTATTTAAAGCATAACTGCTGGCAAAGGAACAGATGGATATAAACTGGCTAGAAACAAATTAGGCTGAAAACTTCACTACTCCATCAAAGGAGTGAGGTTCTGGAACAGCTATCCAGTAGCAGATGTAGAGGTAACTCCCCCAAATCAAAATAACAACCAAAAAAATTAGTTTTTAAGAGGACTTTGATCACTTCATGAAAAGATTACCCACCATAGTTGCCTGGGGTAACAGGGCATGGGTTTCCATGATTCAGGAGGTCCTTTTCAGTCTTGCATTAATGTGAATTTAGAAGTTGTTACTAAAATAACATAAATACCCTAAGGTAATTTGAGTACTTAAGCAACTAGGTATATTCTTTTCCATGTATCTAAGACCATTCATTAGCAGCACAATGGTTCCCCCTTATCTGTATTTAAAGGGAAATCGTTTTCCATTTCCCACTGTTAATCTTTCCTCACTGGCTATATTAATTGTTAGGGTCTGCGTTTTAATTCTTTTTTCACTTTTCTTAATGTGTTGGATGTTGCGTTTGCCCAAGAGACTCTGAGAGGATGAATTAGCTGCTACTATGTTAGCTAGAAAGCATGTTCTGTAACAGACTCATATTTTCTGCAGATCAAATGCACAGAGCACCATTTATATCAAGAAAAAAAAGCCAAAAAACCCTAACAAAACAACCAAAAAAACCAAACTCACAACCCCCTCCAGAAAATCAGTGGCCAGCAAGTTAGGTCTGCATCCCTGTCTACCAAACAGAAATGGTCAGGTTTCTTTTGTCAGCAAATTGAAGTACTTTGAAGCCTTTAACATCAGTAAGCACAAGTTTCTTTTTGAGCTCAGAGAAATCTGTGCCCTTCTTCTGCACCCTCTTAGTACTCACAGGCCTCGGTAACAGCTTGGTGACTGTGCAAGTACAACAGTAAAAGATGTCCCAGAGATAGCAGTGGATATCCTGGCTGGTTGCTATGTGTACTGACCAACACCTTTTGTCTGAAAATCACTGATTACCAGCAGAAACAATGTGGGAAACACACAGGAAGTGTGTAATTAGATTGCAATGCTTCCTTGTAGCTGGGGTTTCTTGTAACCCCTGGCCATGGTTTCTTTTCAGCAGCAAGCTCGCTGGCATCACGTTACTGTGTAATATACACGCAGTTTGCTTTAGTCATAAGCAGCTGGATCTTAAAACCTCACACTGCCCCATATGTTCCTAGTCCTTAACAATGACATTTTTTTGTTGTTTACTTGTACTAGAAACCTCTTCTCAACCACATCTTTAAGGTTTTCTCAAGCTTCAGAAAGCTAAACCCAACGCAAGTAGCCTACTACCTGTTTAATTTTACTTCAAACTGCAGTAAACTCAGCTCTGTCTGAGGAAAGATATGATAATGGTAGTCATCTCCTCTCACTTATGTATTGCATTTCAGCTACAGCAAGAAATTACTGCCATAAAAGAAGGGAATTGTTGTCAGGACTGTGAGACGGAAATGACAGATTCAGAGGTTTTTAAAAAAAAACACAAAACGGGCAGCAACGGATCAGTGGTGAGCCTGTGCTGTGGTTTAAAATCAGGACACTTTATGGAGTTTTTCTTTCTGTTTCATACATTCAACACCTTTTGTAACATTTAAACATCCTTAAACTAATACATATTTGATGGAGGAAAATATTTTAACTTCTCTGTGTTTTAAAAAAATATTCCTATTTGTCTGCTTTCTTCTCAAAACCAGTTGTTCTCCATATAATTTGTAATGCTGTTTTCCAGCAGGAAATTAAAAACAAAACAAAGCAAAACAAAACACCATACACACAAACCGACAAAAAAAAAACCACCAAACAGAAATCTCATAAGAATATTTTTTTTCCTATTAGAGAAATAGAAATAAATTAACAAAAATATTA
Source organism: Heliangelus exortis (assembly GCF_036169615.1). Classification (NCBI taxonomy): domain Eukaryota; kingdom Metazoa; phylum Chordata; class Aves; order Apodiformes; family Trochilidae; genus Heliangelus; species Heliangelus exortis. The sequence goes on along the minus strand of NC_092424.1, from coordinate 102,601,320 downwards.
ATGTTCTATAAAGTATTTTTGAATATTTGATTTGTCAGCAGTCCTGAGATGGTGTTGAAGGCCATCTTCAGGGCCTCTGGTTATTCTCAAACCAGATTACACAAACAACAACTATACACTGGTTTCAGTCATATTAAACAATTTGGCAGGGCTGTCTTCTCTTAACCTTGTTATTGTCTGTATTTTGTACAACTTTGTTAGTCATTAAGAAACATTGGTACCTATTATGACAGGATTGTAACAACAGATTGCTGCCTACACTTTTGTAGCAGAAATCATCAAAATTTCTTAGGTCACTGGAGGTAACTCCATTCATTAATCTCTTACAGAAAGGATACAATTCTGTTCTTAAAGTCTGGGATTTTTGTCTCTGCTGTTCCTATTGGAAGGATTTGATAGACCATTCTGTTCTGATGGTTTTAATGGCTTGCATCTAGTCCAGTTTATATCCATTTTTCTTGAGACAGCACTGTGCTTTAATTTAATTAATTTCTTTTTTTCTTTTTTTTTTCTTCTTTTTTTTTTTTCAATTGCTGCACTTACTCTGTTGAATCAACATTTTCTCTTTTTAATATAATAAACCAATTTTCTCCAATAACTACCTGTCCTTCAAATAATCATTCCCTTAAGACTTTTATAAGACCTGCTCATCTGTCAGTGGGAGGTAGCATTTGACCATTAGCCACAGAACAAAGCCAAAGCTTTCTCTCAGAAAGATTTCCAGTCATGGTCTTCCAATGTTTTCCAAGCATCAGGTTAATGGCCATGTAGAGGAGGTTAAAAAGTATTTTCAGTTTATATACTATTAAAACCAGAAGGCAGACTTCAGAACTGCCAGTGAGTAATGAATTTATGAACACTAAGAACTGCACCTAAAAACCCAGTGACAAGTGGAGCAAGCCAACTAAAGTTTCTGCTGTTGAAGCCCTTTGTACAGTGTTACCTCTGAATTCCTGGAACCGCCTGTGTTTTTTGGCTCTTAAGATAGATGAATTAAAAAGGCACTTTTTTTTTTTTTTTTTTTTTCTTTTTTGCTGAAGGAGCAGGCTAAACTGTGTTTTAGTAAAATTATCCCATAAGGACGATCTAGTTCAACTCTGCTTCCTGCAGGACTTGCAAAACCAAAATCATATGACCATGAATGAATGTCATCCAGACACTCCCTGAAATCTGACAGATTTCTGTACTGTGACCACTTCCCTGGTGAGCCTGTTCCACCCTCTAAGTGAGGAACCTTTTCCTCATATTCAATCTCAACTTCCCCTGGTGCAGCTTCGTCCCATTCCTGGTGTCTTGTTGCTGGTCACCAGGGAGAGAAGATCAGCACTTTGAAGTTGAACTGAACAGGAATCCAAGCCCTCTTCCTTACCACACCTTCAAAGGCAAAGAACACTTTTCATGCTATTTCAACCCATCTCTTAAGTTAAAAGGTGTTAATAAAACAAATGCAACACATAATCTATTTTTTATAATTGAAGTTTTGTGCCTCTATAAGTATCTGTCAAGCACTTAGGCTTTGGGGTGATGCTATGAATTGAATTTCATCTCTGTATTTTTCATGGTTTGTTAACACTGCTCTGTACTTTGCTGTGTGGAAGTTTACAAGTAGCTCCCTGCAGTGCAAAATGCCAATAAACTTCATTTAGGGAACAGTGTGAAGCAGTGCATGATGACTTTCCTAGAAAGTAAATTATTCTGGAAGTAGTTTTGATCATGAAAATGCAGCCAGAAAATCAGAAATTGCAACACTTTCAAAAAACTTCCTCTTTTATTTACAATTCCATTTGTTTATAGTTGTGCAAGGCTGCATATGTTAGCACAGTGAAAGCCAGGAAACCTTTCTAGATTTAAGCAGTATAATATATTTAACAAAGTTCATTTCCATGTAGGAAAATAATAAGCACTTTTTACTAAGGTACAAAGAAAAAAGTGTGAACAATGTAAAAATACATTAGAGATAAAAAATTATGAAGATAGAAAGCTATTAGTTTTGAACCAAGAGTGCATTAAGTAATCCTTAATTTTAGAAATCCTGACACTTGTGCACAAGGGCTCTCCCTTCTCACCTCTGCCAAGAATTTATCTGCATAGGAACCTTGTAATTCACCAGTGCTATCATAGTACCATCCTAACTAATGAGAAATTTTGATTTTCCTATGACATGGACTGCAAATAAAAAGACAGAAAATTGTGAACTATGCCTGATTTGTTAGCAAAACAATGAATTAAGGTTTCTTATTTAACTTTAATTAGAGCTTGAAAGCCATTAATCTAAACTGTCATAAATCATATGTGCAATCTGTTTGCTTTTAATTTGATTGAGCTTCATATACTATCTAAACTAAGATAACCTCAATTTGATATAGCTTGCTGGAGTCACATTGCTGTATACAGAGACAATAATAAAAAAAAAGAACAACTCTAGAAGACTAACAGTGTGAAGAATGTTTGGACAAATTAACTGTAAACCAATACTACAGAAATCACCAGGCTAAGATGCTAAAATATAGGTGAAACAAATAACTGGTACCAGGAGCCATCCTGGAGCCACCTACTTTGCATAACACATTAGAAACTCAGAAAGGAGCTCATCAACCCCCAAAGCTCATCAACTCCTCCAATAGAAGATACATTTTTTTAATATAAAAACCAAAACACCTTGTTGCAAGCTCACTTATTACAAAACTCTTTGTTTTCTCTCCTGTGGGCTCATCCTTCCCAGCCTAGAGATGCAACAGGAAAGCCACTGCTGAACAGGTAGGAAGGACACATGAGGAAGCTCTGGGCCAACTCCAGACAAGTTCCAGGGTTCTGACAGCATGGAAACAGCTTCAGCTGAATCCCTTCTGCTAATGTGCCCCATTCCCTTGAAGCTATTTTGGTAAACAGAAATTATGAGGCATAGTTTGAAGACACCGCTGCAAAAAAGTTTGTATTAAATTTACCCAAATTTTTAATGAATTGAGCACATGTTTTCTCATATCTTAGTGTGATACCTGATCTGTACTATATTGCATGTGGTGTCATTTTAAATTACAAAAACAGAATTTCTACCTGAAATTGCAGACCTATTTAAACAATTACATCCAGTTCATTTTTTGCTATTCTGTATTATACTTCCTAGAGAGATCTTTTGCAGGTAATGTCAGTAGCAGATCTATGACTTCCTTGTAGAATTCTCATGTGACCTTGAGAAAGTGTTTTTTTTGTTTTATAAAGTAACACAAAGCTCGGATTAAGCACATGCTCATAAAATTTCCCTACCTCACAGGCAGGCTGAGGGAATCAACAGCATTAAATATCTGAGGTGCTCCATAATCTGGTGATTAGGACCATATAAGTAGTTTCATAGTCAATCCTCCTATGTCTAGAATGTTGTCAGAGTGTGTGCTCCATGTATGCCTGATGTAACATTTTCCTAGTCCCAAATTATCTGGAAACATTACAAGAGGAATTGTGGAAGGATCAAAAACAGCTCGAGTGGCTCACCCAGTCCCTTGTTGGAAGATAAAATGGCATTCAGCTGACACAAAGCACCTCAAAGCCCTTGATTTGCTTTAGTGCCTTTTAAAGTACTTCTTCTGAAGAAGGAATATGTGTGGACACAGGAGTTATTACCAGCTAAAAACTCGGTCTGCTGATATCCAACCTTGGAAGACTGTATCTATTCTAAAATCAGATGCAACACTGAAAAAATATTTGTCAGAGGGGAGGTATGGTTGTCTTTTGATCTTTATAAATTCCTGACATACTTCTACTGATCGTGACCTTCCTGCTACTTTCAGAGATGTACAGAAATGAGAACCATCTTTTATGTGCTGCCATTTTTTATCTTACCAGTGAATAGTGACTTTTTTTCTTTCCTTTTGTACATTTACAGAGAGTTGCTCATAGGTCTGCATGGGATTTTTAACTACATCATCTAGAAGAAAACAATATTATAACAATTATTATTAATGTAACATGCAGTAGCTTATCCTATAAAATACAATTAAGAGGCTTGCTATCTTGTATATTAATATTGACTTGGAGATGAGATCACCCTGCACAGAATGTAATGCAGCTATGGTCTCAATTGTAAATTCTGAAAGTATGTCCTATTTTCTAGAACAGGACCTTTCAGCTGTGATAGAGTTCCTCAGTGGCTGATCTAAACCAGTTCATACAGTACATCCACAGGCACTGGAACTGTTCCAGTTTTGTGTTGCTGACAAGCCTGATAAGCAGATGGGAGGCACATTTGTAGATGTTCTTCATTGCTTCCAGGTTAAAGTTTTCTTCTGTCCACTTATTCTTAGACTTGTGTCTTTTGAACAGAGATTAAAACTCAAAAATCACCAGAGAACTTCTGACTGAGGTAGGAGCTCATATAAAAAAATAACCAATATATGTATCGTAACCAATATATGTATATATATTATGTAAATAACCATAATATATGTATGTCTCCTTAGCCACCTTTATGTGAAGAACTGCAATGCTGTGACATTCTTCCATGTAAGTTGAATCCCTCAATATTTCATTAAAATAATCTGCCATCGTCCCTAGTAAAGATAGTTGTACTTTCAGAAGTGAGAAAGTTGTCAGTTTAATAGAAAACCTGACCCATGCATTACCCATAAAGACCTATTCACTGCATTATACCCCCCTGTGTCTAAAGTAACCAGGCTTTAACCCACTCCAATGACAAGTTGCTGATTTTGTTAATTACTATCATTTCTCAAATGAAATGTTGAGTGATCCCTAATTCAATACTTTGCTCACCATTATAGCAGCAGACTGCAGACTTGCTTGTAACAATCAAACATTAAACCTGGGTTTGATTTTTAGCTGCTCATATAGGATTTGGGCTTTCTCTCTACTCACCGTCTTCTAATTCTGTATTAAAAAATAATAAACCAGTCTATTTGTCCCCAGGGCCGATGTTAGTCTTGTTAGACCCCTTGTTACTCATGTAAGTAAGCTGAAATGTTAACAAAATGCTATTTTGCTTTTCATCTCCAGACATCTTCAGTTATCTCAGAGTCAATGAAAACCACCACCAAGGATCCTAAGGGCTCTTTTTCCAATGCTTCAGCTTGCTGAAGACAAATGATCAGAACTTGCTGATATTAAAAATTCAAATGCTAGTAGCTGCTGTTTACCATTTTCTGAAGTTTCAGTTGGAAAATACATGAAAAGCCAAATCTAGTTGCCTTTCCACTTCCCTGTCTTTTTAATCCTTCTGCCAAAAAAAACTCTAAAGAGAAATTGAATTTAAAATTTTAAAAAGTACAAACTTTCAGAAGACCTTAATGTCTTTAAATTGGTGGCCAAGAATTCTTCATGTGCCTCTCTTATCAGATCTAAAATGCTAGAATATGGGTATCAAATTACAGTTTTAATCATACCTTCTTTTTTTCATTCTGTACATAGTTTACTCATATGTGCACACAGATGTATAAGGGAATTTTTGCATATATGTGTGTGGAGCTGCTCTCACTTCCTATCAAAGTCAGTTTGTGGTTTCAGCCACTGTGGCCTTTCACAGATGTGAGAGTGTGTATTTCTGAATACCTATTAAAATGCTCCTAAACAAGTTCTGATTATTGTTATTATTCATATGTCCTTAATTAAATTCTGCCTCCTGCCTGATCTAGTTCTTAAATGTTTTCAGCTTTTTGAAACTGCCCCTTTGAAACTATCAAGTGAATATATCACTGGTTTGGACTTACTTCGTTTTAATCATTCCAAACACAATTAAACCCAAATCACCCCTCTCCCAAGATAATGACATTCTCTATGAAGAATAACTGATATCAAGTACATTTTTTAATAACCTTTAGCTGTCTGCATTTGCCCTTTTCATCCCTGATTGTTTCATCTGAATGCCTTTGAGAAGAATTAGCATCTTGTAATGCAGCTTAGGTGAAAGTCAGTGTAGAGTAGAACAGTGTAAGGAGCAGCAGAAGCCAAGCTATTTCTTAGTTGAAAACCAAAGGCCTTTTTCCTAGAAAAGCTGACTTTTTATACATCAGATTAATGCCACTCACGGATTGTCACCCTGACTATTTGCATGGGGGAGAAACAATTTTAGGTAATTTTTCTGCTCTTGACACTCATGGGTCCCCAGCATGCAGCCATGCTACCTAGATGTTTTAGAAGTTGTGATGTTTTAAAACGTGTGAGTCCATCTTAATTTTTCCCTAAATATACATTATATATATACTTATATAATCCTCAGCATCAAATGAATCATAGAATGGCTTGGGTTGGAAGGGACCAACAATGAAGAAATTATATTTGGACATTAAAAAAGGTAAATCAAGTCAGATGTTAAACATTGATTTTTTTCAAAAAAATCCATGAATGCAACTTAAAATCCTTGAAAGCTGGAAACTCGGATGAGGAGGAGACTCTTCTGTGGTATCATAACTATGGAATTATTCTGGTTCTTTCTGACTTAGGCCAAATGTAATAGAGCTCAAACAATTTCATGGTGAAAACTATGGTTTGTTAGCACCATTCTGCAAGAATCTAACACATGTAGAGAGTAATGAGATAAAAAGGTAGGGTTGTTTTTCCCTCTGAAAGATGTGCATTTTGGGTAGTTATTTTAATTGTTTATTGAACTCTGAAAGGTAGAAACTAATGGTACTGTAGAATTTAATAACAAGAAAGCTTTCAAAGAAAATCTGTGCTTCTTTCTTACACCTGACTTCTGGTCACATTACTTTCTACCAGTCCCCTCAGTAGGTGGGACACAGCCAGATCTCCAGCTTGTCCTGACAGTACAATCCAATCATTTGTTTGCTCAGAGGACCTTAGATATCACAGGCATGAGCTTTGTGGCATCTGCTGGTAAAGATGTCATCAGCTTACCCTCTTATCCATCTGTTTGTGGTCTCACAGTTACTTGCCAGTGACAGACCTCCAATGTCTTCCACAGAAATTTCTCCTTCACAGAACAAACCTGACAAAATGAAACTCACGAGTGTAATGAAGCCAGAGTGAAAGAAACAGATGTGGATGGGTTTTGTCAGGTTTCCGTGTCCTTTGTCTTTCTTTGGTGTCTCAGGAGCACCACTAACCTCCATCTATCACAGGGTGAGTGCCTACGGTAGGTACACACTTCTCAGCAGTGCTTGTAAGCAAAAAAGGGAAGATTTGTGGTTAAACCTGTTTCCTCTTCCTTTGTGCACTTGCCTATCTTATTTGTTGCTGTTGCTTCCAGTGTTGAAAGTGTGGGTAAGGTGGGGGCCCTGGCTCTGCTGGGCATTGCAGCTCTCACAGAGTATCACAAGAAGTGAAAGGAGCAAAGGGGAACTTGGAAGTAAGGTTTTGATGTCTTGCTACAAGGAAAAAACAAAACAAAACCAAAAACAAAACAACACCACCACAAGTCAAAAAAACCCCAACATTATGATACAATTTGAAATAAAAGGTTTTGCTTCAGCTTTCTTGTGACAAAACTCAAGTGTTAAATTTTACAGAAAAATGTAAGACCTTCACACAGAAAAATCATCACTCATCTGTAATGAAATTTCCCAGCTCCTTCCATCTCCAGCTTTCTGCACTTCATCTGTGACCTAATATGTTGAGAAGGGGAAAAAAACAACCCACACACAAAACCTGTGGCTTACTGAGTCACTTACTGGCACATGGCCTTGTTTAAATATCCTCCTGAAGTGGTTGGCTTGGTGTTCTACCTCTCTGAGGATTTCTAATGGATCATTCTGTCTGAAATTAGGCCAAGCATTTTCCTCAAAAGAATTGAGGCTTTTTAAATGGTTACTACCATTCCTTTTCAGTTTAAATTTATCAGTTGATTTCATCCATGGATTTGTAATAATGTTCCCTTCCCCCCGTCCAAAAAAAAACTGATTTCTGTTTGCATTGTATTACATTGTCTCTGTTCTAATAACAACAGAGAATTCCTACAGCTCCATTTCTTTGCTGACAGATCTGGTATTCACCCATGAAACAAGTGACTGCTGGCACAGTAACTCATTATCAATTTAATAAAGCAATATTTTGAATCATTGAATGGTTTTGGTTGGAAGGGACCTAAAAAATCACCTAGTTCCAACCCCCTTGCATGAGCAGGGATACTTCTTACTAGACCAAATTGCTCAAACTTCCATCCAACCTGATCTTGAATGCTCCTGGGGGTGAGGCATCCATCCCTGATGGTCTCAACTAAGATCTGGGAAGCACACAGGGCCACAAAGCTTCAAGAACCCTCAGCTCCCACTGAAATGAGTTACAATAACAGAAACCACCATATTTTGCAGAAGTGAATCTCACAGCAGGAGTGTGGAAGTGTTTCCTGTCAAAAAAAATTGCTCCAAGTCAAACCACTATAAAGACTGAAGAGGATGAGTCCATCCAGAGTTCAGACACAATAGCTGCTGAATTTTGTGTAAGGATATTTTAAAAGCATTATTCTGAACTTCAGTAGGATCTTCCAATTCTGATGCAGTATCCCAAGAAGGAATCATTGCCGTGAACCACCACAAACTAAATCCTTTTTTTTTTTTTTCCATGACATTCCTATGACATTTAGTGACATTCCATTCATGACATTTTGAGCAAGAATATAATTCCCTGAAGGATGGTGAAGCTGTGGAGTAGACTGCCCAGAGGTTTCCCAAACTTGCATGACCTGGTCTGACTCCATAGCTGCTCCTGCTGTGAGCAGGATCTTGGACCAGACATTTCCCGAGGTCTCTTCTGACCTGCATGATCCCATGATCCTTTCCTAATCAACTGTTCAACATTGGCTTGTATTTTGTATGTAGAATACTAGAATTCACTTCTAGCTAAAGGCCTTTGTCAAAATCCTTACATTTACCCATGGCTTTCAAAACACATAGCTATGCAAACATACATTGCTGCATTATCACAAAGCATTTTGGTGTTTTCTTCATGTAAAATTAAATTATCAGAACTCTCTCAAAAAATGTTGTCCTAAACATGTAGTGCTTTTCCCTTCTTTTAGTAGTTTTAACTCGTTTTAATCTCCAGCTTTTCCACTCACCTCACATCTTTTCTACCTGCATGGTCCTACTGATAAAAAGCAGAAGCAGGTAACACCATGATATAAATAGCTGTTGAGATGGCACCTTGTTTTCCTACAGGTTCACTCTTTGAATCTAGTACTTCTTTATATTGTCTAAGTGAGTCTAACTAAATATGTTTCTGTAGATTTTTTGTGTTCAAAGTGGGTGTTAAATTTACTTGTGACAAAGGCTTCTCCCCTCAAACCTCAAAGTAGCCCATCTCATAAAGGTATTTACAAGAATGAGCACATTTTCCAACTCTACAGACATATATTCCTGGACATGTGCCACAAATTAATTTTTTTCTGGGAAACCAAAAAAGACTCAATTCCCATTTGAGATGCTTCCAAACAATTACATTTATAGCCCTCTGGAGAATAGGATCATTATATAAATTATAAAGGGCCAAGTACCAAAACCCTTGCTAAGGACTTGATTGCACAGTAATGGCAAAACTGCATAACATAATGAATGGACCTGCCTAAGGGGAGTATTTGTTGGAACTCCACCTCCTTTTTGAAATGCAGTGCTACATTACAGAACCATAGATTACTGAATAGTTTGGGTTGGAAAGGATATTAAAGGTCATCTAGTCCACCATTGACACCCTCCAGTGAGAGGGAAAAATCTTTGACCAGATCAGATTTCTCAGAGCCTTTTCCAACCTGATCCTGAGTGTTCCCAAGGACAGGGCATCTGCTGCCTCTTCAGGGAACCTGTGCCAGTGTTTCACCACCCCCATTGTACAAAATCTTTTCCTGATCTCCAGTCTGAATCTACCCTCTTTTAGTATATATATGGGAACACTATTTCTCAGAAGAAAATTTGCTAGGGATTCTGCTACAGGAGAGAAGTGCATATATTCAATACTGTGAGGATTTGTATAAAACCAGTCTCTGCTGTTTATATCAGTCTCACTACTTCTCATAATTTATTTAGGAATTCTTTTTAGTTTATCCTCTCAGGAGAAGTCTGAGCCCTGTTTGTTTCTTTAGTGCTTGCTATAAAATTGCACTTACTCAATTTAGGCAAGATAGAAACATAACTAGAGATGCTGCGGAGTACATGCTGAATTTTATTGGAAAATAAAAAGTAAAATTTTATTGGAAAATAGAAGTAAATGTTATTGGGAAACACAAACAGAGAAAGTTACCCTGCAATACGTGCTAAAATCAATTCTGAAGTTTGTACAAGATCAGTTTCTGTTCAATATGGAACAACTAATGCATTTACACTGACCATGTCAATATGTGATTAGTTATATAAAACCATAACAAAATCCTGGGCTTGTGAAATTTATATGATTTTTGGATGATTTATTTCAGTGAACCAGAATTTAATTCAGTGTGAATTTCCAAAAGTAATACAATAACCTTTTAAAAGTGATAACATGCTTGTTCCCAGCAAATGAGTCAGTACTTCAAATTACACTTTATAGGGGGAAAAGGTCCTTAGGTTTCTATGTCTATTTTGTGCATCAACACAGTTTGGAGCAAATGTTCCAAACTGTGAATTATTTAAAAGTGGAGCACACTATGACATCTCTTTAGGTTCAGATCACTGAATTTATAATGCAGTCAGCTCTGTAGACAGAAACATTTCTATGTGATGCATGGAAAACATTTCTCCACTGAATTAAATAATGTAGCAAATTGTATGAAGTCTAATGAGACCACATATTAGGCTAATCTAAACTGTCACGGAGTCATGAACTAATGAAGAAAGGATTGAAAGAATTAACCCACTTTCTCTCCTTCTTTTATCACCTGTCAATGGAGGAGCATGATTCGGGGGGAGGTGCACAGTCCTTGATTCTGTCAAAGCTACAGAAATGTTTATTATGATTATTACTTGTTATGATTATTAATTATCCTTTAAATAGTGAATGTGAAATTAGAATAATAGAATCATAGAATAGCTAGGGTTGGAAGGTACCTTAAATCCAGTTCCATCCAGTTCATCCAGTTCCAGCCCCCCTGCACGGGCAGGGTCACTTCCCCCTAGACCAGGTTGCTCAGAGCCCCATCCAACCTGGTCTTGAACACTTCCAGGGAGGGGGCAGCCACAACTTCCTAAGGCAACCTATGCCAGTGTCTCACCACCCTCAAATTAAAGAATTTCTTTTTAACGTCTAACTTAAACCTCCCTCTTCAAGGTTTTAAACTATTACCCCTTGTACATTGTGTAGCTTTTGTTCTTTTTGGTCTATCTCAAAACACTTTGTAAATGGAAAGAGTAAAATTCTTTTTATATAAAGAAAATATTTATTTTGTCATATATCTTAGTATTTTTATTTCTTTTATTTTATATTATAAGATATATAAAGAAAAATTATTCATAAAAGGAAGGTGAATCAAGCTAGAGAGAGGAAGAGCATCAGTGTTCTCCTTTTGACAATGGTTCTATTCATATTATCACAGTTCAGTATTCTCAGCTGGGCAGAATCAAGGAAGCACTGGGGTTGTGGTGATTTCCATCAGAAAAAACCCCATTCTTAAAGGAGTGGGGACATTTGCTCCACATAACTAAAGCAAAAAATGTTACAATATCAGACCCATCTCCTTTTTTTCTTTTTTCTATTTTTTTTTCTTTTAGATGTTAATAAACCTTTTCCCTTTGGGGTAGCAGCAGGTTAGTAAGAATAACAAAAGTTTTTCAGTGTGCTGAAAGAAAAAGCTTTACCCAGTCAGTAGCTCTCCTTTGCAGCCCTCCCTCATGGCTATTAAATGTCATTTCAACCTTCACTTCATCACCTTGGTGAGCTAATGCACTCTACAGCCTCACCAGATGTGTTTCTCTCAGATGCAGTAAGCACTTCACATGGCTTCACCCTCCCACCCCCCTCCTGAGAAATTGTCTTGAGAGGATGTTTATATGTTAAATTGCAAGAGAAGTATGGATATGGAGTCCTGCTATAGCCTATGAGCTGAGCTACATCTCTTTCAACTCACTGAAATGGGGTCACACAGAGACACACAAACCAGGGAGGAGAAAAACTTTTGCCTTTTTTTGCCCTTTGCAAAACTGGAGCCAGATGCCAAGGTGAAGAGAAGCAACAAGCAGAATTATATTGGTAAAACTACACAGAACATATACTTGTCTCTCCATATATCTCTGCAGTTAAGACTTGATTATCTTCTGAAATTCTCTTAGATTACTTACACTGTAAATTCATTGACTTTAGTTGTATTTATTTCTGCTTTCTACCAATGTGATGGAGGATAATGGGTCATGTACTGGTACCTCTTCTGAGATCAGTAGTGCCTTTCAGACAAGTAAAGCAGGTTCTTGAGCACTTTGAGGTTGTTTTCTCACAGTCATAGCCTGGGCAGTTTCTGAGCATAGGTTCATTGAATTGCGTATTTACATGGAACATGTATGTAGAGAACAACTAAGCTACTATTACAGCCCAAATCCTGCCAGATTTCCAAACAGCAACACTGCCTGGGAACTCCTCCAATCAAAGCTAACACAAGCACTTCTGGTGTTGACACCATACTTTCTCTATAGGATCTGCACTTGGGAAAAAAATAAACAAACAAAATAACAAAAAAAAAAGCCCAATATTGGAACTTCCTAATATTTTCGGAAGGTTGTGTAACAATGCCATAGGTACCCTCATAACCATGTGCTGTCATAATGCCATTCCTCTGTAAAGAAAATGTTTTAGGCACATGGAAATGCACTTTCTCAAAATTCTTTAACATTCACCCTTTATTATTTTAATTATTCTTGAAACAGACTTTTATAACAGCTCTTGGAGTGGCCACCAAACATTCCTTTGCTGAGACAATTTTGAGAAAACTCATGAAAAAATATTTTAAAAATCTCTTTTAGATCACTGGACAATAAATGCTGACTTTGTTGTCAGGAATTGTGTGTTGGCAGCAATCCACATGCCTGGAGACAGATTCTTCCATGAATCTGAGATGGAATTATTCCAGTACTATCTCCAGTCACACAGGCTGAGGACCTTGACTACAGCTAAACCTCAGATGTATCAATCAAGTTAGGTGGCTACCTAAGGTTTGCCATAAGTACAAAGTACAATTCTTTATACCATGCTTATAATTACTGAAAGAAACATCACAGAAAACAATGCTTATTAGAAACTTCTGTAAGATAGTTGCATTCCTAACATCTGGATTATAATGTGTTATTATCAAATAAGTAAATGAGTAGCAGAATGCAGGCAGATTATAACAATTATTATGTGTTACCAAAGCAAGATTAAACAGTCTCAAGAGTTTGGCATGGAGTGTAGCTAAGCTGATTTACTCACAAGCCCACGTAGTTTCTCATAATGTTATTTAAGGGTAGTGGGGGAAGGCTGATGAATTAAAGTCAAGTATTTTGTTTTGCTATTTGCTTTCATTGTTGTGCCTGTTTTCTTCCACTTTTTATCAGAGCTGTTCTGACAGTAAACTTTGTAAAAGCAATCAATGTTAACAGAAGGAGAAATCTGATAGTACTTTACACCTCCTGCATGACCCATTGTGTGCACCTTACTGTCTGGGTCCCAGTTACTGCCAGCACGTAGCCCACACATGGAATCAGAAGAGAGGCTGGGGTCAAAGCCACTGACCATGGTTCTCCTAGCATTTGAATCACCAGTCTGGATAATGCTCTTGTTTCATTTCCTAAACTGAGCTGGAAGGAAAGCATTTTAGCTTGGTTGTCCTTCAGATTGCTTGAACAAAAGATATCCATTTGTCTGTCAGCACTTATGAGACAGTCGTTAAAATCTGTCCTTGAAAACAGGCATTCCCTCTGATTTTACTGCAACCCCAAAAGCAAGGTTCTCAGTGAAAGTACATCTTAATTTCATGTCAACTGGTAGAGTTGGTAGAGTTCTCTATCTAAAGAGATAAGCAATATATCTGAGGTCAAAATATGGCCTTTTGTTTCTGATGCACTAAAAAAAAAATCACAAATTCTGAGTTTGGTTGGGTATTTGTACCTTCAACCAACTTCTGTGTGATCAGAATTCAGCAGGTACTTACTGCCACAGCACTCAGAACTAGAGGCTTTTTCAGCTTTTCCTGTTTTATGTATAGGAAATACCATAATAGTAAAGATCTGGGAGTGCTGGCTGGCAGCAGGCTCAGTAGGGGCCAACTGTGGTGTCCTGGGAACCAAGAGGGCAACCTGCACCCTGGGGTGCATCAACTACAGCATAACCAGCTGGTCAAAGAGGTGATTATCCTGCCCTATGCAGTGCTGGGGCAGTCTCAGTACTGTGCGCAGTTCTGGGTTCCACAGTTTAGGAAGGATGTGAAGTTCCTTGAATGTTTCCAGAAGAGGACACTACAGCTGGTGAAAGGGCTGGAAGGCATGTCCTGTGAGGAATGGCTAAGGACTTTGGGCTTGTGGAGCCTGGAGAAAAGGAATTTGTGGGGTGACCTCTCTGCTCTCTGCAGCTTCCTCAGAAGAGGACATGAAGAGGAAGGGCCTGGTTTCTTCTCCCTGGTACTCAGGGATAGGACACATGGAAATGATTCAAAGCTGCACCAGGGGAAGTTTAGACTGGACATTAGGAGCATTTCTTTACCAAGAGGGTGAGCAAACACTGTAACAGGCTTCCAAGAGAGGTAGTCACTGCCCCAAGCCAGTCAGAGTTTAAAAGGCATTGAGACACTGCTCTTAATGACATTCTTAACTTGGTCAGGACAGAATTGGTCAGGCAGTTGGACTAGGTGGTCACTGTTAGTCTTTTGAAATGGAAATATTCAACTCTACTCTGCTTTACTCCTATATACTTTCTATCCTACTCTACTCTACTTTACTCTACTCTACTCTACTGTCAGAAACTATCATTTTCTTATGGCTTACTGTGCATATGCATCAGTTTTTGCTTTTTTTCATTCACTGCAGTGACACAGAATGCTGTTACAAAATTGTATTCAAGATAAAACCCCAAAGTTTCCAAAAACATGATGATAGGAATGTAATCATGGCCGTAAGAACATTCAATTCAGTCATAATTAAAGCACAACAAACTGCATTAAGCATCAAAAAGATCATTCCACATCCTCTGATTGACATTTATAGAAGTTTATAACATGTCAAACCTGACACCACAGAGAATGATAAAATATTGTAAGAAAACTGATTGATTAGTTAATGTCTGCATAGCACTTTTAAATATGAAGAACTGCCTACTTAATGCTAAGAAAGCATTTGGATTAGAATGACATGTATAAGCTGAGACTGCAAATTACCCTTCTGATGAAATAATGTATTTGTTAGACTACAGCATTTAGAAATCTTTTGTGTTCACTCCAATTATGATTATGGTCAAGCATTTTCTGGTGATCCATTGAATAAAAGAATTATTATGTTCAAAATACAGAGAACTACAATTGCAATCTATGTAGGGCAAGATTTATTAATTAGCTAAACAAAGCATTATTCCTCAGAAAGCCAGTTATGGCTCTGCTTGGAGAAACCATGTAGGAACTGGCATATAACAGCAGCAGCTTTCTGCTTTCAAAGAAATGGCTACTGTGATGAGAAGCTTTACCAGAATCATTTACTCTGGATGCAGAGAAACATAGTATGTTTAAGGGGGTGAATTCTATTTAACAGAGTAAATATTAAGTCAATGCATATACATCCTTTAGAATATTTAGTTTTTCAATGAAGGGGAAGAGGCGGGGATAAAAGTAGAAATAATATAGAAGTTTCTTGATAGATAATTTTAGGAATCTGAATGATTCAGACAAACACCTTCAGGACAAAGGTTTCCAGACTAGCAGGCTAGCAGCTTTTCATGTACTATCCAAATCTCAAGATTAAACCAAATATTGCACAAAGTCTATACAGACATCACTAGAATGACTGAAGCAGCAGCAGGAAAGAAAAGCATCTTTTGGCAGTAGCATACTACTTGTTATAATAATCATAAAAATTATCATTATTGAATGCATTTTTTTTTATACACTACGTAGCTAATCTGATTGAAAGTCTTACTTTTTCTTTTAATTAAAAGTAAACTATGGACAAAACTGATGGCACTGTCTTCATTACAGCTGTCCAGCTCTTTGCACTACAAGAAGCTATTATCAAATCTCACATATTTTCCAAACTAATCCTTTGTTTAATACTCTGTGCTGGGTTACCTCCTCAGAATGGCTATTTCTCGGAAATTTCAGACTACATTTTTTTTCTCCTTATTATTTTCTGGTAATGTTTTCTTTCCAAAGTTGTGTGGCCCTTCCTTCCCGGATGAAGGACGAGCAATTTGATAACAACTCTTTCTCTCAGGAAGGACATGTGTGAGTGCAACAAGCAGCTTTTCAGAAGACTCAGTCCTCCCTGTATCTCCCAACTCAGAGAGCTGTAGGTGTGCCAGATGCAGTGAGAGGTGGGATTGCTGCTGCCTTTCAGCCTCTATTTCAGTAACACAGATGCCAAACCACAGAGCTACAACCTTGAGCACGTTGCCTCCAGCACACAGACACACTGGGCTGCATGAGACTTGAAATCACGCTGAGTTCCTGCTCTTGTAATGTGATTTTTATCCAGATAGCTGAGATAAATAAGCTGGCATAGGTATGCCAGTCGTGCAGAACCACACTCATACTTTCTGGTTGGAAGGAAGGCATTCTCCCTTTGACTGTGCTCTGATGTCATTCTCAGCCTGTTACCAACCTCAGAGCTGACTCTGTGGGGTTTGGGGTTTTTTTGGCTTTTTTTTTTTTTTTTTTTTTTTTTGATATTTATCTTCATTTTGGAAATTAGAACTGTTTGCAGTTTAATAGCAAAGATAGCTTGAAAGGAATTCTATATATGCCTGTTCTGATCTCTTCTTTAATGTGGCTTAAGTTATGACCCAGTCTTATATAAGTTCAGGCTTCAGTGTCTTCCAGATGGGCAGTAAATCTGAATACAAGAGAGCTGCTCTCAGTTGCTCCAAGTCAGCACATGTGCAGATGTAGTACTAAGGGTTGTGTACTCGAGGGATTGTAAAGCTGTAGTTTCTATAAATGATACAGACAATTGTGATGGCTACTTGGCTGTGTGGCAAGCTGGGGAAAATCAAAGGCAAGGAAGCCGAAGCTGGAATGCTGTAATGAACATTTCAGGACAGGGCAGTGAAATTATCTTTTTTCTTTACCTAGTATTTAGTCATTAATAACTACTCCTAAGAAAATGTATACGGACTTACATGAGTGTGTACCAGCTAAGATTTTGACCCAAGAGTAAATTTTGAAAGAGGGAAAAATAAGTGGATATAATTTTAAATGGAACAAACTTTCACCCTTTTTTTCCATAACTACATCACTAATCTACTTCAGTTTTTTTCTGGTAATGGAGTATTTTTTCAATATAAAAGAAATGTGTATGATTAAGATGTCTGGAATTCCTTAAGGCATTCAGTATTGAAAAATGTGATAATTTTGAGATTGACTGAAGAAGATGATATATAAGGCACACTGAAAGTGCAGAAGGAATTATCCAGAGAGAACATGGAAGAGGTGTGTTGAAAGGGGAATAATTATCAGAGAAAGATAATTTATGAAGTTCTCAATGCATCACTCTGAAATCTTGTTTAATATTTTCTACAGTGACTTATGTTACTCCAGTTAATTTGCTAATGGGACAAATATGGGAGGCATAATGCCTACTAGGGATAGAAGAGTGGTATTTGAGAACAACTTGATACCTAATATATGATCTCCACTTTTGAAATACCACAGGCTGTGACTTGTAAATGCTTCTTCTTGCTTATTCAAACAGAAAACAAATGTGTTTGAAAAACTAGCTTTATGAATAAAAAAGCATTTTACTTTCCATGCTTCTATTCTGTGACAAGTTCAAACCACACAAGTATCTAATGTCAACAGAGAACAAAACTAATGATAGTAAGCTAAATGAAATTATAATTTTAATTCAGACTAATGTAAAAAGTATGCAGTAATGAGCTCTTGCACCCAGGCTGGGTGGAAGGGGATTTTTGAGAGAGTTTTTTTAATGACCTCAGACAGGTAATTGATATTCACCCCAGAAGCACACTTATTTTCTTATTTATGGATCCTGGATATCTAAATAGTGAGCAAGCTCACTAAACTGAAAGAAGAGATTTCACCTCATTATTTAAGATATCAAAGAAAAATATTTTTTCCCATTAAAAAAACAAACAACAACAACAACAACAACAAAAAAAACCAACAAAACAAAAACCAAGCAAAAAACCAACCAAAAAAAAACCCCAAACAAGGTAATCAAAATAAATATGAAGTGTGAAACCCTACAATATTTAATGATGAAGGACAGGACATTCTGAGATGGGAATGAGTTAGGAAGGACATAATGTTGATGACTAAAAAGAAACAATGGAGGGAAATTTAAAGAAGTTGTTGCAATACACAAAACTCATGACCCATCCAAAAGCAAATGAAAATGCTGCCAGAACAAGCCCTAGGTAAAGTGAGAGAGCTGCCAAGCAACTAAACACATACATGAAAGAGAGATAACTGTTCATGAGCAGGGAATATTCAGCCAGGAAAGACACATGCATAGTAAAGGCACAGATGAATTAGATTTGTATTCATATGGACATTAGCTTGTAAAACAAAAGGAATGCTTAGCATTATGGAAGATATGCATGAAATGCCAGAGACTTTGTTTGCATAGGCTTGCCACTGGGCAAATCAAAATGGAGAAAACTTTGTAGAACAGAAATATTTACACTGGTAATGCAGCATTTCTTTGGACTCATATTGTAAGCTAAGAAACAGAGCAGATGTGCCTCTATAATTACCTTCACAATTCTAGGACGTTCATTAGCCACAAAGAAACTTCATTTCAGATAGTTCTTTTATACTGTTTCCCAGATTTTCTTCACTGTGGCATTTTGGATGCTATTACCATCCTGAAGAAAAGAAATAACAAAGAATTCAAGTTAGCATGATTCTGGAAGGAGTTTAGTCACATCCCTGTGAGACTTTGACTCTCTTCAACTTTCATCTTGGACTAGTTGAATGTGCCCTAGAAAGAAATACCCCATCCTTCTGTCTGAGTATCCAATCTGTATTGTATGAAAGCCTCAGTAATTAAGAAACCAGCAACAGATTTTTTAGATTTAAGCAAATTTAATGTGAGTAAAAACTATAGGCATGCATGAAGCCTGGACTCGGCCTGAGGCTTTAGAACAAAGTTATCCTCCAGAAATGGCTGGGTTTTAACATTACTTATTGTAAGGACACCCTTCTGAGAGATCATTCTCCTGGGAGGAAAACCACCCCAGAAGTAGGTGTTCCACAATCAAAGAGCAGAGGTGGGTCACACTGGGCATGTGACAGCTGGGTTGGAATCAGGGCTGTAATATGAAGCCTGAGACTTTATAGCTGACACCAGTTACCCCCACATTCCAACTAATAGGAGCTGATGTGCTACAGGCAATAGAAAGATGGGGGCTCTGAAAGGGAAAAGATGGAGATAAAAGGAAAGAAATATCAAGGAACAGCTCCATGTATATTAAATTTTGGAGGAGGTTGTTAGACAGATGCAAAGTTTAAACATTTTAACAAAAAACAGTCCATTCTATTCTCTCTTTGCACTAGTGTGAGAACTTCAGTGTTCTGATACCTCTTAAAGTATTTGATGAGAGACTAATAGCCTGACAGGCTAACACTTCACTTCCTTCCAATTAGGAGACTTTAACATCAAAGCCAAGGTCCTCCACTCAGCAAGAGCTTACTTGAATGAATTATAGAGGAGAATAAGTCCAGTAGTTTCTTGTTTTTTTCCTTGTGGAGACACAGTCCAGCATAAGCTTTAATAAGATGTTTGAGGTCAAAAGGTTCAGGTTCCTCACTGTGAGCACTAGGAAGCTGCCAGAGTGTTTCAATATGTGTGGTGTTTGTAATGCAATCAGACAAAGCTGAAAACTCTATTACACTGTCATGTGGCTGACTTCCTTTTGGAGTGCTCTCATGTATGGTTAACTGCAGACTCTGGGACTTTTAGTACTCTGTGAATCTTCCATGTTGCCATTTCAGATGATAGAACAAATAATGCCTTCACCACTGTTAGGTTTGGGCTGGCAGGAGGGGTGCAACAGTGACTTCCTCTGGGATATTGTGTCAGATGTTTAGGTACTGATGGGTAACAGGTCCCCAGGGCTCAGGTCTTCAATGAGAAACGATGACTATTTTAGATGTATAGTGTTATTTGATTTGCAATGTTCGAATTTCTGTCAGAGTCTTAAAAAAGCTACCATAAACCCATTCTCCTTTTGAGATAAGCCTAGAAGATGCTTTTTCCTTCTTCTGGTCAAAAAGCTTTTTGGATGCAGGATATTTTTTTCCTGTGGTTAATAACAAGCTTTACTTCTTGTGTTTTAATGGTGCTTACTGTCAGGACTGGATCACTCCACCTTTCATTGACAGCTTTTGTTCTGAAGGAGTTTAGAAAGCACATGTATCATTTATTTTAATAACTATTTCACACAGAACAGCCACACAATTGATTGTAGAATAGCAATTGTTTGCTGCAGTATTACAATGGAATGAGAACAAAGGAAAAAATGTCTTCTGTTTCATCACACAAGGGACTGGATTCACCTTACTTTACTTAAAGTCTCTAGCAGTCAAAGGAAAAGAGACCAATATCCACTGAATGGTAGTTAACATCAAAGTTTCCTTCCATGCAAAACAGCTAAGGTCAAATAAAGACCAAAGACCACTACAGAGGTAAAGTCAAAGAACTGGGAGACACAATATATTTATCAGATGTGAAAAACTCATAATTAATATCTTGAAATGAGTTTCTACAATATTTAGCAAATATTTAGATGAAAATGATTTGTGTAGAAGTTTACTAGTCTCCAAGAGAAACTCTTTGTTGCATCCAGGTATGAGATTGAACAGTAGAGTATCTAAATTTTTGTTTTAGTTTCAGTTGGTATTGGTTTTTTAGTTTCTTTTCTATTTTCACTTTTATCCACATACTCCTACCCTTTGTCAGCACAAAAATATTAACTGAGCTGGTTAAATTGATACAGAACATAACCCTGTCTCACCAAAACCAAATCCTACTGCACTGATATTAGTTTATTAAAACCACACATATTCGGTGTTAGATGAAGAAAAATGAGTTTAATGTGAGGTGCTTACATAGCATTACAACTACAGTCATGGAAATTTTGGAAAAGTATTACTGGGTTTTTTTGGTTTAGTTTCATTAGAAATCACACTTCCTAACCAAAATTTCATTACTGATAAAATAAGATCTATTTATATTCTGTCTCTTGTGCTTTTCCTCCAGTAATAGTATCACCTAATTACTACAATTTAATGAAGAATACTAAGTTTTACAGAAGTTTTTCTCTGTAGAAATAATGAAATGCTTCTAGAGTTTCTCACTTTGTAACACAAAAAATAGAACCCCAAATCCATTACAATTTTTTTTGAGTTTCTTTGTTCCACTGTTAATTTTCCTTCTTTCTTTCTTTCTTTCTTTCTTTGTTTCTTTCTTTCTTTCTTTCTTTGTTTCTTTCTTTTCCTTCCTTCCTTCCTTCCTTCCTTCCTTCCTTCCTTCCTTCCTTCCTTCCTTCCTTCCTTCCGTCCTTCCTTCCTTCCTTCCTTCCTTCCTTCCTTCCTTCCTTCCTTCCTTCCTTCCTTCCTTCCTTGTCTGAAGAAGAGAAATGAAAGAAATTTTTTTTTGTTCTTTATTTACAATTTAGGGTTGTGGCTGAGGCCACTTAAATGAATGAGCTTTCTCTGAAGAATAGTGTTTCAATATGAAAATTTCAGCCTTGAAAAGATTCCTGGTAGTGCATGACTCATTCAGGGCTGACGCATCCATAAACAGACATGAAATTCAACTTCCAGAAAGTGGCATTGCAGGTTGACTCAGGGAAATGTCAGCCAAAGTCCAAGGAAAATCTTAATGAGTGTAGCTGAATATTGCAAATAGTATCTGTTGTATGCAGAAGAGAACAGGAAGATGGACTCAGGATTGTTTGGGGTTTTTTAAGGAAAAATCTAACACCTGTATTTTTATTGAAATTTAAGTTCCTGAAAGTCTGCTTTTTGTTACTAAATAAAAATGACTGTGTGTAATCCATAGTAATTAATCACATGCATGGCTTGCTCACAGGGGCCCAGCTTCCAATTCTTCTAAATCACTTTTGATGGAGGAAAACATTGCAAAAGTTCCACCTGTTTGAAATTTGAAATACATATAGTCATGAGGTGGTTTAAGGACAGATCATTTATATTGTACAGTATTTTGAAAACATGAGCTGATAGGATTACATACATCCTTAAAATTTGTCTTTTTCCACTAACATTTCTTCAGTTTTTGGTGCAACATGAAGGTCCAATGCTAAATCTATATATTTCATCAATCCTTACACAGAATATCTTGATTCTATTGACTCAATTATCTAACATATAAAAAGGAATGTGTGCTCAATTATAAGGAATTAAAGAAAACACCCATAGTTTAAGAAACATCTGTGTGCTGAAGAGAATGAAATCTAATTAACATCAACGTTGTAAACTTGTTCCAATTTCAAGGCAAAATAAGAAAAGCTCTTCCTTTTTTTTTTGGTTTTTACTTTTTAAAATAAAAAAAAAATTCCATAGGTAGATTTTTGTATTAAGATTTCTGAATTAAGACTCTCATGTGCTTTTGCAGTGTTGTATGAACATAGCTACAACTCATGATGAATTTACCATATATACATACTTTATCTCCAATGTAAGGAGTGTGTGACACTACAGTAATCAGATAATGCTTAACTGACAGCCATTAATTTCCATGTGTGTACAAGATTTTAACTTAAATTCAACAAAATTTAACCAGCTAAACTGAAGAAATTGAAAGTATAATACCAATAAATCTTCTATAGGAATGACTTTAAGCTAATCATGTACATGGCAAAATCTCCTATGGAAATATTTTTGTCTGTTTCTCAGTCCACCATAGAAGTCAGTCTTAGCAAGCTTTTATCTAATTCCTTGATGTGGCTGAACAAAAGATCATCCTGAGTATTATTTACAGTCTGTTTCCATTTCCATACTAATCATATTATTCCAGAAACTCAGTCTATATCACTTACCAGTCCCCAATGTTGAAAGGCAATTTTTATTATGTAAAAAAATGGACATTCGAATATTGGTTTTGAAGTGTAATGAAATGATTTAATAACAATATATCTTCATATTTCCTAAATGATTTAAAAACCTTAATGCACTGCAGGGTTCAGCCTCAGTGGTATAATGAAATAGGACAGTTCAGATTGCAACCTGCTGTGTGAGGTTCACCCCATGTACAGAGCAGCATGACAGCTCTGTCTCCTGTTCTTTTTATCTTTCCTTTCCTCTCCAAGTGTTGGGGAACATTCTTGAAGAGGAGGATGTTACTCAGTATCTCACACATCCAGCTGGTGATTAATTTCCACAGAGGAAAGATGAGGTGCTTCTCAGGAGTAAATCTGCTGCTATAGTTTGTTCATGAAAGTTGTCAGAAAGACAGAATATATAGTTCAGCTGACTATTGGATATTAACAGAAATGTTAGATATTTACCTTTGGTAATTGGTCTCTACACACACACATATACACACCCCAGACATAAACGTAGAGCTAGGCATATAGATAAACATATATTTAGAGAGAAAGTTGGAGAAAAGGAGACATGCACACACACATGCATACGTATGTGCTACTGACAGGATGATTTTACATTGCCTAAGACTACAGGCAGCTGCAAGAGAAAAATGCATGAAAACAAAAAAGGTGTGAGCAGCATGAAATAACTTCACAGGAATCTGAGCAACTCTTACAACTATGAGCCCTCGGGCTGGTCTCTGTACATTTAAATGACCTTTAAAACTCACTGTATTTCAACTAGTTTTCTTTATATTTTTTGGATATTACCCCAAAGGCTTCTTTTCTCTGTAGCTGTGGCCTGGACAGAGTAAAAGTAATAATCTAAATAGAAGGAAATATTCTCATTGCTGCTGCAAGCCCCTAGAGAGAATGTTTGTAGATCTATTAGAATCTTGCAGGGAGAAATCAAGAGCAATTGTGTTGGGAAAGGACTTTAGCAGAGGGAGGTGAAGTGAAAATACTGTCTCCCTATGCCTGTTTACTAAATTGCCCCATTGTAAACTTGACCTGAATGTATTAGAAAAGTAACACCAGGGAACTGGAGGTGTCATTTTCACTGGGATGATCTGAAGCACCAGTTCTGGGTTAAGTCTTGAGCTAAGATCTACTGGATGTTGTACAAACTCAAAATAGAGGAAAAATTTGACTTCCAAATTATAGGTGGTCCTGTCTAGATATTCAGGGTAAAAATCATACCCCTTGCCTTTACAGCATAAATTTCCTCATCTCTGAGGCTCCTGTTTGAGTCAAATGGACACTTCTGGGCATTTTTAGACTTATATTAGGTGTCTATTTAAGGATAAGATGGATTGTAGCCCAGAAATGCGAATTTCTCTTTATTAATAGAGATTGAGCCTGAGGTGGTTGTCTTGCATGCAGATGAATGAATCCCTACCCCTCTGTTCTTAGACCAGTGCTGCAGCTGAATTAATGTCTCTGGTGGCACTCTCTTGAACAAAGTTGCTATCCTGCATGAGTATTAATAATACAAGTTGTCCTACTCTATGGAGCTTGAATGCATGCCTTTGCAACAAGATGGATTTCTTGATCTGAGGATGAACTAAAAGTTATCATCACATCTTATTCTGTGTTCATCAGTAACAGTCTAATGTGTAATTTTATGCTGCATGCATTGCATTGCTAGTTTTTTCCAGTATTTGAACTGACACATCACAATACATGAATGCTTCAGTCTGTAATAGTTTCAACATAGAGAGAAGAACCTGAGCATCAGCTGCTCACCTGTGAGCTCCTAGCATGTAAAATAGCACAGGCTTTTTGTTACCATGCTGTCCTTCCTGCCCTAAACTGCCTCAAATTCCATCATCATCTTTAACACTAAATTTATTCTCATATAGGGATGCACTTTGCAAAGACTCTTTGAGCCATGTCAGTGACAAAAAAGGGAATCCACTCCACATCATTTGACGCTTTTGCCAGCTAATATGAAATTTTATGAAATTCTTGTGAAATTTTCCTGATCCAAAGGGTATGAATCCAATCCTTCCATGTATTTCAAACAACTCAGTCTTCTAATGGCAGCCCTGGGTGGTTATAGATATTCCATCGTATGTTCTTTGCTACTCTGTTGTACAAGTTTCCTCTCATAGGACAAAGAGATATTCGTGCCTGAACTGTGAAAATGAAGAAACTATTTCTTCATTGACTTCTACAGTCTTGTAGAATAGTAGGAAGCTGTAACTTTTAAGGGTGATGCTATTTCTACCGTTTACTGCTGGTAGGCACAGATCAGAGGGAATGTAACCCATATTGATTCATTTCAATTTTGCTCCTGCCTAATCTTTGTTTTCCTTTCAATTGCTCTTGCACCTGGCCTATGGAAGCAAGAAAAAATTAAAAACTCTTATCCTTCTACTGTCCTGAGCTAGATCTATTAAAATCCAAGTAATAAGAAAACTTGAGCATGACTATAACCTAATCACTAATAGCAGTGCCAAAAGTAAAGATAAGCTGTTCCCAATTGTCATCTGAAGACCCAACTTCATCTCTTCTGCATATTTACAAAGATGAAGAAGTAATATGTTCATGATCAGCTGCTTCTTTCTGTGAAGCATGAGCTGAATAACTTTTGGGGGTCTAGGGGTTAATAGAAAACAAAATGCCCAAATTTGCACTGTTGTGCAGCCATGAATACAGAGGACTTGCACAGCCACCAGGAACTGCTTTGCTTCTAATTAGTTGGGCCACTGACTGAGATGCCTGAATTGCAAATAAAGTCCTAGCATGTTTTCTCTGTGCTTAATGGTAAATGGAAACCCATAGAAGGTGATTTACCCCACTTAGGATGCTAACTGCCCTTTAGAGGTGCTGGCTTGCTCCTGCCACACTAAGGCAGGCGGAGGTGCCTGTGCCTCTCAGATGGGTGTCTGCATTTACATGGAATAACCCCAGGGCAGCTTTTTAAAGTAGAGACAATAAACCCAGCCCCCTCAAGCTGGTGACATTACCTTGCTTAACAATGCTGTACATGGGAGCAGAACTGAGCTAGGTGGGTCCTACAATAGCTGAGTTTTGCAGACTTGGCAGGTAAAGGGGTTTGTCAGGGGAGGCCGGGTGAGTACACAGCTGGCGATTTACTGGAGGGTACAAAAGTAATTCTAACGTGTTCAGGCAGCATCAGATAAGGAGGCAATCGGTATGTTCACACCTGCTTACATTTAAACTATCTGCTAACTGCTGACACAAACTTCCTATCTTCTTACTGAGACACCAAGATAAATTCAGAGGAAATGGAGCTGTACGGGGGAAAAAAAAAAGCTACTCTTTGCTAAATTGAGTGATTCCTCTAGGCTCTGACCAACAGTTTGAGGTCAGCATAAGCAGGAAAGACAAAAGAGAGTTCCCCAGGGCTTATTCAGAAGCTAAAAAAGAAAATGTGCTCAGATGTTTATCACCTGGATTTGACCTCAAAAGCAATTTTTTTTTTTTTTTCCAATAAGAAGGCAATGAAGGATTTGGCAGTGAAAGAAAGGGAATTCATCTCAATATTTTGTTGGTGACACTTTGGGGCTCTCTTTCTGGCTTGCATTTCCTTTGGAGTTAGAACCTTTGACTCTGGGATTTTTCTGTAAGACACTTGCACCCATGAGCAGGCAGTGTCAGATACTGAGTGTGTTTATAAGGTATAACAAGGGCCAGGTTTTACCTTTTTTCTTCACAATTCCTTTCAAATAAGCACATCAAAAGCTCCTTTTTTCTTTCCCTCTTCTTCTTTAGCAAATCTGTTGTCATTGAAAGGACTGATCTTATAAGCTGTCTCGAATCTTCCTCTCCCATAGATACTGCCACAGAAGCAGGTGCTTGGCATCTCTCAGGATCAAACCCTAAAATGCTAGTTGCCATGGTGACTGAATGTGAAAGAACAATAAAGAGCTGTTTACCAGGGAAACTTAACAGCAATGCTCAACAAAGCACCACAAAACTGTTATTAGGGTTGTGTTGAAACACAGCTTTATTTCTGCTGCTAAAGCTAGGCAACAGACTTTTTCTTTGATTTCTTCGTGATTTTACCCCTTGTATAACCTTTGCATCCCTTGTGTAAGATCCCACCCAAACTCTAAGTAGATTATAGCAGAGTAGGCAAAAATTAGCATTTTGAAAAATCCATGAAAAACAAGTCTGCAAAACTGCATGCAAATGACTGTATGAAAAATGATGCTTTGAGAAGCAAAGTGCTTTGAAGTATCCTACACACCCAGAGGTTGCTATACTCCACAGCAATCTGGAGGAGATGACTGTAGTTTAGCATACAATTTTGGATGCAAGGATTCTTTACATATTTGTTTGAAAGAGCAATATCCCAAACAGCACACAGAGTCCTTTGGGGTTTCACATTAAAATTTGTTTGGTCTTTTGCTTCTTGGGATTCTAGTTTCCTATGCTGTTAATAATAGTGCTATCCTAGCTGACAAGTTAAAAGAGATATTGTTGATCATAGCAATCAATGTTGCCTTGGCAGCTCTGTGTCCTGAATGAATTCAGAGGTGCACTGTGGAAAGCATTTCACAAATGCCTGAGAAGGGCAGGTCTTTACAAAGAAGAGCTTTTGCTTTAATTAAGCAAACAGGTGGTGCTGGAAGGGAAACAAAGACACACAGAGGTGAAGCATCTTGCTCACAGCTGATCGGTGGCAGTTCTCAAAGAGTTATTCCCAAATTGTTAGGTTTCTGAACCCATGTCAGTCATCGGCACAAATCACTCTGCACCTTTAGCATTCAGCTGAAACACTGTGTGTGTGATGCAGGTCTCCAGATCCACAGTGATGTTGTGCATCACCAGGCAGCAGTTTGAGACCCCCTGCATTAGCTGCACTCAAATGCTTCTATTTCTTTGTGCAAGAATTGCACGCTAAAGAAAGTTTCTTACTTTTATCAAGCATTCAGGGGGTATCAGCAGATTTTGGTAGCTCAGTAGGAGAGATGAGGAAGACTCATGTAGTAGTGTGTCGTTTATGTGCTGGGTTATATAATAAGAAAAGCAATGGTAAAATAGAATAAAACTTATTTAAAGACAATTATTTATTAAAGATGACATAGATAGTGATACTGCAGCATTCATCTTCACTGCTCTCCCACAAGGTGTTTTTGTAATGCCTCTGTTGTCCTTTTTCCTGCAGACAGTGTTGCTTCTTCAAACTTCCATGCAAATTGTTCACCATATGACTCTCAGGCACGAGGGAGAAATAAAGAATTTATAGCACTGTTTCTGTTAGTGCAGTGTTTGAGTCAATTAAAAATATGAAACACTAACATTACTATTTTTGGGTTTCAGTAGCAATAGATGCCTAATACGTTCAACTGATAATAATTCTGCTGAACATGTGAAAAGCATTTCTTGTGCATCTTCTAAACCCTGCTTTTATGTATGCAGAAAAAAAAGAATCATCTGTGCTTCCAGGCAGCACCCCTCTGCAATAGATAGGGAATGGTTTTTTAAGAAAGAAAACCTATTTCCTTTGAACATTCAAATCTCTGAACTGATTTCTCTTCCATCTCAGTGTAAATCCATTGCCTCTGCCTGGGTGTGTTGCAGATGGGTGCCACAGGGGAAGGTCAAACTCTTTGAAGTGATACAACCTGAATTGCAAACCAGGTCTCCAGGAGAGCAAGTGGGTGGAAAGAACACAAGCCAGGGCTGGTCTCTGCATACACTGCAGCTGCTGTCAGTATCAGGAACACTGAAATTTGTACCAGTGGTCTCTGCTAATTAGCTGCTACATGACTTAAAGTATCTGATATGCCCCAGGTAACTGTTGTTGTGAGAAACTGAGAAAGATAATGGTATCTGTTTCCTGCAATCGTTTCTGAAGTTCCTCCTCTCCCATCACTCACCTTTTCTAATCAGCAGGAAATCTCTTCAGAGGCATCCCTCACCCTCTGCCCAGGGATGGCTGGTTCTACAGGGCAGGCCGTGGGGAGAGCTGCCCTGCAGCAGCTGGAGGGGCCCAGTCACTTCTCATTTGCTAGCACATTTCGAGAGACTTCAGAAGTTGTGTGGGAGGGAGGAAAACATACATCCTGGAAGGGAAAGAGTTGCCAAGACATCATAAGGAGGGAATAAGAGAAAGAAAATAAGTGCTGGAGTAGAAAGCTGCAAATGCTTGTCCACAAATGCTTCTAATGTGCTGCTGTCCTCTAAAATATAACTTTTGCCACCAATAACCTTTTATTTTTTTAAATATGGGACTCCATGCCTAAGTGTCCAAGTGTTCCTTGCAGTAAAAGCAGAGGCAAAGGGCTGCCTCTTAGGTAGCAAATACATGGGGTTTGGGGCTGATGCAGTTTCACTGCTTTGTACAGAGATACTGCTAGGTCCCACACAGGTATTTAGATATCTTTCAGTGGTGACTCCTGCCTTATTGGCCTGTGTGAGACTTGAAAGGACACAAAGTGTTAGTTTCAACCATAAGATGATTTCATATATCATCTAGCTAGAAAGCATCTGAAATTAACTTTAAGAGAGCAAGGAAGCTGATTTCTCACAAGTTCACATGGGGGTCCAGGGGCTGAACACCAGTGACTGTTAGCTATTAGAGGAATATCAAAACAGCATCAAAGCAAAAAGAGTTTGGTGAAGAAAAAAAATGTTTTGCTTAAGAAAAGGAGCAAACATTCAGTTTGGTGGGAGGCATCTCATACTGCTATAGTCATACTTCTGATGGAGAAGGAAATGTTCAAGCTCCCACTACAATCAAAGGGGATTGGTGGACATCCCAAACAGTTCATTCCACCAATTTTAAAGGCACTTTCAAGTGAAGATACTTCTTTTCCTCTACAAGTTATGAAATAAGCCTACATGACTATCATAAATTAGAGGCCTAATTTTGAAGAGTGAGATTAATCCCATCTTGTAGAAGAGGAATAATAAGAGCTCATGAATGAAATGTGTCAGATGCAGTAACTAGAACACACAAGTCAATGGCAGCTTATGAATTAGCACAATAGGTGAGGCATAAAACCTCATTATGAAGGCCTCCTTCTCTGAAACATTTTTGCTATGTGTTTTATTTCTTTAAAATTGCATTTTCCTCCTAAGGTCAGGAGTTTCATGAAATGCATCAGTCTGAGAACTCATTAAGTTCCATTAAACTGTATGGGCAGCAGAGCCAGATTATCCCTGGGTGCCTCTGAACACTGCCTTTGGAAACAGTATATATAGCAATGAACAGTTCAGTGATACCAGGAGTAAAGTACTTCATCCAACTACTAGGAATTTGGGACTCATATGTCCATTTCTTTACAGCCAGTCTTCATGTGTTCACTCATGTCAAAGAAAAAAATATATTCTGAAACCTGAAAAATAACACAAAAGTTACACATATGTGTTGCAGAATGTTGAGTGGCAGCTTGTAAAATGGAAGCTATTACTTCTTGGGGAAAACAATCCAAAACACAAATATCCCAAGATATATATAGATGTCTGTGAAAGTAAGGGCAATACTGATGGACTAAGGCTGGTAGTAGACAGGAAATTAAACATAAGTTTACAGTGCATCCTAGAAAGACAGCTGTCTAGATCTTCATTCAGAAACACATTCTTCATTCACAAAAAAAGGTCAAGATTTGGTAAGACTTTTTCTGAAGTACTGGTTTTAGTTATTGACACATAGTTAACAGATAAAAGCAGAAGAACAGAATCGAAAATATTATGATAGAGGAGAAACTATCAGAAAAAAAAGAATTAAACAAAATCTGAAGTTTTCTTCAGCTGCACATTAACTGTGGAAAGTTAACCCCACTGAATATCAGTTGCAGAACCTCTGATAAGCCTGGGTAAAATGTCAGCCCTGGTGGAGGGGAGCTGATACAGAAATTCTATCAATATTTGCCAGAAATACAATGCAGGGTGGAGAAAATGAAAAAAAAAAAAAAAAAAAAAAAAAAAAAAAAAAAAAAGAGAAGCACAATGAGAGCATGTCAAGGGAGAAATTCAGAGATCTGAGTTATTACCCAGATTTTCATACACTTTCTACATGAAATTGGCCAGAATCACCACTTTTGTTTTTCTCAAATTCATCCCTCTGTGTAGCTATGTTGTTGTCTTTTATTGTTAAGACTTCAAGTGTGATCAGTCTCTATGTACAGTGCTTCCTGTAATCAGACCTTGTGCATTCTACTTCTATAACTTTGACTACTTAACCACTTTCCCTAAGTCATGGGGGAATGTAGGAGAGAGGAAATTAATGAGTTTTTGTGGTCCCCAGGAGTGCAGGAGGACTTGTTGCTAGCTTTGCTTAAAACTGGGCTCCATGAAATATTGCAAAATTTGCTGTAATGAACACTCTGGCAGTAGAAAATGGGACGATTCACACAGCAACATTTCTGTCCTAGGGATGTTATACAGAACCATGTAAGTCTCTCACTCTCTCTAACCACACACAAATATAGTTGCAGTGATCTGGATGACAGTGCTAGCAATCAATCTATGCAGGTGGCTTGTAAAGCAGTTTGGAACTATTCGTTTTCAGTAGGACAGAAATAACAGCTATTCTACTTTGAATATTTTTTTCCTGTTCACTATGAGAAGAAATCCATAAATGACAGCTCAGATTGTCGTATTTTTCTGGTTTTCACTTTCTAAAAAATAATATTTAAACTGAAGCCTGCTCAGTAGAAAAACTAGTTGTAATTAATACACCATCAAGGAAAATTAATCAAACTTGCTTTCTGTACTCCTGGATAAATCCTGCAAGTTTCCCTGTCAGTTGTCCTGTTACATATTTCTAGGTAGAATTTCCTTGCAAGGATTTAGCCTCCAATAAAATATGAAGTTAGAATCAAACTTCTGAGCTTCCTTGTTGTCTTTACCCTTTTTTTCACATCTGTCAAGGTAAGAAGACAGAGCTAAATTCAGAACTGTTTTCTTCCAGGGGATGACATTTTAACATGTGCATTGACCTCCAGGAGCAAAAACCACACATATATACATGGAAAAAAAAAAAAAAGAAAAACAGAACAAAACAAAAAAAATACACCACCCAGCTGCCCCTAGATCCTTACTAAAGCACTAATTCCACCTTTAATCTGGCCCAAGTTATTTTCCTGAGCACTGAAACTTCTACAATAAAGCCATTTATAGAGTAAGCAGTTTTATTGTTGCACTAAGCACACTGTGCTGTATGGGCTGTATGCTTTGAGTGAGCCTAGAAACAACAGTGGAAGAAAATACTGGACTAATAAGTTATACTTTACAATTTGTGTCAACAAATAGCTGCTACTTCTCTAGGTTTGCTACCTGTCTTTCTCTGGCAGCTGTCAATGGTTTGCTTCTTTTTAATGAATGCTGGGGCCTCCAAAGTTCCCCCAGGCACACATACATCAAGAAAAATGCTGAGATTTGTCAATTCCCCTAACATCCATTTAGGATTATTGTCAACCTTTATAAATCTATAAGCAAAACATTCCCTTGAGACTAATTCTTTTTGACGGTTAGTCGAGGTAGGTCACCCAGCAAGGAAAAACTTGTTGGTGTTTTATGGGAAGGATGTTCTGCCTTTAATGCCTTCCTTTTATCAGTGATCTTTGGGACTTTTGACTGCTTCTAGGATAGAATTTATAGAATTTATTTTTTTGTGTGTGTCGGAAAGCTTGATTTTGTAATGGTGTCTGTGCATTTACATGGAAGGGCCTTTTGGGTTTTGGACTTGGGATGGGAATGAAATACAGAAAGGCATAGAAATAACTATGTCCTTAAGAATAACATAGGGGATTTTTCTCATTTAAGTCTACACAGAAGCTTGTCTGTTCTCAAAAAAAAGAGAAAGTACTACTCTATTACACAGGGTAAGGAAAGCAGGTACACACTGAGAAACTAATATTGTGATACCATTGCTTATCATAGGCTATATCTGACATCTAATATCAAGGCATCAGTTTGGCATAAAGGATGCCCAGTGTACATCAGAATTATCCTCAGGGACATCTGTCTCCACTTCTTTAAGTGCTCAGATATTTACTGATTTAGTAATTTACTGATTTTACTAATTTACTAGGTTTAGTAGGACAGTGTCATGGCATTTCTGTCAATGAACAAATGTGCTCATTAAACAATATGCTTAGGAGGTCCATTAACAACCTATACATATACCTACAGGTGGAATCAACTCTAGGAAGCTAATCCTGATGCTTTCCAGCCTCCCTACACAACCGTATCAATGCAAACTATCTGGATACTGGTTGAAAACCAGTGAATAATCCCAGTGTTTGTAGACAAGTGCTGCATAGCACAAAGCTTCAGAATAGAAATGGGTTTGTAATAGTTCAGGTCAAAAGTTCACTTAGCTCAGTAGTCTACTTGCTGCAGCAGGAAGAGTGTAAGGACTGGGAAGTGTAATTTGTGCTCTGCATCCACTCCCAGCCACAACAACAACTGAGGTTCATGGGTTTCCTGAGCCAGATGTATGAGTGGAACAGCTCATTTGTCACACGAAGAACTGTCCAGCTCAGTTTTGAGACCCTGTGAATTATAAACTTCAGTGTCCTGTGTTTAATTTCACATCATGTGAAGCAGAATTGAGTGAATTGGAACTATGGGAGCCTACTTACTACCCACTTCCTTGGGAGTCTTTATGACCCTGATATATATGTTTTTAAGACTGGCATAAGGAGAAGGATGCACCAGTTCATGGACTGAGAAGACCCTGAAGAATTAAGCAAACAAACAAACAAAAAAGAGTACAAGCACTTGTAGACCTAAGGTTTTAGCTGAATAAAAATGCCTGTTACTAGAAAAAGCAAGTGCCACACCCACAAAATCAAAGTTTGATGAGTACAGAAAGAAAAACAAAAAGGTACTCAATCCAGTGCAGCAAATAGTGAGTTGCATCTGTTTCTTCTGTTTAAATATTCACACTTTTGAATTCTGATTCTGAAGTGGTTGCCTTGTGAGCATATTATTTTTATTCCTGTCCAAGTTGGTCATCAAGCATTTGGTCATTACTGCCCAGGCTTTTTGAAAATCAGTGACTGCCAGAAAAGGGAAGAGTTACATGCAGCAATCAGCAAAGCTTCCTTCAGAGCACAGAACTTCCCTGCAGAGAGAACTGAACTCAGCATGTGATTTGGAGCATATAAAGTATGAAATCTGACTTCAGGTTTTCTTACTGATGATTATAAATTAACTTATTAACAACAATGAGAAATGCCTGGTTACTAGAGATAAGGACAGTACAAATCCAGTGTTGTAAGAGGAATCTAATGAAAGCCCAAATGCGACTGGGAGGAAGCAGGACTCGAGTAATAGTGGAATTTCTTTGCCTCAACCAGCTCATTAAAATTTGTGCCAAAGGCAAATCACTAACACTGGAATGGACAGCACTTCCATGAAGAAAGTTGGGCTACATTGGAGAAAGTGGCAATATTTGGTTTTGACACTAGGGAAGTTCTCAGCAGTACCCTAGGAAAGTGCAGTATGTTTAAGTCTCTGTATCAGAAAGAAGGAAGAATTGGAGCAGAAAGTGAGGGAAAGAGACTTCAGAGCCTGAAGAGAAAGAAAAGAGGAGCCTTAGTAGGCAGAGAAGGAAAAGCAAAGAGAAAGGCATGAAGAAAAATGACCCATGAAAGGTTAGAGATCACAAAGAAAGGGATCATGTGTATGGCAGTCAGGGAAGCAGAAAGTCCTCCTAGGTTGACTAAGCAGGCATTCAGTCATACTGGTGATTATTAGTCCTTTGAAACCTATTAATCCTATTATGAAGTTGTGGAGCAATTTTAGAATTTAAAAGAGCAAGCTACTATATTTAATTTTTTTTCCCCCATAAATTTTCTTTTGCCTTTCTCTGCTTTCCCTATTTATTTATTTCCAGTTTCTTTTTCTCCTTTGCATCTTTCCCTTTCCATCTTCTCATTTCCTTACCTCTCGTGTTTCTTCCTTCCTACACTTTATTTGACTGGAGATTAAAGGGGAAAGTTTCTGTGACCTTTACTACCAACATTCCTCACACTGGGAGGATGGAGAAGCAAAAGAAAGCTCCTGGGATCTTTCTGGCAAAACAGAGTATTATTGCATATGCAGTAAAATAGTTCATTAAAGGAGTTTAGAAAGGATAAAGTAAACAGCAGCATAAATGGCAGAACTTGGCCTCAGCCCACAAGCTCTGCCAAGCAATTGAATGCTTACCAGGCAGAATGGTATACAGCCAAACAGCTGTGTGTTCCTTAGGGAAGCTGTTGAAACACATGGTCTTAAAAGAAAAAGGGATCTTTCTATTCTTTAGGTTCACAGACATTCTATGCAAGAGTTAAATTTTTAGGTGTTTCTTAACCAGATCTCTTTTGCATCTGGAAAAGTGTGTGTGTAGGGGGGTACTTGGTGCATGGACTCTAGGTTTAGGTTTTAGATACTTATGATCCATGTGTGATGTTGAATCTGTAAGAACTTGCTGAATGGGAGTAATGGACATTTTGTCATCCTGGAGACATCCCATGTCCCAGCTGCCCCAACAATTGTCATCCCAATGCAGAACCCTCCTTCTCTGGACATCAGCAGTAGACACTGAATCTCATCCATGTTTACTTCCACTTCAGAAGCAGAGTCACAAGACACACAGGAAATTGTTTCCTACCAGTTTTAGTCCTGCTGTATGTAAACAGAGAGCTCTTTACATATCCCTTTAATAATCAGGGTTGGCATAGCACAGACATTCACAATGAAGAATGGGTAATGCAGGGCTGTCAGCTGCTGGGATGAAGGACATCCTGTCAGTTTGCTGTAAGATCTCCATGATCTCAGTGGATGACTGAGTTGAGGTGTCAGCTCCTTAGCTGTAAAGTGAAACCATGAGAGGCTCAAGAACACTTTCCTCCCGATCTGCAAAAAGTATACAGCCACGGGGTTAGAAAACCAGACAAGCAGCATTTATGGAATTCACAAAGGGCCAAGTGCTATTCTCCATAGTATGCATATTTATTTTGATGTGGTTGTCTGTGGGCAGCAGGCTATGAAATCAAACCACACAACCAATATTTACATTGTGGCAACTTCACTGTGGTCTGCAAGGGGGAGAGACCTGAATGGGAATATAAATATATATATGTATGGTATAACTAACTTTGCTCTTGTTGGTGTTCCTTATTATTACAAGCTGTAAATGAGAACAAGAGCCAAACAACTGTATTAAGGCCCTTGCTGTAACTATTGGAGAATTTTTTCCCCATCCACTCCACAATAAAAGGATAAATCCTTCTGGGAGCCTGGTTAGTGTAAGCACCCTCTGTTTCTCAGGGAGTTTCTAGTGTGGAACCTGCATGACACTTTCCCCATAGACTGAATGTCTATAAAGCCTTCATATGGCTGAGGGTCTCTGAAGGTAAGTTCATACCTGCTGTTTATCAAGGTCTATAGTGCTTACAATGGAGACAGTAAATATATATATGAGGCTGGTGCTGTTACCAGCATTTCCAAGCCCTCATTAGTCACATATTCCATTTACTTGTTACTAATTCATTAATCATTTTCTAGTGTAAAGGACCGTTTCAGAGTAAAAAAAAAATAATTATTTCTATGCTACTTCTTCTCATGCATTCTACATCTTAAGAAGACAGAATTCAGATTTAATTTTTTCATACATGTAAAAAACCCATTTTCTGACTCAATGAGTTCTGGAGTTTGCCATAATAATAGGCTCTCTCAGCTCTTCTGCATGTGTTGTTTCATATGAGAAAGGTGGCACATTTCTGACTGGATGGTTAACTATTGGAACAAGCTACTGGTGGATTCTGTGTTTCCTGAGCTGTTGAAATGAAGGTTGTAAACCTTGCCAAAAGATGTGATTAAGTCTGATACAAGATATTTGTCTCTACAGTAGTAACTAAAAAATTTTATTTAACTAGATCTAGTGATTTAACTAGTACTGGACTACATATGAATTCTGTACATGAAAATGTATGATACAATTTGCTAGGCATTTTCTGAAGTTATAAGGTTTTTGCAAGAAATGTAATGTTATAAAGTAGTATGAGTTTCAAGAAATATAAA
Source organism: Heliangelus exortis (assembly GCF_036169615.1). Taxonomy (NCBI): domain Eukaryota; kingdom Metazoa; phylum Chordata; class Aves; order Apodiformes; family Trochilidae; genus Heliangelus; species Heliangelus exortis. The sequence goes on along the minus strand of NC_092424.1, from coordinate 102,564,159 downwards.
ATGGGAGAACAAAGGAAAATCATGGAATTTCATCAAAAAAATGAAGTCACTGATAATCATTATATAAATTTCACTAAATATACTTATAAATAATACATTATTATTTAATCAAAGGGGTTTTTAATTATTTTTTTTCACTGAAATTTATCATAAATATTTCACTGGTACATGCCAGTATTTAAATATTTATGGAAGGAGAAGGGCACTAACATAAGAAATCTGGATTATACTTAAAGCACTCAGGATATTTGGGATCTAGGTTTAAATATCTGCTTTGAATCACATGGTTAAGTAAGTTATATTGTTATTCTTTGAAAGTTCTTGATTTTCTTCCATTTCAAAATCAGGAAAGAAATTGGAAGCTCAATAAACAAAAAGTAATTCCAGCCTCTGCCTGTCAGAAAAATTTCATGGCAAAATCAAACCATTGTATGTCACAAGCCTATGGAGTTTCATTTTGTTGATTTAGACATTGTGTAGCTACTGCTTTTCTTTGCTATAGAAATATCTACTTAAAAATCTGGTTTTCTTCAATTACTACTGGCAATTTTATTGCCAAAGTAATGATCAAACTGAATGAGGTCCACTTAGCCTGGCATCTCTTCTCTGACAGTTACCAGTGCTTAATGCTTCAGCCAAAGGTGGAAGAAAATCAATGGTCATTTATGCCACACCCCTCCCAAAGTGATTTTTTTCCTTTAATTCTTCTTAGCTAATTGTTAGCATACACCCTGTAGCTTGCACTTTTACCTCCCTTATCTATTATTTATCTTGTCTGCTTCATCTATGATGTTCCTGGTCACCATTCAGATGTTTCATCTTAAAAATCCTGTTACGCTTCCAATCTTAACATCTTGTGGCAATGAGTTCCACAGATGACTCATATTTCCTAAAAAAATGAAATATTTCCCTTTTATCAACAAGAACAAAAAATGTTGCTTTTGAATTTAAATGTATCCCCCTTTTGTTCTTATGATGTAGGAAAGAGCACAGGAAATACACTGCTGGCAGAGGCAAAAGTAGTAGATCTGGATTCGATTTACACCTTTATTCTTAATTTAGGATGATTTAGATATTTACTGGATCAGAAGCACTTATTCCAACTAGATTTTTGGGTGTTTTGAACACTGTTTGTTTGTTGGGTGTTTTGATCACTCCTGTTCTGTCTGGCTCAATTATATGAACTTTAGGTACAGAGAGAAGTGTCCTTTGGCACCCATGGTTAAGGAAGAAAGGTCATGGGGGAAAAACACTTTCTAACCTCAGATGTGGGGGAATGAATTGAGCTTTGGTTCCCTGTTCTCTGAGAACATCACTAGGTCACATTGTGAAGAGAAAACTGGAGGAAATCCGAATTATGAATCTCAGTTATATTACAGAGGGTTATATTGCAAAGAGTTACTCTGCAGTATCTTACAGGATACCTAATACACAAATTGCCAGGATTTGAAGTAAAACATGGAACCCAGAACTTTTCAGGAATCAGGACATCAGTCAGTCAGTGATAATGTGGATATGTGTATGGGAATAAATATGAGATTCAATTTTTAGGCACCTTGGGACTTCAATAAAAAAAGGTTCCTTCAGTCAGTTTAGCACTCTGCTGCCTGGGTAGAGAGTGTACTATGAAAGTCTGTATTTTGCATGAAAAATGGGTTCGTATATAATCTTGTGAATGAAAGTCTAGACGCAGACATGTGATAAGATTCAAAATTTTTATTTAGACTTTAAATGCTGAACAAGGTTAAAGCCAAAATAATTCTGTTTTTTTCCTTAGAATTTCCATCATTAAATGGAAATATTATCATACATCTAACTCAGAGAGATAGTATGGAGGGATAATAAAGCATATTTCCAATGGATGGCTCTCTTATAAAACAATACACCATGGATATGGAGTGCATTCTGAATAAACAGTGTGATCAATGACATAATAATGGCATCTGTTTTCTTGTGTATTTTTAAATGTACTGTCTTTATAGGCACAGAGATGTCTTTATAGTCCAGAAGTGGTAAAAAGCAATTTGAGAGTCTCAGGATTGTAGAAGGTACTCTCTGGTTCTGCTCTGGCACTGACGAGAAGGGAGATTTGCTTTCTTATTAGGGTCTTAAGGGGAGCATTGTCTAAGGCTTTGGAAAGCCAAACACTTCTCCTCTGTTCACATGGTTTTGCTTTGTGGGGTTTTCCTGGGGAAATGTCTAAATAGTTAAACTGACTAGATACAAAGAAACAGATTTGCAGGATTCAGGTGCCATTTAGGCACTAAAAGAAGTGTTCTGATTCTTAAAAATCTTGGCATCAGGCTGGTCCTGCTAAGACCACTTTGCTGGAAAAAATGGCAACTGTGGCATGCAGAGCCCTTTTCAGAGCCTGGCCTTTGTGCCTCACCAGTTTAAGTTCTCCTCTTATATAGTCAGTTAATGAGTTAAAATCCCCTGGTATATTTGTGGGCCTTTGACACATCAGTGAGTGAGAAAAGGAACATTTCCTAAGAGAAATTACTGTAATCACTGGCAAAGGCTTAGGAAACAGAAATAATACCTGACCCAACTTTGAATGTATTATTCACAACACTAAACGTTTAGGTCTGGTACTCTCTGAGACAGCCTGATGTTTTCCAGCCTCCAAATCTGAATGAACGTCCCCTGTCACCCTCTGAGGTGTTGGTCCTGTATGAAATTGATGTACATAACACTGATTCCTGGTCATAATGAAGCCATTTCTCACAGAGGGTGGACCTGTGCACCTTCCTCTGAGAAAAGCAAAACCCTTCTGAGCTCTGCACTTAAGCTTTGTCAAGGAGGGGCCTAGCCACCATCAGTGGATTTCTGTTACAATAGGATTAGACAAAAAGCTACTACAAAAGGTTCAGAATATAAGGATACTCCTGATGCTTTCACTTTTGATGTCTTGAAAGCTGTCTTTGCATTATATGCTGCTGGCTCCATTGCAGACTCTGGGGCATTAGGGTAAGTGAACATGCAAGGAAAAGGAAAATCAATCTCCAGCCTCAGATAATGGATCTACTGGTGCAGATGGTCACTAAACACCAGTGGTTTGTAGGCTTTACTCTAGGGCTTGAATTGCTGAGATGATTCCCTGTGGAAAAGAAAGAGGAAACTTATGAAAAAATATGGGACTATCTTTCTCCTTATTTGGATCCCATGAGCTTCACTGCACTGACTGTTAGCATTTGATTGCAGCCTGTTCTGCATTCACAGCTTGGTGGATATTTAGAGAGGGCTCAGTTGTGTTTATTTTAATTCCACAACCACTCTTTGTCTCTTTTAGTTCTCGGATATCACAGTTCATGCTGGAAAGTGTCAAATGCTCGGCCAGTGTCCCCGATGATGAATTGCAATGTTGTGTGAGTTACACAGGAGAGCGCCATTGTGTGTGCTTTTCATGTAATTAGCCAGGAAACACAACTTGCTGAGCACATCCAGCCTTTGAGAGCACAACTGCAGCTGACCCTTCCTAGGGGTCTCACTGAGGCTTCATTAGCACCAGCAGTCATAAATGCTGATATACTTAAGTATAGGAAAAGATAAAAAACATTATGAGCACAGCTCTGTATATTTTAAACAACATATTTAGAAAATAAATAAAAATTTGAAGACATGTTTCTCCTTCCCCACTTAGCTCAGCTGGCAGTTCAGGTTCTCATGAATAAAATTCAGTGTCCAAATTCCTTTGGGCTTCCAGTGACTTTTTCTTTGTTCAGACATGTGTATGTATTAATGAAGCTAAGGATTGCAACCTGATTTTTAGAATGGCATTTTCAAAAACACTTAGGTTCATGAATTAATTTCATTAAGTTGGCTCTTCAGTGAACATCTTTGAAAAACCAAATTTATATGAACTTTCTGAAAGTAATGAAAGCTCAAGCTATGCAATTTGTGTGCCCAGAATTTAAGACGAAGAAAAAAATTAGGAATAAGAAAATTAGTAAGACTTAAAGAAAGAATAGGAAGACAGATTCAGAAGTTATCTTTCTGATAATTTTAGCTTCTAAAGTTTTTGTAACTGTTAAAAATTTTGCACACTTTACATTTTACAGACAATACAACCTGTATTTTTATATACTTAGGATATGGAGTAAAATAACGGATAATGTAAGAATAGTTGGGTGATATGAACTAATGGGTACATTTTGTCAATAAAATCAATGGAATTATCTGTCTTTTGTCTGTGTATTAATGATGATCAGAACAATAACTATAGAGCTAGGCTCAATTTTATTTTCAATTTCATGTGGGATTTCTGTGGAAATCAAATTATTTACTAACCTATTTTACTACTGTCTGTTTAATTTTCATTTATTTTAAAACTGTGTACTTATGTTTGTTTAATTTTTTGCATTTTAAATTTTTTCTTTAATTTAAAAATGATATCTTTTATGAATGCATATATTCTGGATGGTTTTCATTTATTTTAATTATGCTTAAAATGTTTTTTAAAATATGCAATAAGGAATTCATATACATCCTTTTTGTTGCTTTTATTTGGAGTATATGGATACACAACTCTTGGAAGGGCCTAGTTAATTCAGCCTGGCATATTCTGAAGGCCTTTCTGTTTTTTGTCTTCTGACGTTATATTTTTCTGTGCATTATTTTACACAGATCAATACAAACCTCTGCTCACATACAGCCATAGGGAAGAAATCTCATAAGATGTCAGTATGGTTTCCAACATAGTTGATGGAGAAAGACAAGGTCCTCCAGGGAGCAATTCAAAAGCCAGGCTCTCTTCCCTTCCTCCCTTTCTCCTCTGTCTACAAAATGTTAGTGTAAAATCAGGAAAGGGAAGGAAAATCAATAAGTAATGGTCAAGAACCTGAAAAAAATACTTCTTACAAAAAGTAATAGAAAGGGTAGGTATTTTAAATAGACCTAAATCTGGGGGCAACGTGGTGAAACAATGTGATCAAAAAATCTGAAAAGCAAAGTAAAGTCTAGGGAATATCAATTGGAAGTGCTCTTCTGTTTCCTGGAATAAGAACAAGGCAGTATAAAAGATGGGAAATTCGAAACAGAAACAGAAAAATTATTTTCCATACAGCTTTGTGATTAAGCAGTGGAATTTAGGAAGCAGATGAGAGCAAGATCTTGTCAGGTTAAAAATGGATGTGCATTTACAAGACTGACAGGACCTCAATTAGGAAAAAGAAATGCTGCTTTTTCAGACATTCAGGTCTTAAACTTGTTAGGAGACAAAATGAGTTGTTGCTGGAGTTTTATTCCATATAAGCTTGCTACAGGATTTTGATAGGTATTGTGAAGCAACAGTTTTGGTCCTGATGGAAAAAGGTGCTCTGCCTTCACCAGCTGGGTCTGGCAGTGTGCCTGTGCTCCAGTGCTAAATAAACATGTAAAATTTCATGTACTTGTTTTTGCTGAGATGTGAACATTGGCTCCAAAATAACATAATGCTGGCTGTATGCTGTATTCCTCCATATTCTCCCATTGCAGGGTTTCCTCACATGCTGCTACTTCATTTAGGAGCTTGAGGAAGGAAAGGAAACATCTGGAGCAAAGGCAGAGGGTAAAGAGGTTAATGACTGAATGCAAATACTGTATTTACCTCCAGTTCAGTAGCCACAAGGGCTCCTCTAATTCTGCATTCCCTTCCACAGAAAAACTCATGCACATGTTCACAGAACTATCAGAGTTTTGTGTGGAAATGCCAGACCTCCTTCACTTTCATGGAGCAATTTGGAGGTTAAGGTTTCTTGTGTATGTTGAACCAGGCTGTGTGGCTACAGGGCTGATGAACTCATTGCTTATGGGGGGCAGAGAAATGTGGGGTTCTCAGCCCAACCTGGGAGTTCAGTGGTCACAAGGCTGCAAGACTGATAACCTGGAAGGAATCCTCTCTTCATCTGCAGCCCCCAAAGTGGGCAATGAGCCTTCTGATATAATCCAGGTTATAAGATGAATTCATCATATAATACCAACTATAATATAATACAATACCAATTTCTAGTACTTCTTATCTGGAGGACTTGTGCTATGGATTTCTACCGGTATTTGATTTCAGCAGTGAGAAGAAAATCCTCTTGTGATAAGTGATTTTAGAGGTAATAAATGGGGTTTTTTAAGGGAAAGAGTGCAATCACTTTGGTTTCAAGCTGCTGTTTTTTCTGTTGAAAGGAAGTTTTCTATTGGTGCCTCCCCCAATGTCTTCTGGTTCTTTGAAACAAGAAAAAATTCTAACATAGCATAATTTAAAATGAAGATGAGCTTTTTTTTTTTTTTTTTCCTTCTTTTTGCCTTTTAGACAAACTACAATATCTTATAGACTCATTTTTTCTCGGTTTTGATCCCCAAATTTCTCTCCTTTCAGCACATTAACTTTGGCAGCCCTGTGTTTTGCCAAGGCTGGCAGGCTGCCCTGGATTTACATTCCCCTCTGCAATCAATAAAATAGTAATGAAGCAACAGAGGACTCAGTCGGTCTCTTACACCACAGATTCAGACCCCATGCTGGGCTGAAGTCCTAAAACATCTTTGCAGCAGCCAGATTTTCATTTAACGAATTTCCTCTCTTTTTGCCCCCTTTTTCCTGAGCACCCCCACGTTTCGGCTTGCTGCCCTCTCTCTCAGCCTCTGGCTGTCTCTCATGTGACGGCACAGGATGAGCTTTCCCAGCTGCAGCAGCCGAGGAGCTGTGTGAAAAATCCCCAGGCCAGGAGAGGCGGTGAGTGGCTCCGCGGGTGCGTGGGGACCGAGCCGGCGGATCGCGATGCTGAGGTCACTTGTGTCCCTCTCCGCCTGCAAGCAGCTGCCTGTCAGCCCCCAGAGGTGTGTGGTACAAAGGGCAGGAGCACACACACACACACACACACACACCCAATTCCAGCACGGATAATGCTGAGAGGAAGGGTCCCACGACTATTTTTGTATCTTGGGAGAGGTCCTGGGAGAAACGAAGAGAAGGGGCTGGAGAGTGGGGGTGTTATGGTACCTTGGAGAGGACAGTGCAAGCAGAGGCAGTGCAGTTTGTGAATGAGCAATAATCAGCCACCATGCTGAGAGTAATCGGTGCCAGAGAAGTTAAAGAGCTGCTAAAAAAAAAAAAAAAAAAAACCAAAACAGCAACCCAAAGAAAAAGATTACATTTCAAACTATAGAGTTAAAAAGCATGATTTTAGGGGTTGCACGGGGTTGCAAAGTGCAAAGGATCACGCAAAAGAAGAGGTGTAGGTTATGTCATAATCTGTTTCTGAAGTTTTATTACTACAAGAGTAGCAATCATTGCTACTACAACTAAGGGTGAATACAGTTTTGTCTCTTCTTGACAGAAATTACTTCAAATTTTGTCTAAACATTGTTTCTCAGGTTGAAAACCCCTAAAAAACATCTGTGTCTTAAATGAGTTTCATCTTGTTTGATGAATTTGGAGTAAAAACCAAAGAATATGACAGTGAAATTTTTATTTTGAAGAAGTTCCGTTTCCTCCCCTGAAAAAGGAGAAGAAAAATTCCTGTTTCTATAAATAGTCAACAAGCCTTGTGTCTGTGCTCTGCTACATGATTTCCCTTTTTACAAACACTATTGGATTTGCAAGTTTTCTCTCTACCTACTGAATCTCTCTGAATCCTGGGCTGGTGTGTGAGCAAGGACCAATCCTGTCTCATGGCTCTGATACATCTACAGTCTGCACACCAGAGAGTTTATCTCCACTTAAAGAACAACACCAACATGATTTCTGTGTGCCATGATTCACACAAATGTATGTCAGAGTTGGTAGATGTTTGTTTGCTGAGGGAGTGGCAGTTGAGGCAGGGTCCACTTCTGAATTTTGGAATTTGGCAGGTACTGAAGATTAGCTGAAAACTGATAAAGATTTCTGGTTCTCAATGCCAAATCATGTAAGCAGAAAATGGGTGACTCTAATGTGTTTGGCAGTACAAATCTTTGCATCTGCTGCTGGGTCTGCGTCCACCACTTCACCCAGCTGGGAGAATCCAGCCCCACTGCTTTGACACTGCCCACACAAGCTTTTGGCATTCAGGCCCATCCCTGGAAAGATAAAATATACTGTTCTCATAACAGGTCTATCTTGGATACACCCAGCAATTGAAATAGATTGTTAAAGCTGACTGCTGACCTTAACACAGCTTTGAAAGCACAGGACCAGTTCAATCGCCCAGGACATAATGAGTGTGTGCTATCTTGACTGGTCTGTGAATAACCTTTCATATGAATCTATTTCTACCATCATGGAGTGAATATTTTCATTAAGATTAATCATTGTCGCACATGTTCCCTTGTATAATCACCACAATGATGCTTAATGAAGCCTTAAATTCCTTTGTGCCATCTCTTTTTGCCTATCTTATTTCACACATGCTTTGGAACAAAACCCTGCAATCTGCACTGGATTGTTAGTGAGGGTGGGGAAATCTCATTGCTGAATCTTTAATTCTCTTATGGGACAAGAGAGAAATGGTTTTACTGAATGTAGAGCTAAGAGATATAAACCACCTTAAAAAAATACCTCTTTTTTTCATTTGCAATAAAGGAAGCCATTCTGGAACCTACCTTTTCTAAAATCTACACAAATAGAGGGATCTAGGAGAGCAAAATTAGGTAAGTTAACTCACTAGCTAGGTACCTTAACTCACCACTTTTTTGTTAGCTATTTACTCATCAGCATATGTCAAAATGATTCCCCATCTGAAGCAGCTGTCTAACAGGAGGAAAAATAAACTTTTTCTTTAGGAAATAACAGTGATTGCCTGGGAAGTGCAAGATCTGGATTTGCACCTTCTCTGCCCCTCCTACGGAAGCTGTACAACCAGTCAGAAAAACATCAGGGAGAGCACTAAGTGAAAGCACATCTGACTGTAACACACAAAAAAGACTTTGTAGGGTGCTGTTCCTTATGCTACTTATACATTTTAATCTATGATATTAAAATGAAAAATACATAAGGAGCCTCCTGAGCAAGACAAAAATCCAGCTTCTTTTTCTAGGTCAAACTAGAGGAACCATAATAGTCAGTTTGGCTCATACTAAAACATTCACTAGTGTGGAAATTTAAAAAAAGTGTCTGGGTAGTTATTCTTTCTCATGGCATTTAACTACTTAACATTTACATACACAGCAGTGGAACCCACCTGGAGAGAAATTTTAGAAGTAGTAAATGGTATTTTGATAACAGTTCAATGTTGCCTAAGTATAAATAAAACGGGAGCTTGTACTATAAGATTATAGACCTTGTCTCTGAATTCTACTTGAGGCACAGACTGCTGGTAAGAAGAGAAATCCACTGTGCTGTGGGAAGTATTTACATGCATCCCTGTCCTATGATAAACATCAGACAGCCACAGTAGAGAAAACCTGGATTTGACATCACTGGCATCTTAGAAAGGGAAGACAACTGCTCACTGTGATCAGTAGATGCCTTTTACATTAAGCTACAAATTATTTAAGCTATTCCGACAGTTTACATTGAACATAGTAATCAGTATGTTTAGAACAGATTTTTTTTCTTTTATTTCATCTGTGTAGAAAGCAGATTAAGAGGATATTTTAGTCTACTCAGGGACAACTTTCATCATGCTTTAAATAATTTTGCCAAACTAAGGACTAGTAAAAGAAGATAAAAATAACTTATGTAACTGAGATCTGCACACATGCTTAGAAGAAATGTATTAAGTATAGTGTGTACAATGTGTTTAAGATTAGGATATTGCTCATATGTTTATAATTAAGCACATTCTAAAGTCTTTGTGAGAGAACAGACATAAGGTCGTGACAAAATCCTCTACTTTTGTACATCATGCAATTATGTCATTCAGAAATGCTTGATATTACAAATCATACAAGTTTTACATGTGCAAATCATAGGATTGAAAAAAAAACAAACCATACTATTTCCTTTAGTTCTTTTCATAAATGTGTCCTACAACACACTATCCTGGTTTTTTACATAAGAATGTTGTGGCTATGCAGATTTTTGTTTACTTCAACTTACGATTCATTAAGTTACCTTTTCTTATTAGCATGCACATTTCTATTTGCTCGTTAAAGACTCATTTACTTTCTTGATTTCTGTCAAAGTGAAAAAAAAAAGCATAGTTTAAATTGCTTTTTTTTTTTGGAATGGTTTGATTCAATCAGCTTTTAACTGTACTGACATTTACCGGATGGGTATAAAAAGAAAGCAAAGTGAAAATGACAAAAAGCCCCATGTTTTGCAGAAGTTCACATTCAGTGTATCCAATCTGCAGTCCCAAGAGACAAAAGAGAAAAGCAGGTCTGTAATGCAGCTGCCAGTTTAGTGATCAAACCCAACAGATTGCAGTCTGGCCAGATCTGGTGTCCAGATAAAAATGGTATTCATGCTAACCATCTGCCTACAGGTCAGTAGGGACAAAAATTAAAAATAATTACCTCTAATGAATGAATAGACAAGGACAGTCCTGTGTGAGGTATGGTATCATCTCAGTGCATGAACACACATACAGGCACACATGTATTGCTGAAGAGTGGTTGGGTTATTTTTTTTAAAATGCTGCTAGCTACAGTTCTCATTTATATTTTACTTTAATTGCCTCATACTCTGTTATTGCTGTTTTAAAATACATGGCTGTTTTTCCTGCAATTACACTGTGTTCATGATGATGATAATAATTAGTACCTTATGTCCAGTGCAAGACTTAAAATTCAGCTTCTTACTCCTAAAATCCAACTAAGTCTCAATAAGCAAAATTGTAGATTCAGCATCTCAAAAAGCAATTTGGACTCTCTGCTTGAAATATTTCCAACTGAGCACTGTCTGCTGTAGATGGAGCTATAGAGAGGGGGGGAAGAAAACGTCCTGGAGTGGGATGTGAAGCTGCCTGGGGATGTAGGATCTGGTTTTCAGATCCAGAGATCCAAATCCATCATTCAGGGCTGCAGCTGCCTTCTATGTATTGCATATTCATTTTTTAAGAAAAGGAAGGGATTGTGTGTGATTAAAAATACAATAAATCACAAAGATTCATGAGCAGCTCTTCTTAACAGCCCTGGAAATGGAGCTGTTTTGCTGAAGGAAGGCTAGATAGTCAGTAGTCTAATTTAAAGAGATTACACTTTCAGCTACAAGATTTATTTCTATGTTAATAAATACATTCTGCAAACAAAATTATTCTATTGTCTTCTATACAGAGCAGCCACTATTAACTCATCATTTTGTCCAACTTTCCACTCTCTGCTGAAAGTGTCTTCTTTTTACATCTCCATATAAACAAATCTGAGTGTCTGCACAACTCATTTAGCATTAAAAGAGGCCAATAAGTTATTAAGAAGACTTCACTTACATCTTGATAGTATTCCCTAGGCCTGCTTCCCTATTGTATTATGTTGGACTCAATCACTTTTGTAGGAGGTCACTTCATAAAGGGTGCAAAATTCTGGACATTGTTTGTACCCACTGTTCATGTGTGCAAAACCTCAATGCAGAGTTCAAGAGGATGAAGAAAAATAAATGAGGTGCTGTCATGTGGACAGAAAGTTAGCAAAGTGGGCAAAAAAACCCATAAAAACAACAAACAAAACAAAACCCAGAAAGGAAGTAAAAGTGAGGGAGAACAGTAAAGAAAAACAAAATCAAAATATTATTTGCTCTGCAATACCTTATGAAGTTGAGACTGAAGCAAGTTAAAGGACACCTGTCCTTAAGAGATTAAGTCATGAGGCTTGTTATGGGCTTTATCTAGATATATCTTTTCTATCTGTATTACATAATGGTAAAATATGTGTTAACTGATTGTAGAAGTCAGGAATGAGGGAGAATGTAAAAGGAATATGTGTGCATAAATACATATTTAAGCTTTGATAGAAGAAGCCTAAATTTCCTGACTTCCAAGAAACCAGAGCTTCTTGGAATCAAAGTGAACTTGGCTTCATCTCTGGAAGACTCCGGGCTGACTCTGAAGGCTCAGAAGAGCCCAGACTGCAGAAGGTGCTGCATTATATACTCGGCTCCTATTTTCTATCAGCTGAATTTCAAGGCCAAGCCATTCAGGAGGTTCTGGGCTCATCCCATTGTCTAGAGATCTTCAAGAGCAGCACCATTCATGTCTGACAGAACCCAGTGGATGTTTTTACCACCAGACCTAGTTTTCTGGATGCAGTTACCATCCCTTGGTCTGAAAGACAAACCTTGTGCTCAGTCATAAAAATAGGTTGGCAGAGTTTTCTCATATTCACAGAAAATAAAAGTAATGGAAATATAATAAAAGCTACAGAGAAACCTCTAGTAATTTAAAAAGTATTATTATCCTCAGAGGACTTCAACATAATGACCATATACTTACACTAAGAATTTTTTTTTTTCCTCCAGAAATATAGGTGTTATTAACCAGTTTTCTGAAGCAGAAACAGAAGTGATAGAACATGCTGATGGTTAGATTAGAGGCTTCGAACTTACAAACTTTTAATCAAATCTTCAAAACTAAAATTCCAGTAAAAAGAATGCTGTTTTTCTATATAACTTTTCGCATATCAAGAAGTTAGCCAGACAAATTTATCAAGCACCCAAAAACCTGGAGACTTTTAGAACTGGAATACTAATTCCATATATATGCCGTGAAATACTATGTATACACCTTGGAAATGTTAAATACTTTAAATAAAAATAAATAGAAAATAATAAATAAAATTTTTTTAAATAAAAATATAGAAAAAAAAATTGGACTTAAAAATATAGAAAAAAAAATAAGAAAAAAAATAAGACGACTTCCAAACATTTTTATTTTCCCTCTTCTGGAAATACATCACAGATTATCTTTCCCTTCACATGTGCTGAATAGTAAGAGCTACAGGAATAAAGACAAGTACCTTGCTAGATTAACTAAATTAGTTGGAGCTCCATAAATATGTTAGAGTTCAATCTCCTTTATTTGCTTACTATTTATAGTATGTTCTGATTTTTCATAAATCATCGAGTAGCAAAGAGTCACATTTTCAGCTTCTGTAGAGGAAGGAAAAGATTATGCCTCCTTTAAGTGTGATAGGGTGTGCATAGACTATTAAAGCTAGTTTTTATTAGTAGAATCTAGAACCAACTTCTGGAGAGTAAGTAGTGGTAGGAATAAAGCCACTGAGGGTTTGCAAAGATCCAGAAGTCTGAGAGGAGATTAAGACACTGCTGAGAAGAACAAAGTGCAGGCAGCCAGGCATGGAGGAGGTAGTGGCAAGGAGGAGACTGCCAAAGCTCCTCTGTACTGTTTGCTGTGTCACAGAGAAACACTGGGTGTCTGTAGAACAAGAGCATGGTTGCAGTAAAAGCTTGACCTGCCTTACTCTGTGTAAGCCCACATTTCTATTTCAAAAACATCCAGTTCTAGTTTTTTTTAAAAATAAAACTATCTTTAAAATTAATAGCCATGTCCCATGGGTTTGTTGAAAAAGGCTTTGTAGTACCATCTTAAAAATGCTGGCATAACATCTACGTATCTACATATTATATTACTGCTTTTAACTCCTCCCCATCAATGCTATCTGCAAAGATATTCTGTGCAGTCAGACAAGTTCTCTTCTGCTTTTGTCTGCTAATTATTTCTTATGAAAATGTGGCATGTTTTTTCAATTTCAAGTTACTCTCTTGTTATTTTCAAATCCCTTCAGCTTCTGTCTAACCAGGTTCTGATCCTTTCATAGACTGCACATTTTCCAGGAAAGTAGGACCATTTGCCTAAGGTAGCAGCTGGCTCAGTGATTCTAAAATAGATTTCCCTGCTGTGTAGTTAGCATTTGTCCTTGCAAGTAGTGGCTATGACCATCTTGTCACACAGTGTGCATCAGCCACAACATTATTCTCTAACAAGGTAATCACTTTGAGCCCAATACCAACTTGTATGTGATATTGTGCTGACCCCAGAACATGGATTCTTTGGGTAGTGTTTGCTTTCTGGGACTCAGTAATGCCAAATTATATATGAGGAGACATTCGTTTCCAAGCTTCTGTGCCATGCTTGGCACAAAAAAGAAGCTTAAGACATTTTATATGCAGTGTTGTGCATACTGCCCCTCTAAACCTATTGTTACTCAATGTCAATGCCCAAGGCAAAAGTTTTGGCCAGCTTCTGCCTGGGCATCATGCCATCCTAACAGATGGGTATGAGTGTAGACAATCAAGAAAGTATGTTTGTTCATCAAATAAGAGTGGTTGGGGCATTTTTCCCAGCTGACACTCTGAAAACAGCTGTCTTCCTTGAGCATGCTTGTTTCTGGTTAAAAGGTCTGTGATATTAGTAATTCTTCTCTGAACTATGCAAACTGTCAATAAATAAAAGAGTCATTCTGCAGTTAGCTATGGTTTGAGGCTACTTTTAAAGAGAGGCCTCAAATAAGCACTTATTTTTGTTGCAAGAGCAAGGAAGTGAGGACCAAGTGTCCGTGACTCATCTGAGATGCAATTAAACAGAATTCACAAATGTGTTCTTGGGTTTTATGTAAAACTGTGCAACAGGCTGCCCTCCCTATCAATTCCCAAGGTGACTGGGAGCTGCAATACCTGCACTCCCTTCTCAGCTCTGCTCTTGGAATACTCAAGAGATTAACAAGATTATATAACATGATTCCTGTTACTCAGAGAAGAGGAAAAATGAAAGATTTGATGATATTTTCAAATTAAACAAATTGTTTCATTTCATTAGAAAGAAGTGAAAAGGTGCTTTCTAGTCTATGGATGCATTCAAAAAATTTGTCTTCCACATTAAATAGAGTCATTCACAAATTCTTTCATTTTATAATCTTCATATTTAGCAATGTGATATTTATATTCATGAGAAAGGATTTTATCCAGCAGCAGGAGGGAATGAACAGCTCAACATTGACTCATCTACCAAGACAACAGCAGTGGTTATGCTGTTTCACAGAGTGTCATAATGATCTGTATGCTCAAGATTTTTTTCTTCAGAGCACTTATAGACATAATGTGTTTATACAGTCCCAAGTACAATGGCTCTTCATGAAATTATTTACTTGCCATTTTGCAACCCTTCTAACACAGTCGGTGAAAATTGTTACTCCTGTAAATTGGAGGTATTTTCCTAAAGTCAATGGATTTATATGGGATTAAATAATTGTGAATGTACCCTGATGTGCTTCAGACTGCTGCCTGCCAGCATGGCACAGGATGAGTGTTCTGAAGTCTGTGTGCTTCCAAATCTGATTTTGAAGGAAAAGCCAGAAAAAGATCTGAGATGTCAAATTTCAAATTTTAAATCTCAACAAGCGTGCTTCACTACAAGAAGTCCTGTGTCACAGTACAAATGCTGAGTGCCAGGATGGATAATATGCACATATAAAAAAAAGAATTTGTGGCACATTGTAGTTTCCCACATGAAGACCTTTGAGAGCTGAAGTTACAGATAATGTTTTGTTTTCCCAGTGTATAGCCTAAGAAGTACAAGCCCAAGAAGAAGTGGAATACATAGGGCCACTTGTCTGTCTTCTTGGGATGACAGAGCTTGGTTTCTGAAGGAAACATGTCACTATATCTATCACACATCCACGTTTAGACCAAACCCTCCTTCTCAAACCTCTTGAATATTCCCAGTGAGAACCCCTGGGATTCAAAGCAATCATTCATATGGCTATTTTCCCACAGGTTTGATGGGGAATATCTTTGCCCTTGAATATCTGCCAGGTCTGAGCTGGGCTCTGCAGTATTTACATAGTACAGGGCACTCACTGAGTAATTGCAGGGATGAAAATGCCTCTTTGGGTCCTTGATGATGTCTCTAACCATAAGCAGGTACTGACTTCTTCTGTGAGATGTGGGCATTCATCCTGGCCCTTCCACATGCAACAGTGCAGAGCATGCCTGCCAGGCTGGCCTTGTCCCAAGCAGGTACTGACTTCTTCTGTGAGATGTGGGCATTCATCCTGGCCCTTCCACATGCAACAGTGCAGAGCATGCCTGCCAGGCTGGCCTTGTCCCAAGCAGGTACTGACTTCTTCTGTGAGATGTGGGCATTCATCCTGGCCCTTCCACATGCAACAGTGCAGAGCATGCCTGCCAGGCTGGCCTTGTCCCCTGGGCTGCCACACTCCAGCAATGCTCTTTCCAAAGGAAAGTGCTGACCCACTTCCATTGCATTGTGAGAATGCTGGAATGGGGGAAACAAAGATAAAGGAGGGCTTGGGTACATTTGGAAAGGATATTGGGCAGAAACAGGACAGTGAGGCATAGCTGTCTCTCTGGTGATGGAGGCACAGGTATATGGCAGGCATTTTGTCAATGAAAAAGTAAAGGTTCAGGAAAGAGAAATGAATCATTTTATTTTTTGTTTGTTTGTTTGCTTGTTTTGCCCTGGTTTTAGCAGAACTGAGATTACATTGGTCACTGTGCCACAAGCATACCTGGGAAAACCATGAAAAGCCAGCAATTACATCTCTTCCAGAGTAATAGTTCCCTGATCCTGAAGAAATACTGAAGGGGGACCATTTCCCCAGGAAGAAAGGTGGAGAAAAATGTTTATTTTACAAAGGCAGAAAATCTTTATTCTCTAATCCTTTTCCCGACCCCTATTTGCAACTATGCTTAAAAGGGGAACCTTCTCCCAGTTTCATAAGGAAACCAGCCTCAGGACCACCCAGAGAGCTCTAGTCCCTTCCCCTTGTCTAAATCACACAAAGAAAAATAAACAAATGAACACAACATTTGCTTTCTCATCCCTTCTTTTCACTAAAGGGTCAGGAGGGTCAGGGATCCTTCTTTTGCCATCTCTGGACACCCTCATCCTCTTCAACAACCAATCTAGATGGATCGTGGCCTTTGAAATCTTAAATCCTTTAATCAGTTTCTCCAACTTTCTCTGTTGGCTTCTTTATGCCACATTCCTGGGCTAATTCAGGTACCTTCATACAGCATAGGATTTGGATGACAGAAAACACATGGGGAAGTACAAGTCCAGAGATCTGTGCAAGCAGTGGGTTGATTATCCTTAGCTTCATTAAGGTTGCTCAGCAACATGAGCTTGCATTAATCATGTCAGAGCAGCCGCATCCTGACAAGCTCTGAACAGCCAGGATACAGACCTGCACACTGCTGAGAAAAACATTCCCATGAACTGTCCCTCTGCTGACAGCAAGGTAATGGGTGGATGAAAATTTAGACTTGTCAAAAATTTTGTGGGGAATTATCCTCACTACAGTAATGAATCCAACAGGAAAGGAACATAGGATGTTGCATAAAACAGCTTTTCAGTGGCAGCAAGAAAAAGACATGGCGAGAAGCAGCTGAAATATTAAATAGTGTGAATAGATGATCTAGGTAATTAAACACAGGGTAAAGAATTCCCCAATAGATAGATCACTGACTGCACCATTCACAGCTTTGCTATGCCCAGAAAGATAGAGACATGTTTTTGGGAGATTCATTGCTAAGTCCAGTCACTATTTCCAGCTGGATTTTTCCCATTATACTGTTAATCAGAGCTCATTAGATACTGAAGAAATAGAATTCAAGAACTTTGATTTAAATTCCAAACAACTTCCTCATATCTTTCTACCTCTTATTAATATGATCGTGTTGTGCTCACAAATATTCTTTTTTTATCTCAGACATTTAACGATTTCAAATTATAAGCAATTCAGTGGAGCAGCACCTAAAACAACATTACAAAACAACTGGATTTTTACAGTACAGCTTATCTCTTCCGTGAATTACCCTTATGGTGTCAAGCCAAAAAGGGAACTTCTGCAGAGATCCAGATATTTAGTATTGACACTACCAAGCTACATCTGGGGCATCAAATTTGGAGCAGGGGTTACTGAAGAATCATTTGATCAAGTGTTACTGGATCCATATTTTAGTAAAGGCATTTCTGGAAGTGGTTTCCCTTTAATAGTATGTGGATGAATTGAATGGGAGTGGTGTCAGCTTTTTAAAATGGTGTGTGGGTTTCTCAGCCACTCTGCAAATGATTTTAGGACCCCATCCCTAAAAGTCCATGCAGATGGAAGTACACTGGAGCCCCCCTAAATTCAAATGGGATTCTTGAAAAGCCATAGAGCTTCTTCCCTTACTGCAAAATAGAGGACTTTGTGTTGATACACTCTAGAGGAGATATCTACCCATGTCTGTATGTACATCAACTTTTATTGTCTACCACCACTTCATTCTGCACAAAAGAAGCTCTAATTATAAACTGAAGTATTGTGCCTCAGGCAGTGTATAACTAACACACTGGATGCTACTGCACCAAAGGTGGAAAACTGTTAAAAGCATCTATTTTCTTTGTTTTTTTGTTTGTTAAAAATCTGTCACTTCATGTAACAGGAAAAAAAAATAAACCCCTCCCCCCAAAAAAAAACCCAACACACAAACATGAAATTGCATGGAGATTTACTTAAAATAAGCATATAAACAAACTCAGACTACAAAAGACACTTTCGAAACCTTCAGAAAGATTTGACTCCTATTACTCTGTACAAAGAGAGAAAGACTCCTATTAGTTTCTTCATATTTGAACATGTGAATGTGAAAAAAGTAATTAAATAGAGACAATTAAGGTGAGGGCTTGTTTGTTTGTTGGTTTATAAAGTTTTGCTGATACCTCAAATACTTTCAAACAAAGAACACTCCAGGTCATTGACACTGTGTATAGTCCCACACAAATTTTGTTATGAAGTCATACACACTGAAAGAAACTTCTTACTGGAAAGGCAGCCCACTCTTTGTTCATTGCTTTGCAGGCCAAACTTCACATTTCTAAATCACCATTGGATTTAAAAAGTGACTTATCTTTTTGTCATTGTCTATCATTTTTCCCATCTGCAAAAGTAGGAATTTCTTTTAGCAGTCTCTACAGCCCTGACTGTAAATCTGAGGAGTCAGGAATTGCCTCATCCTATATATAGGATTAACATAATGGGCTTCTGCTCTCAGATGATTTTTGTTTATGCAGGAAATAAGTTAAATACTATTATTTCTAAAAGAACTTGGACTGTCCAATATTTTGTAGCAGTTGAACATCTGAAACATTAAAATAAAGAAATGTAACTTCTGATAGAAATGTGGTTACTAATTACATGTACATACATTAGGTATGGAGAAATTATGTGTTGTTAATAAATCTAAATGCCGAATATTTCAGGCTGAAAGAGTAGCTATGTCACCTGTTAAACACATCTGCCATTTTTTTACATTGAATTATTTTTTCTCTGCATCCTGAACTAATGCTTTGTAAGATAATGGAAATCTGAAAATTGATGCAATATGTATATATCATGTGACAACATTTTAGATCACTATTATGCTATTAATGCTTTATTAATAATAAAAATAGTGCATTATAGCAGTATAAGGATCATCTGATATATATATACATGCATCAGTATATGTACACCATTGATAAAACTCCCATTTTCCATCTCAAATACCTCTTTATAGACAGAAACAGTCCATGTAGTTCATAGAGTTCTTCCTTCTTTACTTTAACCAATCTTTAATCTTAGGCATTAAGATTAGGTTTTACTCAGAGCAGATCGTGTGTCTGTCAGCTATGGGAGCTCCTTATTTTCATCTGAAGAATTGCATCAGTGGCTAATGTCAGAGCCAGGAACCCAAGTAGATTTATCTACTGTCTTGGTATATTGAAATTTTAAGTTGGGAAGGTATTTCCTATTGACCTAGAACATGTAGGAACTACTTAACAGGGTAAGTAAATAAGTATATGAAGCCATCCTGTCCCACACTACAACCTCAGTGACCAGGTTTGTCAGTCACAGGGCTCAGTTTTCTACAACCTCAGCCTGTTCTGCTCTTGTTGAAGGGCAACCTGGACTTGCTAGTGACAGAGCCTTTTCACCTCCACACCTCACATCCAGAGAACAGATGCTGTCCTCACAGTGGTTTAAGAAAAGTGAAACAAGAAAGAAGAAAAACAGTTTAGGGAATCTAGGGAAACTATGGAAAAGCTTGAAGTAACCTTTGATGCACTGACTCTGGACACATGATGTAAGACAGATGGAGAAAATTCACAGGGAACTGTCTCATTTTTATTTGCTTTTTGTGCAGTCTATGAGAGCCAGCTTAGTACTAAACACAGGACAAATGTCATAGGACAAATGAATGCAGAAACAAAACCATTTTTCATACTGTGGGAAAATAATGGAGGTGCAAACCTGGGACAAATAACCATGCCAATTAGATCACAGTGTTTGGAAGCTGAGAGAAACTATAAACTGGAAACAGTTTGATTGATGATTAGATAGCTGAAAGCACTTTGTGACTTTAGAAACCATGTAGGAAGTGTTTTAACTGTTCCACAGTTGCACTTAATTCTTGCAAAGCAATGTCATCTTTGTGAAAATTATTCAGAAAGAGTTAAATTTGACTGTAATTTGTTTATTCAACCTATCAGGTATTACAATAAACTTATCCTCTTGGTAAGATATGTGGAAATAGAATCACAAGCAATTCACCCTAGGAATTCACCCTAGCCACAGCTTGTGGCTATGAAGAAAGGGGGGGATCCTGATGTTCAGCTGATGACATGATTCTTCTTGTGTTTATTTACATAGGGTTCTCCCATCCACTGCTCTATGAGGGAAACAACCCTCTCTGTTCTTACATGTCTAAAAATCAATCTCAGAAGATGGACCAGAGAGTTCCAAATGACCAAGCTATCCTGCCCATTCTTGGAGTCTCTGCTTCCATCTGGCAGATGGGGTAGAATAGCTGGACAGGAGAAAGAAGCTGGAATTATTGCTGCCTGTGCTGCTTACCAAAATACTTCTCAGAGGCATTGGAAATGAGGATTTCTGACTTCATAAAACCCTGGAAAACTAGGATTCCTGAAAGGGGAAACAGAGGATTTAGTCCTCTGCACAGAATGATGTGAGAAGGACAAATGAGAGCAGGGAAGTCAACTTGGGTGTCCTAGGACTTCATCCCACTGCCTCAGTAGTGGCCATGGCTCTTTCTCTCCTCTGAGCAAGCTGTGACTTTGTTTCTTTCAGACTGCCAGTGTGACTTCATGCAGAGGACCCAAAATTTTGGACAGAGGACACCCAAAATTTTCGGGACAAAATCCCCACAGAAACTGTGCACGTAAAGCCTTTTTACAATAATACAAATCAAAATTGCTTTCCTTTCCTTCCCCCTCTATCTTTCCATTGCATACTGAAAATACTGCTGCATAAATAATTTCATCCTTGAGTTACTCTGAGATATGAATTAACTGCAATCTTCCCTCTAGAACTTTTCCTTTGAATGGAGGAGTCTGCTCCCTCGAGACTTCTCTCATCACAGATGGAACCCTGTTAGATTTCCTACTAATCCATGTCCTCTGCACTCCTTCCCCTTCAGCTCTCACTGGAGAGCTCAACCCTGAGACATTCCCATGCTGGTGGGAGGGGAGGAGGGCAGTGCTCTTCAGCTCCACCCTCTTCCAGAGGAAATGTCATGAGAAAATGTTTTCTTGAGTTCTTTCCTGTTAACATGCTATGAGAATGCTTGCTATCAGCTGTGCATTTTTATGGCATTTTGACTGGAAGTAATGTGAGAATGTTCTTTCTCACATTATTTCCAGTAGAAATACCCTGAGAACATTGTTGTTTGTGATATTTCTATAAAATGTACTAAGATATTGGATGTGACTAAATTTACCTTCGTAATTGCAGGGGTTTTTTTTATTTCTTCCAGATGAAACTTGGGCAGCGTCTAATGTCTCTCTATTTTAAACATTTCTTTTATCATTAAACCTTGTCCAGATTTGTGCCAAATGAAGCCTTTAGCTGAAATAGCTGATTTGTTTCTTTTGTGCCCCGAGACCTATCCAAACTGAATCAAAGGTTAAGAAACCAGATTAAATTCCACAGCAATTACAGTATTTATAGGATTTCCTTCTGAGATGAAGTTGTTTCGACTACCCTTTCTGTTTCAGAGCCGACCTACAATAGGGCTGAATAAAACTGCAGAGGAGTAGGGACCAGGAAGAACAAAGACCACATACTGCAAAAAAGGCATTCTAATTAAATCAGAATGAAAACACAAGAATGCCTTTGCTCTCAGAGAAGCGAGAAAGTGACCTAGAGAACCTTATGACTTGGCAGTCTACACATTTCTTTTTTAAAAGCAACTTGAATCTTTAAAAGGGAATAAATCCTGGAAAAAATATAAGATGTGTCAAGTCAATCAGCTATTTATGCCATTTCCTCCCATCCTGATGTTTCCCTCATGAATTATGCACTTTCAGCTGCCACTACTTACATATGTGGGCCCTTGTGGCATGTTTCCCAGGACCAGCATGTGATTACAGATCATAAAAAATGAACATACACATTGCTCCTTCAATAAAGGCTGAGATACACAATCCCAACTGCTCCATGTTAGAAATCTCTCTTCTATTTGAGAAATAGCAGCTGCTATTAAAAACATCTATGGCTGTAATAGCTTCAGCCGTGAAAACTAATCACCATATTTTCATTTTAAATTGCAACAAAGGAATTAAGAAACAGATGCCCATTAAAAAAGAAAAAGGTAAAGTAGCCACTAAGAATTTCTTAATAGCCAGAAGGTGGTGCTGCATTGTAATATAGTCACAGGGGGTCAGGTTTGCATCTTTGATAACTTATTCTCTTTGATTCACTTTTTAAAAGCGAAACAGAAGGCGAGATTAAACCATCACAACTGCACTGCAGGGAAGTGTTCAGGAGAGGTAAAACGGAGCAGAGAATTTAGTTCCTGGTATATTGAAATCCCATGGTTGTGCTGTTGTAAAACTGTTCTCGGGGGTTTTTTTGTGTGAAAACCTCAAGTTATCACCCTGTGTTTCTTCACTGCTGGTTATATTAAACTCTCCTGCTTCCTTAGCTCTGCTGTTTCACCACGATAGTCAACAGCAAAAGACCAGAAAATTCCAATCAATAATCTTGCAATATGTTGCCTTGAAGAAATCTTTTTTCTCATTACACATCATTTTTACTAAGAAACTTTCATCTTTTTCCTCTCATTGAATAAAAGCCCAGGTACTGAGCCCTGGGTAGACATTGCTGACTTTGATGAAACTCCTCCAGATTTTTCCAGTTAGGTTGGTGCCATCCCTTACCTTCTTTAACAACAGAAGTGAAAGAGACCACAACTGCTGTCACATTGTGAATTCCTGCTCAGTGGAGAGTGGTGCTGTGCCAAGGCTGAGGTTTGGATCACAGTCATTCAGGTAAAGCAGTGTGGGTGCCTTATCTGCCAGGTTAGATGTCCCCAGTCATGCTGTCCCCCTGGTCTGTGCTGATGTGGCTGAATCATTGTTTTATTTAGGGCCATGAATGAACGTTTGAATCAAGTATCTGGATTTTCCCCACTTTCTGTGCCTTGTTCTGTATTTCAGGGTAGTCTTGGGGAGCAGGTGCTGGATGACAATAAATGGGCAGACATGCTGCAGCAGCTCACCCAGTGCTCTGCAGATGCAAAGATGTAAGATCCTTCCCTCTCTGTCTAGAGTGCTGCAGGGTCTGGATGTGGGGTCTTAGCTCCAAATGTTTCTCTTCTCCTACAGATTCACTCCTATTGATCTGCTCTACCAGCTCATTTAGATATAGCCCATATGCATAGGTTTGGTGTCATATGGACAAACAAATCCCTTGTGCTCTCTGATGAAAAGGATACTTCACTTTTTTTTTTTTTTTTTTTTTTTTTTTTTTTTTTTTTTTTCTTTTTTTTTTCTTTTTTTTCTTTTTTTGTAGTGGAAAAAAGGGTCACTAAGCATCAGGAAGTTGCCTCATGGGGATAAAGTTTTGACTGGGAGGAAAATGACCCTGACCATCAGAACAAATTGTCTCAGGGACACGGAAAATGATTGCCAAATAATGCCATTGTTTGCATTGCTGAGGCACATGAAGTCATGGGCCAGCGCCCACTTGCAGTAACTACTAACAAAAACATGATGCATTCCACAGCAAGGGAATGAATCTGGATGTTAGAATCTTGCACAGACTAAAGGAGAGACACTGAAAGTTCATGGAACTGAAATCCTTTGAGAGTTAATGAGTATGTAAAAAACACATCCACTTCAGGAAACTGCTGGGCTAAAAGTAGCTGGAGACTGAGAGAATCCTTGAAGGGCATGATCAAACAGACCTGCCCTCTTCTTACTTTTTTCTAGACATAGCTTTGACCACTTCTCAGACTGGTCTGGAGTAGCAAAAAGAGAGCCCTTTCCCATGAGAGCAACAGAAGCTCTTTTGCACGAGACAGGATTAGGGCTGAACACCTTCCTCCTCCTGATGCTTTCCAGGGAGGTGCCTGAGCAGCTTCCCTGGATTCAGCTGTAGTAGCCTCTGTGCCACTGGGAATAAAAAGAGGATTTGATCCCTGAACTTTCAGGAGAAAACTTTCCATCAGGTCATTGTTAATTGGAGCTATTTAATCCTTGGCATGACCTTCCTGAATGATAGCTACTCACACACCAGCACTGAACCTATGAGTAGGCAACGGGTGAGACAGACTTAACTCAGTCATGGAGAGTTTATCTAAAATGGAAAATCAGACTTCTTTTCCACAGGAGTTGCCACTTTTACACTGTGCATAATGTCTATGATGGGTTGTAGGACCTTTGTGGAGCTACAGCAGATTTTTCTCTAAACTTGTAGTGCAAGAAAGCTGCTTCTAGTTTGATGGAAACATACTAGTTCTGTTGATTGGAGGAGCTAAGACTTGTGCAAAAAAGGACACAGGCTTTGATCCACGTAGAGAATAAATTTTCTTTTCTATTGCAGGCCCATGCAATCTGACCAGCTTTATGCAAAATAACTTCATGAAAACTTTGAATTCCCACAGGAACAGATATGGCTTAATTTTTCACGTATTTTTTCAATGTAAGTGTAAATGTACATATAAATATATATATAAAAAATATATATACATATACAAGTATATATGTATATATACACACACATAAATTGTTGTACAGTAGCTTTTAAATGCAACAGATGCTTAATGACTGCTTTCAGTCAGAAAAGTGGCCCATAGCAGATGGAATATGCCTAACCATTTCCAATATCACAGAGTTTTATTGTCTTAAATAAAATTAGTTTTGAACAATAAAGGAGAAAACTGAAATATTTCTTCTACTTACGTAATAACAAAATAACCAAGCTATTTAAAAAAAAAAATAATTGTTTAAATATCTATGTATTTAAGACCAGTAGTGGCAGAGATCATATTCAGCTTGGGATAAGTGCCTGTGTGAGAGCTTCTTATTGCTGGATACTGGGGCCCATAATGGAAGTGGTGACAGACCTTAAATTAGTGCATTGCTTCTGTACAATAATGTGTATTCTCAGTGCCATATGGTTATGATATGCAGCCGTTTTCCTATGATGATTATAAATTTGGACTGTCTGGCAGACATTACAGAAGGGAAAGGCACCACTGATCATTTTATTCATCCAGTCTGGGTAAGCAAAAGATAATTCCTGGCAGTCTCAATCTCTATTTTTTAATTATTTGTGTTGCTGTAGTGCTGCCCAAAATCCCCATGCAGGCCAGTGTTCTCTTGTTCTGTGCATTATACATCAGAGTAAGAGTTACTTGCTTTGAAAATTCAGAGCAGCTACTGTGCAGATGTAATCAGAGGCAAGTAGGAACTGAAGCTGAACTGACACCATACTTAATAATATAGAGGCTGCAAATTCTTAACCTGTGCTTCTTCACTTTTTGTTCTTTCATTATAACCCCACTGTCTCAGTTTGCTTACCAGGCCATGGTAACTGACTGATGTTTCACAAGCCTCATGGCAGACTTGGTGTGTGTAAAAGAAGCTCCCTACGACCAAATGCAGGAGGGATGTCCCAGAAAGAAGGTCCATCACAGGCAAACTTGAGTCTTTTGTCTGAGACTCCAACAAGACAGAATTTCTTAGGAAAAGTGATGGAAAGGAAACGTTACTGAAAGAAGAGCATCTAAAAACATATGCAGATCTGTGAAAAGCCTCAATGTGCAGAATTACTAAAAATTTGGCTATGCCACAAAATGGACCTCTGGTAGAAATCCCACAGCTAGTGGAAATTCATGTCTTTAAGTCCAGACTGTATGTGTAGCACACCACTGTGCCACAGTGACCTGTCACTGCATTTTCTTGGCTTGGTTTATTAGCTTGGGCACGGCACTGTCTGATGTGGGAACAGCACATCAGATGTGAACTGGCTGGGGTCCAGGCAGCTCAGTGTATCCATGTATCACACGCCTCAGCACACCAGCTCTGGGATTAGCCTGGACAGACCTCACTTGGGTCTGTTTTAATTGATCCATAAATGATAAGAAGCCCTTCTTGCTTCTCTTATCCAACTGATGGCCAGCTTAATAAAGTAGCTCTTTCTGACGATCAGACAGGTCTTTTCATTTTCTGAAAAAACATCTCATACTAGTATACATTAATTGCCTTCCAAAACCAGAGCTGAGTCCTTTGAAAATGAGACATCCTGGCAAGCCAAGCAACCATGTGTTTTGCTGCCATTTGAGGAGACTTGATCTGAAATCCCGGCCTCTGCTGCCTTTCTCCTGCTAAGGAAGAAGTACCTCATATCACAGACCAGCAGCCCCTTCAGGCAATTGCCATTTAAAGAGTGGCATTGATGGACTCTGTAAGGAGTCCTATTCAGTGCTCTCTAGCTGGCAGCATGATGTCAGTGATGTGGGCGGCAAACCTCTGAATTTGCTTTGATGGTATTTGTGCTCTTTTTTTTTCATTTTTCACGAATGAGTGATTCATTTCTTTGAAACAATGTGTTTGGAAAGCCTGCCCCGCTAAGGAATTGTCTACGCAGCGGGGGAGGCTTGGAACATTGTATGTCCTCATGGAAGGACCAACAGGGGTTGTGCCAGATCCTCAGTGCAAGAGGTAACAGGGATGCTTGTATCAAAGCCAAAGCTTCATGAATCAAAGGAGCTGACTCTTGAGCACAAGTGCCAGCATTCGGGCAGATAAACCAGCCCATGCCAATTTAGAGGGAGAGGAACGCCCCAGACTAATCCCAGGGGTTCAAAGAAACACAACATAATCAATTTTAAGTACCCCACAGCCCCAAGAGTGTTATTTTCATTTGTAGATATTAAAAGAAGGAATAAAGGTAATGATGTGGTCTTATTTCCCAAATAAGAAAAAGCAGAAAATTTTTGCACCATTTTTTTTCTGCCAAAAACCAATGCTACGATGTTTCTTCTAGAACATCTCCAGGTGGGGGGAAGCAGCACTGGAAGAAGAAACTGGATGTCAAATCACATGCATTGCAGGTGGATCAAGTACAACTCAAATGATAATGTGGCAGGGGTCCTGAAATGGATTTTGGGCAGTCCGAGGGTTTAATAGTTGAATTATTCAATATTGAATAATTGAGGTTTGAATGTTGAATAATTCTGTGCCACCTTCAGTAGCAAACAGCTGACACTGACAGTCACTAGCTGAGTGATTCAGAGTGCTTAGATTAGGCTAAGGCAAAAAGCATATATTCAATGGAGAGAAGGAGGCTCCCATGGAATACCCTACGTGCAGAGCAGAGCTGGAGGCAGCATTAGATTAAACTCTAGAAGCAGGATCATGTCTGAGCTACTGTCACTCTCTATTGATAAAGTTAGTGAATTGGGCTGAAAATTATGTGCCTGTGTTAACTCAAAAATAAAATTAATCTTCTGCTCAGAGGGAAAATCAAGCATTTCTCATTCTCTTAAAAAAGGTAGCTAGAAGGCAAGGTGGCAGTCCACGCTTTGCATAATATTTTTGTGATTCTTGAAGGGGAAATTTAATATAGCTTTGTAGCTTTGGACAAACCCAAGGATCTTAATTAATTTAACGTAGCATTTCATATGTAAAATGTTAAATGGTTCAGGGAATCAGCTGATCTCTACCTGACAGAAACAACAGGCTCCCTCTCCTCACAGCCCTGCAGAGGAAAACCCCCACGGGAAAACTGATCACCTGACTCCAGAGCACAACTAATCTCTGCTTCAAATGATTGATCCCAAACAGTAGGACAGAGGACTTTGTGTTAACAGAGTCCATTGCCATCATATATCTAATTAGTGTTTCTTTAACCCTTTCCATAATGGGAAACTGCTTAGATTACTTGTTCAGGAAGTGGAAGACCTAACTCCATCCTCTTCTGAACTTTTTATCCATAACTCCTTTGTTACAGAAAAATGCTTTAACCAACTCTGTAATATTTGACTTAGGCAATTTTCATACCTTCTGTTACAACTAAGCCATCAGGGAAATTGTCTTGAATTTAATGTTGTTTTACTTCTGTTAAATGTGCCCTGCACTGAAATTGATGCAAATGTACTTTACAGCACCAAAACAGAGCCTGACCCAAATCATTATTAAAATGGTTTGTTACAGAAATGAAAACAAAACAAAACCAAAATAACTATGAACCATTGAAAACTAAACCTGTAGAGCAGAAATTCTGAAAAAAACAACCAACATTGTTACCCCAATGATATTTACTTACACTAAATGCTAGGTATTGAACATTTAACACTTATATTTATAGAAAAAAAGATTATGTTTTATACCAGTGGTATTCTCTTAATGTTATCAAATAAAAAACAGACTTTCTTTTTGTATATATAAAAATATATATTTATATGCCAGCATTGCCAGATTCCTGACAAATGCTTTGGTTTTCATGGAACTGAATTTCCCTGTGGAAGTGATCTTAGCTCAAAAATTTCCATCCAACCTTAGAATTATGCATAAAGGAAAAGACAACTGAAGCTGTGATTTTCAAAGCACTAGTGGAAATGAAAAGCATATGGATCCTATTGAAACTGACTGTGATTTGGGTACCACACTCCCGGGAGATTGTTGGAAAATCCTGAAAGAGTGACCCTCAATCTCAGTAAGCACTCACTACCTATTACTTGTTAAAAATAAAAAGTGTCTGGAGGGACAAGTTTAGGAATACTTGATGCACTGAACACTGTCTTTAACTTGTAGGTAGCTGCAGGATTTTCAATACTGTCGTATGCTGTTCTTGGTGGCTTTTGTATTTCTGTTTTACGCTTGGATCTTGGAAAGAAAACTCAAGAAAAACAAATATACTGCTCTAATGTTAAGCAAAGAAAAATGACCATCCAACCAGAAACACTTTAGATGTTTATTTCAAATCTGTGAAGTACTTTGAAATTTTATTTGTACTCCAGAAAGTGATATTAAATGATCAAATGAGATTCCCTGCATTAATATAACTGATTACAATTAATTCTAAACTTCAGTTGCGTCTCCGTGCATGCTAACTTCACAAACACAAAACTTCCCACTGCACTTTTATTCACAGGCTTGTCAATCAGGTGCTCACCATTCCCTTAAAGTTTAAGCCTTATTAACCTACACACTGGATTTGACTGGTGATAGGCCACAACAAACAAAGAGCACCAACTCTCAGGTTCCAAATCCTGTCATCCTAGTTCAGAGGGTCCCTGAAAACCCCTTGGAAGAGATGAAAGGATCACTCAAATGTCTGATTATTCAAACACACAGGCAATGAGGGCACATTGTAGAAAAAAAAAAGTTAGCAGAGTCCCCTGCTGATTGAGATATCTTCTAAAAAAATAACTTAGTGCTGATCTTTGTACACAGCTAGTGTTGGTTTCTAGCCCAAGTCTTTGTGGGCTATGTCAAATGCATGCTGGGAACACCATGTGCAAGATCTGGATTGAACATATATTTGGCAAATATTGTTAAATTGAAATCACCTCATGCCAGTGTTGCCCAAATACAGTAGAAAGCCAGCATGTTAGCATCCTCAGAGGAACTAAGTAGTCACTATAATTCTAGCAAGAATAATTTTTATTTCATTCTTTTTCATATGCAGTTTTATAGTTTAGAGCTTCAGACTAAGCATATACTTGTGCCTTGCTTTACTATGTAACAAAGTTTATTTTATTATGAAATTCTGCTCATGTGGCCTGGCATGTTGAACAAATGCTATCCTGCTGACCAAGCCTTACTGTATTTATCAGTATTTCCATTACTATTAATTAGAACTACAACATTGCTCAGATACCCCACTCATGGGTTATAAGATGTATATAAGATGCTGTAGCATCTTGTACATAAAAAGTAATGGTCCTTTTATGTTCTGAAAAACCTGAATAGGAATTATGCATTGTAGAATGCAAAGTAGAAGAGCTGAGGGGAAAGTGGGGTAATGTTAATGAAGAAATTTGGAAGGTTGTTTATTTTTAAAAACAACTCTGGACTATGATATAAGTCAAGGGAACAAGCAGCAAGAAAGGGGCATCTACCATTAAGACAGACAACGAAATAGAAACCGACCACAAGTGTCCCCAAAAATATTCTGTTATATTCCTGCTTTAGTGTTTAGTTTGAGTTAGTTTTGTTGGGTTTTTGCTTGTTTATTTGGGGGTTTTTGTTTTGTTTTGCTTTTCTTTGTTTCATTTTGTTTTGTTTTTACCAATTTTTTCCTAAGTAAAGAATCATAACTGTGCAGGACACTCGACAACTGTTGAGCTTGCATGCAAATAGTGCTCAACTCACGACAATGATGCCTTGATAGTTTCCCACTGAACTAACTACCAGTTAGTAAAATGTAAATGACAAAATAAACAGAGTTGAGGAGAGTATCAGATCATAAGTGCAACAAATTTATTCTATACCTTTTGAGAAGGGGGAAAGAAGTGCATGTTATAGGTGAACACTGTAGAGAGGAGGTGACAGTTCCTTTATTCTGTCTAACAAAAAAACTTTTTCTAGGGAAAAAAAATATAATAAACTGAAAGTGAAATACTGTTGTCCTTGAAAAAATAGTTTTCTAAAGTTTTGTTTGTTTGTTTGTTTCCAAAGTAAGGGATTCAAACTCCATCTGGCTTTACTGACATCTCAAGAACAATATATTCAAAAAGATATGAAGAAATGAGAGTGATAAGAACAATGCAAGCAAATATCTCATCGGGGGAGACTTTGTCATAACAAGTTGAGTGTATCACTCATACAGAATGAAGTCTTCTTTCTGACCCACATTGGCATAAACCAGATTATTTAAGAATATTATATTTCATATTTTTAGATGATGCTGTATCAACTCAGGAAGATATAAAATGTGCATTTGCACTTGTTTTCTGTTGTCATTTTATATGTTTGACCATTTTTTCAGAAAATCATAACATTAGGATTTTCATCTGTTTTCTATGTCAGCTACATCTTAATACTTCTATCCTTTAAGAAGATTCCTGCCCATTCAATAAGCATGTTAAATAAGAGGTAAATGTATGAATAAACTTGATCTTATATGATTCAGAAGTTCACAGCAAAAAACCAGCCAAGCATATACAAGTAATACACTGTTCCTCTGGGAATACAATACTTGTACCATAGCTTTGGCTTTATGTTGCAGTGTTGGACTGAGCCTGAGAGATGAATGTAAAAGATAAAGAAGCATTGTAAGGTCAGTGACTGAGCTCCTCTTTTTGCTAATCGGCTTCCCTTGTTATCCAGCTAATTTACTAGGAGGTTAACCTTTTCACTACTGCTAGAATTTAGCTGCAATTTTCCATTAAATAGCAATGGTAACATATTAAACTTATTACTATTTATATTATTATACTATTTATACAGCTTTGTAACAGCAAAAGATCCTGGGGGGGAAAAAAATTAGCAACTCAGCAGCATTTTTCCCTTCCAAATGCACTCACATGCAAATAGGTTTATACGAAAAAAGGTACAAGGCCTTCACAGGTAAAATATTTCATGGACACAGAGCTTCCAAGGCCATGGAAGGAATCCCAATGTTACTTAACGATTAAGAAAATATTTAATATGGGCTGACCTGGAATTTTCCAAGGGAACATAATTCCTGTTAAAAAAGCATTTTCTTTTAAACTAAAACTTGATATGGAAACTTTAAAAATCAGCTACAAAAGAATTTTAAATTTTAAATACATATTGAATTTTAATATTTTTGAAAACTAAAGATCCCTTTTCTTGGTTTAAATGGTCACAAAACTCATTAAAAAAAAAAAAAAAAAAAAAAAAAGTGGGATCGCTACAGAAAATCAAATCAAAATTCATTCAGTATCCAGAGGCTTTTATGAAGTTTTTGCTTCCTTTTTGGCTCAAGACAAACATGAAATTTCTTGAAAAAAATTTAAAAGTTCAGAAGTCTGGTTTTTTTAAGCTATATTCTATATCACAAGAGCAAGAATTAAATAAGAAATCGAATCAGGATGAGTCATCCAAAGATGAGGAATTTTTTCTGCCAGTTGGTATGTCAAAGTTAAGTGCTTGTTTCCATCACAAGTTACTATTTTGGCTTTTGCCCAGACTTAACTTCATGTTCACCTGTCCTAAATTCAAGGAAGCTGGTAATATCTAAATTTCAGACACATAGAAGGAATTTGTACTTCTGTTCTAGACAAGACATAGAAGAATGCTTTAAAGGTCCCCAACATAATGGGGCAGCTGGCTTCACACTCCTTCAGTAG
Source organism: Heliangelus exortis (assembly GCF_036169615.1). Classification (NCBI taxonomy): domain Eukaryota; kingdom Metazoa; phylum Chordata; class Aves; order Apodiformes; family Trochilidae; genus Heliangelus; species Heliangelus exortis. The sequence continues at coordinate 102,531,704 of NC_092424.1, read as the reverse complement.
TGGTGGAAGAATTGATCCTAAGTTACAGTTCAGGACTTCTCATAGGCTGACTAGGAATAATTGTTCCCAGAAGGACCACTTCATCAGATATACCCTGACTGTAGCTAATATGCATAGGAAACACAAACAGCCATCACTCTGCACTACAATTTCTTGTGCTGAGGAAAGGAAGGTAATGTATAAAGGACATCTTTAATTCAAATGTTCACTGATCATCACAATGTTCAGTGGAATTCTCCTGATGCCTCCTGCCACAAAGGAGCAGTCTAGGGATTAGTATCCTAATTAATATGACCACTGCATAGACTCTAGTGATGGAAGGGAGGAATGGAAGTACTCTGATTCAAAAGAAGATTGGGAGACATGTCTATAGTCTTCCTTCCTTAAAACATATACATCAATGCAGAGTTATAGGGAGGAGAAAATTTGAAAACATTTAAAATATAGCAAAGCAGATTTGCAAGTGAAAACAAGACAATTAGAACAAGACTAACAATTATTACATGGCCTGTTAAGCAAATTTGGCTCTAATGGTGAAGAAATTTATGTAATGTCATCAAGCACCAAAGAGCAAAAAAAATTAATGTCTAGACTGAAAATTGATCTTTCAGTGTTCTAAAAATTTGATCTTAACATAGATAAAAACCAGAAAAATTCTTAAATCTAAAAGGCATCTTTTCCAGGAAAATCTCCAGAGACAAAGTTTGTGTGTCATATTCTGTCTCAGTGGTGAGAGAGGAAAATAGAGAATTTTTCTGAAAATGGTAGCGAACCACTGAACTTCAGTCATGCTACTGACTTGTCTTGCATCCTCAGTCTATATAACTTTACCTTCTCTTTGTCCTTTGGTTCTCATTATAATACAAATAACCTATTGGCTGCATCTCTGAAAAATCCTTATTCTTTAACCAAAATTTAGTTTTAATTACACTTCTTACAATATTATAAAACACTGGTGAAAAGAAATTAACTATTCTGACCTTTGATCACAGGGCATTTCAATAGGCCTATTATTTTTTAAACACATGAAATTATTAAGAGTACAAAATATAGAAGAACAACTAAGTATTTTAATATTGGTACCATGTCAAGATGAGGATCCTTAGGCAGAGTAAATAGGAAAGATATTTGGAATAGTTTTCAAATGAGACAAAAGAAAAAGACCAGAAGATATTGTAGGAAAGTGTTCAGAAACTTCAGTTTAGGAGTTTAGCATTTGAAAAACACTCCAGCACACTCCAGGGCTCTATTAATGTAGCTTGACCCTTTGTATCTTCTGAATGTACAAATTACTAAACAAGAAATGTTTCAGTGGTTTGTGCATAGTCAAAAATTTGCACCAGTTTTGAAATGGTTTCTGTGACTCTGATGTGCAAGATTTGGGGATAGGTTTTCACTGCAACCTCAGTTTGTGTTGTAGGTGCTTGACATCTCTACTGAAACTCATCATTTCAGTTTGGATCCCCAACAGCTTAGCCTTACTATTTTGACTTAATGTTGGCATTTATTATAATCATGGATAATTATGTATAATTATAATTAAGCCCTAATCCTCCTCAATTACACTGACATAAATTAGGCATAAGGCATAATTTAATCAAAATTAATGGATTTGCTCAAGTGTAGAGTTGACACAAGGATAAACCCATCTCTTGTATCTTATTTTGAAGTATGGTATTCTCACTGTGCCAGAGTAAACCCATCTTGTAGATACCTATTGTTCAGTTACATTACATGTTTACTATTCATTAACTGTTATTGCTAACAAAAAAGGGAAAAGTGTATCTATTCAGAAAATAAAGCAAAAATACAAAGGAAACACTGAAATCTGAAAAAATTTCCAATCTTCTACATAAGAAAAAACATTTGTAAGATTATCAGGATGTCTATAAAGATTACTTTTGTTAAAAACAAATCAAAAGCAAATTCATTCCCTTGAGTGGGAGAAATACTGGCATCCAGATGCTGACTCTTCTAACTGATCAAGAGTGGCTGTAGAGAGGGTGTTTGGGGAAATGATCCCTTACAAAACATGGGATACAAAGCTTATGTTGTTGAAAGCATGTAATCAGCTAAAGAATTCCTGAGAAAGACCAAGGGCAGCAGATACTGAAACCTTGAACTTCCTTGCTTCAGTGCATTTTTCACATGCTTCCTGAGGACAGAAGAAACCAAGGGAATTTATTAACTTTTAACTTAATTAGGTACATGCCAAAAAAATGTTAATTCCTGAAGCAGTCTATTTAGATACGGCAGTCTTCAAAAAAGTGTGTCTTCTCACTAGGATTCCAGTGGAGAATATTTTTGCAAGGCTATGTGAATTTTCATTTTATTCTAAATATAACACAAGATAAGTTTTACAGGAGAATTTTTAGTTCACAATTACATTGGGAACATATCAAAGGCAACAGGGAATGTGGTGTGTATATATGGGTATGAGTTTAATTGAGATACTACACAGGAATCTAAAATAAAACTTTACAAAATAATGCAATCAGTTCCTGTGAAATCTGACATATCTGTCTGTCTGTCTATCCATCCATCCATCTATGTAATTATCAATACAAACATACTTTTTTTCCTAACTTTGATTCCCATTTGTGTCTCTCTGTGAAAGCAGATATCACCTAACTCTACTTTTCCCAAGTGACACTGTGGCAAATTTATAATACACAGTTACATTCTTGCTTGCTTATTTTTTTTTAATTTTTCAGGGTCTTATTATGAAATTGCTGATGAAATAAAAAAGGGACATTGTTTTAAATTTTTCTCCTATTTTATGCTCACAGAAGTTTGCTAACTGAAACAACAGCCCTTGAACATCTACTGTTATTCTTTAGAAGTGTGCAAATATACTCAAGTTCCCAATTTCTCTCTAAGCTCCAACCTCTGCTTCACGTGGTGTTTTCTGTGCCAGTCAAAAAGATGAGGTTCTGTCCCTGGCAATGGTGACATTCCAGCCTGACAGGATCCATGAACTGTGTGTGACAGTGTACAGGTCTAAGAAAGAAAACAGGGTTTTAAGAACCACTTTTGCAGCAAAAACAATCCATAATGATCACTGTACACTAAAACAAAATCGGACTGATTTTGTTCACTGGGTTGATTTAGAGTATCAGCATTGCAAAATAGGTTCAAACAAGTTCTGGTGGTCAGACACTGCCTAATTCTCTAGCCTAGTTCACCAGTTACTGGTGGTGAATTCATTGGAATATTTCCAAATAAATTGTGTTTGAATTCAGAACAGAACAATGAGAGTAGAGCCACCATAATTTTTCAAAGCCAAAGCCTAGAACTGCAAGGCAAAATTTATAAATAATAACTATTTTTGTAATAAATTCTTAAATCCATCCACTGGTATTCACTTTCACTGCATCTCTTTTGAGGCATAAACATCATACAAAGAACAAGACAGAAATGGAGAATCTGTATCACAGTACTGGAATAAGGACACGAAAACCCAAAAACAAGTGTAGTAACTCCTATGTTATCAGAACTCCTTGTGAAGTATGGGGTCTTTACTGTCATTTGTGAGGGATGTTATAATCTTGTCACCAGTCTTGTATCCTCCCTAGTAAATCCTACTGCTTGTTGTGAGTGCTGCAGCCCTACTCATATGTCATCAGCTGCATATTCAGACCCCAAATCAATAGCTTTAATCATCTTTATGGTTGCTCTTTTACTCATCTCTATTGATTACAGTACCACAATATAAAGTAGCAGGGAATTAAATGACAGAGGACTATTGAAAAAAACAAACAAAACCAAGAAACCTTTAAAACTGAATAGTTCATCCAAAATGCTGTCTCTGAACAATTTTTATGCACCAGTCATTGCAGACAATTCAATTATTTATCTAGAGGCCTTGGTTAAGTTTTATGTACAATATATTTCAGTAAAGTCAAATTTAGTTTCATTTTGGTGAAAATTCATATACATGAGGTTTTTAACCATAGAAACAAGATACCAGAAAGTGACTAAAAGGTTGAATGAGGCTAATCAGCATCATTGAAGAATGGCTTCTACTCTACTTTTTTCTGACCTAACTGTTATGATGATAAAATATTTCTTTTTATTTTTAAACACAATTACTTAGCATGTCTGAAAACCTTCAATAGACTAGAACCTAATGGTTGTACATCCATTGAGCAGTTCCTGACCTATTCTATAGAGATTATCCTGACTCCAGACCTGAATTCACAAAGGTAAAATTTGCCCATTTGTTTACTCCTTTGTTTAACTCCTTTTTAAATATTAACTCCTTGGGTCTAGTCTTGGAGAGACCCTTTTCTCCATCTCCTTACTGTCCAGTTAGGAGACAATCTTGAGGACATGACAGAAATTTTAATTTTCTGCTTCTAGCAATATTAGAATATTATTCTCAAGGCAGGAAATAACTGATAACAGCAGAAAAACACACAGGAAAGGTGTTCCATTGCAAGGATGAGCCTCAGAGGTTTGATAAGGTCTGGATTACTTACATGTACACTTGGAATAATCCTTGCTTAAGGCTACATCTGAGCAAATATGTCTTTTAGCAGATTCACATGGGTGTCAGGAAATACCAGGTTAAAACCCTTAACATTTACCTAAGAAATCTTTCATGCAAGTTGATCAGAGTTTTGTTAGAATAAAAGATTTTGAGAAGGAGCTACATGCAGGTTCACAGAGCTTACTGATTATGTCCTTGCAAAGGAAAGTGAAAGAATGAAATCTATTTTGATGTCCTGGAAGTCAAAACAACTTCCTGCATGTGATTCATCCATCTCTGTTATATTACACAGAACTGGATCAAAACAAGCTTTCATTCTTTTCCAGATTGAAATGTGGGCGTCAAGGGGCTAAAAGAACTTTTCACTTTTTATTTCTTTCCCCAAACATTCTTTCCCCCCTTCACTGGAAACATAATACTGTCAGCTGTCCCTGCCATCTTCCAGTTTCAAGTTCTCTCTCTCCATCTGTGTTCATACTTTTTTTAACTCTTAATCAGGTCCTGCCTTTGCTTTGTATAGGAATTCATCATCATATGGCACCAATTCAGACCTATAAGATGAATAAAGGTTGGTATTTATCATACCTGCTGTAAAGGAAGTGCCTTTAAAAGGAAAGGGAGCATGTAATTCCCTACCCTTCACTTTCTCCTCAACCTTTCACCTTTTAATCAGTAGCCATAACCTGAGGAGGTCTCACAATGGAAAGTTAATTATGAGGTCATGAGGATGAAAGCATCTGACTTGCATTTTCTAAAGGTACTTTACTTTTAAATTATCCCTGATTTACCTGCATGAAAGGAGAGGAAGTTCCCAGAGATTATTCTAAATGGGCCAGACTTTCAGATGCCAGCATTTCCAAGTGGAAATGGAAATGCAATCCTGTCAAAACGCCCTTTCAACATTTCTTATGAAGGAATTTTCCTTTTACCAACATAACCTGACTCATGAATTTAAGATATGTTACTGGACATGAGAGCATGGAGCACTCAAGGGCAATGGAGACTCCAGAGCTAAAAGACTGACTGGTACATAACTAGCAAGATGTTCGGATGCATTTTCCTAGGAAACTAAGATTACAAAAAAATTTAAGTATAGGTATCTATTAGCTTTCAAAATCTGGTGTAAACTGTTGAGAACTGTGGAGAGAAGTGTGCTTGCAGCATGTTGTTGCATTCCATGGTAAAAATTCCATTTTTATTCTGTCTTAACAACTGCATACTTTGAAGACAACAGGAATAAATGCAGAAAAAAAATATTAGTTTGTTTTCCAGCATCTAGTATTCAGGGTGATAAAATAGCAAGTTTACCAACTGCACCAATGGCTGTAAAGAGCAATAACACATATTTAAAATTGTTGTGTACTATGTAAGAATGAGGATAATATGTTCAGATAGTGGTTAGCACTAAAGCCACAAAGAGAAGAAAATTGTTAAGCTAGATGCTAATTTTAGAGCTACCCGAACTGAATCAGCAAGCTATTGAATTTGTGGTTTATCATTCAACCTGAACCCTGTCGGATTTGAAGGGGATCCACTTTGAGAAATGAGAACTGGTGGAGAGAAAGGTGGCTCCATCAGACAAAAGGGGGAAAGAGCACATTTACCAACAGGTCTGTTAATCTAAAGAAAGGATTAATCAGCATACGATGGCCAGAGCATGAGGAAAATTGGAGGCAGGGAATAGACGGAAGGATCATTTACACTTTCCTGGGGAAGGCAGCATGACTGGAGAGCTGCACCTCTGCAGTCACCACATGAACACTAGAAAGGACAGGCTCCTTCTTGAAATTTTGGCATTATCGATAGACAACAGTTTCTTTTCATTGAATTTTCATATGAATTACTAAGTAAGAAACAGAACATATTTCCCTGTCTGATCATAAATAGTACAGAGATACCAGCTTTCTATAGTATTATTATTGGCTCCATTTTTCCTCTCCTAATACTGCTTTAAATTATGCCTACTTGGCTATTAATATTTTTTAAGATGTTTTTGTTTCCCCTAAGGAATGAACAAAACATTTTCTTTGGAATTTTCATGACAGTTAATAGTAGAGGATGAATGGAAAAAGAGAAATTATGATTTGAATTGGCAAAAGATTAATTATATATTGCTTCTACTGAACTAGGGCTTAATTCCAAGAACAGAAATCAGCAGTTAGTAGAAATCTCAGCTTCTTTAGGATCAAGCCCACGGTGTCTACATGTGATAAAATAATAGTCTTTTAGTGAGCTTTTTTAATGCAACACAGAAATGTTTTGTGCAAAAAAATATTTAAAAATCCCCATAATGCTATAAAGTATGAAGTCAGCTGCAGTAAATAAAAGCAAAGAAGCACAAAGCTTATACAAGAGTCTCATGTCTCTGGCATTTCCTTGAAATGCCTTGAAATTGTCATTTGATAGCACTGCCTCATATTCCCCTTCTGTAACAGGCAGATGCTGAGTGTATATATGTTTTCAGAGACCTGTGTCTAAATGCTATATGAGGATCACAGAAGATATGAACTAATAAAGAGATGAAACAGCTGCACAAAAATCATCCCAATCTATCTGATATAATTTGTTGCCTAGTATTACTATTCCATGAAGAAACAGAATGATGAATATCCTTTTCCTGACAATATTCTCAGTTCAGCTGTGACAGGAAGCCCTCTGGATACCATTCACACAAGCTTCTTGTTCACATTTTCAGATAAAGGGAGTTTCTGATCGGTTTTGAAGTTAGGCATGATTATTCAAACCAGAGTTTGCATGAATGAGCAATGGTGAGTTTATAATCTGTGCAGCTGGTAATCCATGGCTGTATCCCTCCAAACAGAAACAAGCCTCTTAAGTTCACCATGGAACTTGGATGTTTAGTAATTTAATAGGCTTAAGCTTTATTCCTTCAAGGTAATTGTGCAGATACCTTTAATAAAATACACTCAACATTGCCAGCAAACATTCTAGAAAAATGAACACAAGAAATGTTAGATGCAACTTTATTATACTGTTAATCCTTGCTGGAAGGCTTCCTGAACTGTTTGAGGGTAGTGTTAGTAGTGATGATAAACTAATTTGCCATGGCTCTTAAGTTCATGTTATCTTTTCTTATCAGCCTAAGGCTAGGTCGGGGTGGTGGTGATGGGGAAATTGGAAACATTTGCCAGAGATGGCAAAGTGGGTAATTCAAATGCCATTGCAGAGTGTCAATCCATCCATGTCTCTGTAACGGATAATTTAATGGTCCACTTAATTCTTCAAAGCAATTGAATTTCCACCCATATCCTGATAAGGTGGTATACAACAGTAGAGTTGCCAAAAATTATTTTTTTTTTATATGCAAGACAAGTCTAATTTCTCCAAACCCAGACTTATCTAAGTGCAGCAAATGACTTGTTATTTTGCCCTCATGTTTTCAGAAACAAGTAATATAAAATGGTGGGGATTGTTGCTTTGACATGTCTTATTTGGTTGGGTATTTAATTGTCTCAAGATAGAAAGTCTCAAAACTATAAATATATTGTGCAGTAAGACATAAAGAGCAACACTGCTGTTCCTAAATCTTAGAATGTATGTTTAACTCCATGATAGTGAAGGTGGTAAGTAAAACTCATTACCTGCATCCTGTTCTGTTTGCTGAACCCAGGACACTCAGATCTTCCACTCTTTGCCTTGATTTGCAGGATAAAGGATCCTGAGCCTTCTGCTGCCTTCTACTGCTCCTTTCTAGGCTACTTCACAAATTCTGCTCATGCTCACACCATCCTTGGGAAGTCACTCTGGTGCTTGGCTGCAATTACTTTAATTCTTCTGCTCTATTTAAGATAGACCATCTTCCCTGAAATCAAAATTACCAGATTATGAACTACCAAAAAGGAGTGCAACAGACCTCTAGATGAGGCCTTTGAGCCTTCTGCCAATACACAGTTCCCACTCAGTCCTTCTATTCCTGTTGCATCTATATTATGTGTCAGGATAAACTGCTTCCTTGTGTCTATGGTATGTATTTCAGAATCACCTTCACTTAGATGTTCAAGTGTAGGACCAAGTGAATATAAATTCCAAAAACTGATTCCAGATAATTTCCAAAAATTTTATCATAGAACATTATATTGTGAGGAATTGGTGCAATTGCAATAATTGCATATTTGCCAGAATGCGATTTTCTATGCAGAAGCAGAAAGACTCTTGTTTGTAAGCCTTTTACTTATAGGCTTCTTATTGATGGTTTTGTGCAAAGGGCCCTCAGCTGAAATGTAGTTAATAAATATTCACTCCAGCATAAAAGCATAGGATTGTGTGCAACTTTGAAAATATTGCACTATATTATCTTATATATGCTCTTATATATCTTCTGGGATGAAGATATACTAAGAGCAATGACTTATTTTCAAGAAAAAAAATTTACATTGCACTCAAAAGTTGACTGTGGTGAAATTAGAGTTACTCTCAAGTGAATACGTATATAGAAGTTTCGTGGGGTTTTTTAGCTGTGCTTAACAGTTAAATTATTTTTAAAATTTGGTCAGAAAATCATCATTCCCAGTACAGTGTTGGCTCACAACTTATGACATTGTTTTCAATACAAGAGTTCAGACCCAGAACACCTTGATAATATACTAAGGTGCTGTCATGACCGAAGTTGTATATAATATTTTTCTCAGATACAAATGAGGGTTGATAGTTTAGGGGAAAAGACTAGTAAAAAAATATTCAGATTTTCACAAACAAGATTTTAATATATTATCAATAATCTTGTTTGCCATTATCTTTTTTCATTGTGGAGCATCACCCACTAACGTATTGGCTCATACTGAAAAACAATAACATTCCAAAAGAAAGCAAATATATACCAAGACTTCTATGAAACAGTGACCAAACTGGAAACAACAAGAATTTTGACTTAAAGTGAACTGGAATTTTGTCAGTGATGCACTAGTTTCCCTCAGTCAGCATCTTGTTCCAACTTTCTCCAACTGCTTTCTTTTTCCTCTCAGAAAAATATGGCTTGAACTGTTCCATTAAAAAAGGAAAGGCTAAAGCAAAGGCAAAAGCATAACTCAAAATCCTGCATAAGCACTTCTTAAACACTAATACTAGAAAACTGAATGATATAAATATATGTATGTGTATGTACATAACACTATAGAATAAGACAAATATATTTATAAAGTGGAGAAACTGGAGTTATTTTCAGACCACTGAGATCTATATTTGGATCTGTTTTCTTTGGCTTAATCACATTTTTGTGTTAGAAATTATAAGCAACTAGCACCATTAAATAAGAACAGGAAATTAAATAGAGAAAAATACCCCTTTAAAGACTGACAAACTGGTTTTATTTGTTTGCTTTAACAATTTCTTGTCTAGATGTCAGATTGGCATTTTTCTTCATTAAAGGTAATGTTCTGACTTACAGTAGTCTCACCTTAAATCTCATACTCAGCAAAAGAGCTAATAGAGCTAGTCTGCAAGTTACCCTGTCCTTGTTTTATTTTTTAAGTCCAGCCAAGGAAATATGAGACTTAATTTTGTGGAAATCTTGATGTGTTGTAGAAGGCATGCTGAAAATTATTTGAGAAGAAATGCAGCAGGTTTTTTTGGTGGGTTTATTTGCTGTTGGTTTTTTTTTTTTTTTTTTTTTACAGCTAACCTGGTTGCTACTTACTCCAAAGGAAAGTATCACTAGCTTACTTCCTTCTCTTGTTGGAATTTTCATGCAGAAGGTATATGGTACTTTGAAAAGTAAATTTCAAAAACACTGGAGTTTTACATCAAGCCAATACATAAACAAGTTTTCAAACTCCGATGTGTTTGTGGACTGTGATATGAGTAAATCCAGTCTTTCCAGACCTTCTGAAGGACATCTAATCCTGACTGCAAGACTCTTGTGTCCATTGAAGACCACAACCTAAGGTCTTCTCTCTTACTGAAGGTTTTCTCTGCTGCCTGAAAGCCCTTTAGCAGGAATCACTGCATAAAGTCATCAGGCCTGTGCTACACAAGAAGTCAGATGCCATGGTCTTAGTAGTTTAAGTCTAGAGGCATGTTAAACTTAAGTCTTTTTAGAGAATGTTGGTTTTGAGATGGAAAATAAAAAATGTCACTGTCCTTAGCCCCACTATCCTTAGCACTTAAGATTATCTGTCTTCCAGAGAAGGTTCGATACTTTGGAAAAAAAAAAAAAAAAAAAAAGGTTCATCTTTAGTTTATTTGTGACATAAATCGACTCTAGTGAAGACCTTATTTTGAGGTGATTCTCCACCCAAAGTTAATGAGTGATATGAATTCAGAGCTTCTCAGAACTCAATCAGTAGTAGATCCTGAATTAAACAAGTCCTGTGGACACCAGAGACCAAGCACTCATTATGTGCTACAGTGGCAGAAGATCTCAGGACTTACCCATGTTTCATTGTGGACTTTCCATCAGGATTAGATAACTGTTCCTTCAATTAATACAAGGCAAAACTTTTACTCTATGTCTTCTCATCCTCTTCCGTCCTTTTTTGATTTCTGTTCAACATTAGTTCTTTAACAAATCCTTCTTTTCAGGCACCAAAAGCTGCTATGTTCTGGGGAAATGCCAGCAAGATGTTAAAGATTGGCACAACTAGCAACTGTCATTCTATCAAGACAATAGGATTTGAGCGAAAGGGGTAGAGTTCTCCATGCAGAATTTAGCTGCTTAATCCTCTCTTGTGGGCTGGCACAAAATCAACAAAAGAAAGAAACCAAATTACCCAGCTCTGCTTTGGCAGATTTAGGCACTGTCAGCAGGCCAGAAGTTAATTCCCTCATATTCTTGTTTGCCACCAACTACGGCAGGCCTTGCTGAGCCAGGTTTCCTGTGTAAATCTGTCAGCTGAAATGATGCACAGCATGAAGAAGGAGAGAAAGGACATACAAAGAGTGTGGTCCTTTCACCAAATCCAGTCCCCAGAAGTCAGGGACCGGCACTGGAACTACCTCTTTGCCTTCAGCCTGAGTGATGTTTTTGACACTAGATGAAAAAGATTTAATAGTTTCTTAAACCGTTATCTCTCTCTCTCTCTCTCTCACACACACACACACACACACACACAGATCCTTTCTTGCCAATAAGTAAAGACTGTTGTTACATTAAGCTCTGTGTGTGGGAGCCTGTTTCCCTTCTGGCACACAGCACAAGCTTCCAGCTGCTTAGCATCTTTCTGAGACACAACAGTGTGTAGGGTATGATATGTTAATAATGAGGACTACATAGTCATCAAGGCCAGTAAAATTACAGGGAGGGTAGGAAATGCATCATCAGCTTGCTCTGTCACAAATACTTACTGACTAGTCACAGAGTATGCTGCCTTTTGTTTTGTGCCCAAACTAAGCTCTTGTGTGGATAATGTGACCTAGGGGGAATCAGGCTGCTGTGTGTCATTCATTATTCTCCTCTTTCCCTAAAAATCATTTCACAACGTTACTGTGAGAGGAGCTGAGTCAAGTGCAGCAGCTTGCAGAACAACTCAAATCACACAGGTTTGGGGATCTCATTATGAACCCCAAAATGGATATCCTGTCACAAAAACTTTTACTTCGGGAGGTTGTTTTTAAAGCAAAGGCAGTTTCTCTAGTGAATGTGAAAAAATTAGGACAAAAACCACAACCTGCTTACAGATGAAAGAATATAGACCTTTTTATGAAAGGCAATGGTTTTCACATGGAAATCACAATGCCCAGGGATTTCACTTTCTTAGTGTGAAAAGGGACATTTCCTTAATGTACTTGATCTTTAGACAGAATGAGTAATTCTAAAAAAAAATGTAGAACTGTGTATGAAATTCTCAGATAGTCAAATTATGTGTTAACAGTTCTGGTTACCTTTTTTTCTGTACTGGAAGTTCTTTTCTGCTTATAATAGGCCAGTATATGATATATATGGTGTACTATGATAACAGTGCATGTCTGTAATGTAAGAGGGTCATTTAGTGAGTTCACATTTAGCTGTTTCACATTGTGTTAAATGACTGTGCAATACAATTAGAAAAATCTTTTTTTGCCTGTGTTGAGACAAATTTGTAGATACTCATTACAAACATTTATTGATTGAAACAATTGGATGAAATGAAGGGATAGATGAGATATTGTTCTGCTAATATCTGGATTCCTTTCTTGACTTCAGCAAGCTAGTTCTTGCTATAGTTGTATAGCCTTATATAAAAGACAGACTTGGCAATTATGAGCCTAAACATCCATGAGCAATTTCATGCCTTTCATGAATGCCAAATCTTGACACAATCAATGGAGAAAATTTGTTGCAATTCTTAAATTAAATAAACAGAAAACTAGAACAAAGAGAGCCTCTCGTCTATTTTGTTAGTTCCAAGACAGATGTTCATGACATTAAAAACAATATGGAAAAGTTTAATGGAAAATTAACAACACCCCCAAGCAGCTTAACCTACATAAGGCCCAAGATGCTACTACCTAAGAGAGACGAGCACAAGATGACATACTTAGGGGGAAGTAATCAACTGCATAAGTACAGGTTAAGAAATATTTATTGGGCAAGATTTAATTTCTATATAAAAGGATGCAATCTATAGCTGGCCATTCATATTTTTTTGTGACAGACACCTGCCTTGAAAAGGGACAATTCCCACTAGACCAGGTTGCTCAAAGCCCCATCCAACCTGGCCCTGAACACTTCCAGAGCTGGAGTAACCACAGCCTCCCTGGGCAATATGTGCCAGTGTCTCACTGCTCTCACATGAAAAGATTTCTTCCTAACTTCTAATGTAAATATACCCTCTCTCAGCTTAAAACCATTTCCTCTTGTCCTATTGCTACCTGCCCTTCAAAAAGTCCCTCCCCATCTTTCATGTAGGTCCCCTTTAGGTACTGGAAGGCTGCTAGAAGGTCTCTCTGGAGCCTTCTCTTCTCCAGGTTGACCAATTCCAGCTCTCTCAGCCTCCCTTCACAGATGGTCCAGGTATCTGATCATGTTCATGGCTCTCCCCTGAACTTGGTCCAAGAGCTCCATGTCATTCTATTGGAGGCTCCAGAAGTAGGACATGGAGCTACTGGAGAAATTCAAGAGGAGAAGATAATTATGCAAGCTTGAAGTTGCACAGCTTTACCAATAGAATAGGTGGCACTTTTTTGTACCTTGTAAATTATACATAATATGAGAAAGGTGTTTACCTAGGGGTGTCTTTTGCACTTTTCTCCCTGGTATAGACATACCAGGTTGAGAGTTAGCCCAAAGGAAGACCAGTCAAGACAAATCCATTCTACAGAAAAGATCATGAGAGTCTCTCTTCTATCTGTGGACATCCCAGTACAGCTCATCCTGTTGGAGTTCATATTTAACAAAGACAAGGGCAAGGAGGGGGGTGTGTGTGTGTGGAAACAGTCTGGACATTTTATTATAAGACTGATGTAGATTATGAAATGCTTCAGAAAAGCAAAGCAAAGCTTTTTTTTTCTCTGAAGAGGTGCCTGCAGTCTCACAGCCTAGTCAGTAGGAGTGCATGGGTGTAACTGAGAGCAAGTTTTGGCTCATATAGTTTGAAATCTATTTGAACTCTTAAAAAAATAAGTTTTAAAAAGGATTTCCTTCCTGTCAGCAAAAAGCCACAGACATCAGAGGAGCAGAGTCAGCCACATGTGTGTTTCTTTTCATGCTTCCTAATCAGATGTAACGATTGCTCACACTGTATAGATAGTTTTTATTCAAGGATGTGCATTCCTGGGTCTTAGGAGCCTGCCAAGTGTAAAAGCAAACAGAACAAGCCACACATGAGGTGATGTATGCCCTTAGGCTTTCCTGACTGCAACGGGACTAGGGGAATATAACAGAGTTCCTCTTCCATCCTGGCTGTTGTAAAGTTCTCAAGAGAAACCACAGCTGGCCTGTGTCCAGTAATCTGCCTTTTATTGGGCTGGTAAGTTACTTGTCTGAAGTGCAGAACAACAACAGCAGAAGGAAATGCACTTACAGTGGCTATAAATAGTTCTGTAGAAAACCTAACAAAGGTGTCTTAGTGTATGACTTAATCTGCCTGCATGACACTGTTACTGCCACTGAGTCTCACGTCTATGATGGGGAAAAGAAAGCGGAATTAAAATGTATATTAATAAACTGAAGTGTTGAGTAATTATCAAAATATTTATAAAAGAAGCTCTTAACTAGGCTCCACCTTTTCCAGGTCTGCCTATACTAAAAGTACCACACTTTTGAAGATGTAACTGACTTAGTTCAGGTATTACCACCAAGCAGTTAGGGCCGCACAAAACTTACTTGAAATCAAGTACCTGATTTCTCACTCAGTTTCTCAAGAAAATTTTGCAACTGTGTTAAGGCAGACTAGAAAGAAGCATTACCCAAAGTAGATCACTATAACTTTATTTAATTAGGTACATCTACATGATAAAGAGTCATTATATACTCTATACAACCATATATCATAAAACTCTGCCTTTAGATAGCTTGTAGCATTGGTTTCTTAAGAAATCTAAAGAAATAGATAAATTTGTTACTGGGCTGAGTGTCAGGAGAGCTGGGATGTATTTGCATTCTTTTTTACTCATATGTGATCTCAAAGATGTGAATTCCCTCTGTCTTTCCTCTTCACTGGTGTGATGCAGACACTGTTTTCCAG
Source organism: Heliangelus exortis (assembly GCF_036169615.1). Taxonomy (NCBI): domain Eukaryota; kingdom Metazoa; phylum Chordata; class Aves; order Apodiformes; family Trochilidae; genus Heliangelus; species Heliangelus exortis. The sequence continues at coordinate 102,516,593 of NC_092424.1, read as the reverse complement.
AAAATATCTGCACAATGTATAATGAGATTGGTCTTCATCTGGGTGACTTCAAATTAGCTTTGCCAGTTTAAGTCCTGCTTCTGGCTGGGTCTGTGCACATTTTTTCCCTACTACAACATCCCCCCCCAAAGTTCCAGCCCCTATCCAAATAGCATTAAGAAATTTCATTAGGGCCTATGATTAATGTCAAAACTGCTATTAGTCATGACCTCTGTGTCAGGAATCACAACTGTAATACAAATACTTTTCTTCAAAGTGAGGGCAAAAGGCTTCTCATGATTAATATTATGTTACACTTTTTCTGCATGCTTTAACTTTGAATGTCTTTGTAGCTCCATTCATTCCATATAATTAGAGTGAGTGGTGATGGGCAGACAAAATGACATCAGGTGTCTGAAATGAGAAGACTGAGTTTATGACATCACTAAAATTTTTCTCTGTTTTTGATTCTGAAGACATATGAAGACAGCATTTCAGGAACATCAAATCCATTCTCCCTTTAAGAGGATATTAAAGTTGTCTGTGTTAAATGCTTGACTTGGCAAAAGTAAGAGTAAAAAATATCATAGTTTATAGGTGGAGAATGAATAGCTAAAGAAAATCTCGATTAGTAGCATGAGCTATTTTAACCTGAAATGGACTAGTTTGGTGATTTTTAAACACCAAAAATCTTAAAGTTGCAGAGTGTGAGTTTCAGTACAGCCTCATTTAGCAGAACTATAACATTCGCTTACCTTTGAACGGTGAATCCTACTTTATCTTCATGTGTTGGCAAGCTTAAATATGATTGCTTGAAGTCACTGAAATACCAGTTGTTTAAATAAGCAGAATTGATACAGTTCACAAAATTATGCTCCCTGACACTGCACTGATTTCCTAAAGAATAGACACTACAGATAGGTGTCTGTGTAACACAGACACACTATCCTACTAAACAAAATACACCCAGGGCTATTCTGTAGTTGTGGGGGCCAGCTGGCATGGGGCAGTCTGTATACACAGCGATCAATGCCACTAGCAGCCAAACTGCCCATTGGGAACAGTTCCTGACCATACTGATTTCCAACATGTGCCCAAGAATTTCTGGGGACAGTGCTAACTGGCTGAGGTCAAAATCATGCCTGGCACCATTCTGACAACTTCACAGTCTCGGTCACTGGCTACCCCAGAACATTCCTTGCCAGTGTTTAATTTATGAGTTTAGATGTAGCCAAGAAGATGTGCCACTTATCTGAGATTTCTCTATAAGGAACAAGAAATGGGCTTCTTCAGGATGCAATTCATTCCACACTTTCAAATATAATAATGTAAAATGGATCGAATGAATCAAGCCCTGAATTCCTTTTTATTGTCTGTAAAGTGAACCTAGAGAGATTTATCAAGATATAAAAGAGAATATTATGGACATCTAAAATGGTTAATCTCCCTCATAAAATGAGACCAGCTAGTTAGTGATGATGCACAGCCAGCAAACATCCTTACTTTTCCAGTGTATGAGGTTACCAGCTTGGATAGCAGCTTCTTTCAGGCACAGAATCCAGATGCACTCCTAGTTTTCAGATATCAAAAGGCTTCTGTATAAATCAGTTTGTGCTTATTTACGTGTGCAGTACAGGTTTCTCAGGAATCTGAAATGAGCTGTTATTCTTGCAGCCATGGTATGAAGTAGTTGGACACCTGGCAGTAAGAACTTGGAGAATGACGTGCTAGAGTTAAAAACTAGGAACATAAGTTCAGAAGAGCACTTTCATGATGCTAAGAGCAGCCTCCTCCAGTACAGGCAAGTCACAGACATTACAAAATTGCTTTCTAAATATTTATCTGTATGAGTGGATATTTGTTCCTGTGATCTTACTGAATGACTGAGTCAAATAACTTTACTTCTCTTATTCTTTCAACTTTCAGCCCAAGTTTGTCCTTGACTAGTCTGTCTTTACTTATTCTTGTGCCAACTTTGCCATTTATCTTCAGTGGATGTTTTACCTCCCTGCTGTGTGCATCCATGGCCTCCATGGCATCTTCTCTCCGTCTTCATTTTGGTGGGCTATATGAATGAGGTTCTTCTACCTTCTATGTGTCTATTCCAGTTTAAGTTAGCCTTTCTTGATTTAAAAATGCACATTTAAAATTCCTCTAATTCCTTGCAAAATTATTTTAGTTCATTATTTATTTCAGCTGGAAATAAGCCATCAAATGCATCTGTTGTCATTTGCCTTTTCTACAGAGACATCACACTGAGTCTGCAGGTTATTCTGGTGCTTATTCTGTTCCTTTATTTGAACATAATGAGATCTTTGAGTGTTTCTTACATCTGAGGTGTGATTGTTTCCAGCTTCTTTGCATTACGTGAGGCCTTTGCCCTGCCTTCAACTTTTTCACAATTTTTGAGAACTGAGGCAAAAAAATCATATTATTTTGAGCAATCCTTTATTTTCTCTAGTCACACTCTCATCCTGCAAAGAAGAAATTTTGGCTTCTTCTTTCTACAATTCTTTCTAATAATTCTTTGAAACTAATAATTGCTTCAGTATCTGCAAGGTTTTTACTCATCTTTTTAGCCAAATATCTTTCTTTTACTAATTTCTTAGTCATACAGTTGGTCTGTTTCTTTATTTATTTATTTATGATTTTTCTCTACTTAATCCTCATTCTTTCTGGAAGAAGTTATTCATTCATCCACTGATTGGTAGGGTTTTCTTTAGAAGTTGTTTATTTTGTTGCAGGTAAAACATTAACATCGTTTCTGAGTGTTTAAGGATACTTGACCTTTTCTTCACATTTCAGTCACAGAGCTATGAAATTTAGTAGTAAGTTTTATAAGTTCTAAGCATTATTCATGACTGTTCTGTTTCTCAGCTGAAAATGTTAGTTACTGAGTTACTTTTGCTTGTCTGTTAATATATTTTAAATGGATTAAGTCAATTATGACTTTACCTAAAGTTATTCTCTACATCTATTGGACTACTACTAGTGGTAAAATAATCTAATCTTTTTCAAAGTTCCATTACACTATGGCAAAGTGTTTTGTTGTATGTTTTACTCTGTTATTATGAGTAGAATGTGTTTTCTAACTTTTACCTGTGCAGTAAAATACGATAATGACTTATTTCTTGCAAAATATTTACCTTCCTGACAGTAATAAATCTGCTCCCATCCAAATCCCACCTCAGAACGGCTGCAATGCAAACTCTTCCTTGCATCAAAGGAAAATCTGTTAAACCTGAGATATTTTGACATAAACACTTAGGATTCAGTGAACAAGCATATTTCTATAAAACTTTGTTTCATCAAGAATTTTTCTGACCAGCTCCTAGCACATCCCCCAGATAGATGATATAAACTTTAATCAAACACAGATCTTACAAATGGCAACCATACAAACAACCAGGCAACTGAGAAATAAAGACTTGTTTCTCCTTCCAGGGAACATTTCTCATGCTAATTCCAGTGCATTCTTGCTGGTTCCTTTAAATTGCCTGAAATATTTCATGAAGAGGAAAAAATATGTGAAGCCCAGCTATAAAAAGATATTGCCAGGCCTTTTTCTTATTTTGAGGATTTTGTTAGGAGTAAACCATATTATAACACTAGAAATACTAATAGAAGGTAATTTGACAGGATAGGATTGGTGATAGACAGCAGTTTAACACATAAAAAAATTTTGCTAAGATGATCTTAAGTAGAAGGGGTTTGTGAGTATTTATACATATATGTACATGTATATACACATATCTACATATATATATATGAAGGATAGAGAGTCAGAACTCAGGAGCCTGAATGAAGCAATGAGCTAATTCATAAGTATTTTTCCATCAGTGTTTTCCAATCAATAAGCCAACAAGATGTGACATGACTTGATATGAAATTTGACATGAGAAGCACCGTAGAACCATAGAATGATAGAATTGTTTGTGTTGGAAGGGACCTTTAAAGGTCATCTAGTCAAATCCCTCCACTTGCAATAAGCAGAGACATCTTCAACTAGATCAGGATGTTTGTTTCCAGGATGGAGAATCTACTACCTTTCTGACAAGCCTGTTCCAGTGTTTCACCACCATCATAATAAAAAATTTCTTCCTTATATTTGTCTGTCATAAGACAAGAATCATTCCAAAACACACTTTGGACTTACAGTGGTAAAAATTGCTTAATACTATGGACATGATCAAATAATTTCCATTGGCTTCTGGACACCCAGTTTATTTCATTGTTCATCTTACAGAGATGTGGGCAGTGTCTCCCATCATCTGGTAACCTTCTTATAACAAATATGAAGCTTGGGCTCACACTGCTTGCCTTGGTTTTCCACAGTTTTGAAAATTTCTGTGTCACTTGTGTTTTTTACTTTTGTATTTTTTTACATCCTCCAACAGCTCCAACAGGAGTATAACTTTATACTCCATACAGGCAGTATAACTTTAATGGCTTTCACTTTTCTCCCATTTTCCTATTGTGATATTTAACAATAACATAGTCCCAGTGGCCAGTATCACAATTTTAGGAAGCAAAGAATAGTTTTCCACAAAAAAAAAAAAAAAAAAAAAATAAAAAAAAAAAAAAAAAAAAATTAAGTCTCATTTTTGACTTCCACTTGAAATCCAGTATGTCGTCAATAGCTCCAGCTGTGTTCTGAGTTGAGGGTTTTGGTGGGGAAAAAGCACAGAACAAACAAAATTAAATGTGTCTGGATTTGCTGAGTGTCTTATTTTCTGATCTATGCTATGTATATATATACACATATTCAGAATTTTCTAAGCATTATATTGTTTTCTCATTGATAATAGATGTCTTTTTTTGTTTGCCAGTAAATATCAGTTCTGGTAACAGTTACCTATTCAGAACTCACTCATCATGTTGTTTATGCACAAAATTGTCATTGTTTTCCATAGGTGTCACATGACCCCCAAAAACAGGATAATTAGGTTCCTGGATTGAGTCCACTGATTGTAATGAAATTATCCCAGATTTACTCTGGAATAACTCAGAGCAGAAGTTGACCTCATAGTCTTTAAACAAGCAAAGTCTTAACCCAGTAAGATTTTGGTCAATCCCTTTTAAATATAAAAAAATGCCCTTTATAATAAAAGTCATAAGACTTTAGAGCATGACCCTCAGCTTTAACAATCCCCCTCTTTAAAGAACGAGGATAAATTCTGACAGCTGAATAAATACAAAGGGACTAGTGTCAGTCTGAGGAAACTGGTTTTCATTTTGTCACAGATGAGGTTGGTTCACAGGTTCTCAGTGGAAAAGGAAATCAGTTTCTACTTAACACATTACTATTTGTTGTTCAGCCTATGGACAGAGAGAAACAATCCCTGCTCCAAGCTTACTACAGGGCTAAGCAGGCAGCTTTTTCATACCAAATGCAAAATGACAGATTCACCTCCTCCTACACTTTCTCTTCTTCTCTTTTCTAACCTCCCACACTCACTTCTGCAGTATTGTACCTTCCCTTGTGCTGCCAAGTGAGCTGAGCTGAGCTCACTCAGCTGGTACAAGGTTGGAAGAGAGTTTCTGTGTCACTGAGTACCTATTAGTGATTTCTATGTAAATGTGACTTTTTTTTTTTTTAATTCTCCTGGGCTCTTTTTGTTTATTAAATAGGAATGTAAATATTGAAACAATTCTACAACCATTACTTAGCCTTATAAATGTTTATAAATTTGTCTGACATTGTCTTTTCTATTACAACTCTCCACTTTCAAGGAGAGTTGAATTCAAATTCAAGGAATTTATATTTACTTGCCCCATAAAGACATAGCAGCTGACACTTTCTCCAGAAAACCTCTTATGCATCTAACGGATGTAGTAGAGGAAAAAATGGGTTTGAAACCCAGAAGATGAAGGATTTTTAAAGGATGTTTTATTTTATAGGGGGAATTCACAACCATTCTTGTCCTTTTCTTCTCCCTCTGTTTCTATTTTGACAGAAAATAGTGAGACAATGGTCCAGTTTAGAGTCCTAAAGCTAACCCAGGGTATTTGCTGCAAGAATGTGTCAGAGAACAAGGCCTTCAAAATTTTTATTTTCTTCAGTACTTTTTGCTGCCTGACTTAGACATCACCCAGCTTATGGCCTCCTGTCATCAGTTCCATCGTTCACCTAACTCTTTTCTAGAACTTTCAAGAAATTCATTTGGATCTGCAGTTTCTGCCCTGATTTGGGTTATCCCAAGTATGGGTTCTGCACTGCTTTGTGGCAGTGTCTGAAACTATACAGAGCTGCTATTATAAAATAATATTATAAAATAAGCATTAATGTCAGAGTTGTAAGGCATGGCTGCCTTCCTGGGTGGTTTACAGCTTCTGGAGTCACAAGCACAAATGTGCATCTTGAGGCAAGCAATGAAAAATTTACCTAATGTAGACCATAGTAAATCAGGATAACTAATTTATTTTAGAAAAGAGCCCTGATATGGCCACAAACCATATGAAAAAGAGAGAGGCAGAATTTACTGAATACATTATTTTCTACTGATTATTTGTTCAGCTTCAGCCAGCACACATCATTCCTGATTTGCATTATGACAGAAAAATTAATATGAGTACAGTCACTCATTCTTATATCTTAAACTCTTTAGACCATGAAAAATATCTAAGAATGTGTGTGTTCTTTCCCACAACAGATGCTAAATAACAGCTTGTAAGTAAAAAAAATGTTATCAAAGTCAGTGGTTCAAAAAAAGCATGTGATTTTTTCCTTTGAACACATTTAATACATAACAGGAGATTAAAAATTATGAAGAAAGAGGGTTAAGCTATATATCAGTCACAAATCTGATTATGCAGCAAACAAAGGCTAGCAAATATTGACTTGATATAGAACATTTTGATCTAATAATATCTCCTTGCCTCCAAAACTTTAAAAAGTATTATTTATAGGATATCAAAGGTCAGGATTCCTTCCTCTGAACTCAGATAGCTCAGAACAGCTTCTCAGTCACCAGCAATGGTCAGTCAGTAAATGAGGACAATTCAACTTGGCTGTAAGTCAACCAGCAGACTTCCCAGTAAATCCATAGCCACCCACAGCTGGAGAAGAGCTGAAGGAAGGGTGCATGGGTAATGTTAATGAGACAAACAAGCAGAGTAATAAGAAAGAAATAATTGTTTACACATGTTGAAATGTTTGCATCATATGCTCAGGATCCACATCTGGTGCATTCGTGCCACAGAAAATAATCAGGTACATTTTACTACCCGGCTCGCTGGATGCCCAGGATCACTAAGACCTCCATGAAGTCCTCACTGATTTTTTTTCCATTTTTTTCCATTGCTCCTCACATTTCAGGCAATACCATTCCACATCTTTGCTACTTTAGGTGGTCCAGTGGGACAACATTTTACATCCTCATTTAATCTGTGTGCTAGGATAAGCACAATAGCAAGAATTAGGTTTTCTACAAAACAGACAGGAAAGGCTATATCTGATCCTAAATATAAAGACTAAAATTTATTGGGAAACCGTGCAAAATATTATGGTTTATGGTGATATCTTTAAGTAGGCTTTCTTAAAAAATAATAAGTTAATGAAAGAAAATAATTTCTCTTTTTTCTGTTTTGTTTGGTTTCTTTCCCCATTACCTTCTGAATATCTTGAACAGTGTTGATCAATCTTACAGAGAAGTAGAAGTTTTATAAAACTCTCAAAACATCTGTGAAAATAAAAAAGAGACCCAGAATGGCAAAAGAAGCAGCATCCGAAATTCATAATTCATCAGACATCAGATATCCAGGTGCAAGGCTACAGCCACTGGGAAATTTCAATCAGAGGTTACAATGAACAATAAAACACAAATCTCATAGACTGTGCTTCATTCAACCAAGATGGGTAAGTAGCTTGCAGAACTATTTGTGGTTTATTGTTTGTTGGAATTTTTTTGCTTGTTTTATTTTCCATTTTGATATCAATAGGAACATATTCACTGTCACTTGTAGGCTAGATTATATTATTTGAATTGTATTTAAGACTTCCTAAGATTTAAGAGTTCAAATTATGAGCTGTAGTTTAACCATCCTGAATTTTGACCTCTTGTAATTTCTTTTCCTTTATGACTTGATGATCTTTTTCTTGTTTTCTAATGTGCACGTTCAGTAAACTGTTAGTGTTTTATGAGAGATTCACTGAAATTTTTGTGGTGTGCTTGATTCATGCTATGGACTATGTAGATTAACCACTAGAAGCTATGCTGACTGGAAATCATATTTAAAGATTTAAATGTCAAGGAAAGACAATAATAAAATAAATAGCAAAATAGCTTCTACTTACAAACTCTAAAAATATAGTGAATCACAGTCTCAAAGACAAAATTAATGCTTTGGGCCTTTCTGTATATCCTTGTCATTTTATCAGCTATGGTGCAGGATCTGGCACAGCACAATACAGCTCTGCAGTTACAGACAAGAAATGAGTGTCACCTAAAATGATAATAAAGCACTTACTGAAACATATACTGAAACTGTACCATACAGACCAAATCTTGTTATTCTGAATCAACCAGAGCTTTTGTTTAATGATTCAAGAATTCAGTATTGATAATCTTAAATTTAATGGGAAATTTCACCCAAAACAAGGATTTTTGGATTGGGATCCAGTTTTGTAAAAAGGTCAACTTAAAATACCCCAATCTTTGCACAGTTACTCAAAAGGGAACTATGTTTGGACCCTGAGAAATATAACTTATTTTTAAAATGTGAGTCTCTAAAATTTATGACGTAAGGAATTCAAACAAATTTCTAATGGAAGGTACACAGAGAGATTTGCATTTTTTTAAAAGACAACTTTCTGTCATATAAATTGCAAAGTGCACAAAGATAATATCCATGACATGTAATTCTGAATTACTATGAAATTCTTTCATAATATTTAACAAATAGTTTCTCATAATTTCTAACCAAGCTGGAGTTATCTTTGAAAAGAGTTTGATTAGAATGGGCTAAAAGGCATCTCACCACCACCCACTACTACTTTCTTAGCTACTATTGTTTTTTTATATGGGATTGCATTGTGTGAACCAGAAATCTCCAAGATGCCTAAAGTCACTACAGTGTCTTCCAGAGCACAATGGCATACCTACTGCAGCAAGTAATTAATCTTGGGCTCAAGATTTCCTGATGGGAGCCTATTGACCCTAGCACAATAGATGAAAGTATTTTATCCTGTGTGTTCTCCTACTGACCCCTTGTCACCTTTTTTCATGCACTGTCTGTTCTCATACCAAACCAAAGAATTCATCCTTCACTCTGATATTTGGGACCTGCTTGACCCTCTCTTCACTCTGGAAGCAGATTTCTTGATTTTGCTGAAGAAGATCATATGGTAAGAGAAGTCTGGCAAAGTTTTGCCATACACTACCATGAACACGAGAGAGATCAAAAGTGTCAGGGATTTTGGGCTTTGCTCAAACCCCTGACCCCACATTGTTTTTAATGGGGAGCCACGGCAGGCAGTAAGACTGCATTCCATGCCTGCATCCACTGGGAAGAAGATCAGGGAACCATTGGGCACACTCAGCACACACTCACTCTGGCTTTGCAAGAAGGGCATTGGTCAGTACAGGTGATCATAAATCACAGTCATCCCTTCTGGGAGGGCTCTTGCAAGCATGGAAAATGAGCCCTTGAGCTGCCTGGCATGCTAAATACTTGTAAGGGTGGATAGAAAAATAGCACATTGTATTACAGCCCATCCTTCTGTACTAATACAAGTAACCCAGTCACCTCTAAACTGACCTAGAAGGTGCTCCTGTAGTCAATTAACACATGGATGCCATTTTTGATGTCTTGTCTTGGGGCTAATGGACATAACAAGGTTTAAAAAGCTAGATCTAGTGTAAACTAGTCTACTAGTGTAAACTAAAACTGATTTTTAGAGAACAGATGCTCAGAGTGTTCTTGAATTCAGGTCTCTTTGTAGTGCCTCAGACTGCAGAGCCATGAATGAAGATACAAAACTCATTGCTGATTCCTGAGCACTGATAGAATATTTTGTCTCCAAGAGACTTTAACTTAACTAAGTTAAAGAAGTTGGACAGTAGCTTACAGACCACATCCAGCCAGTGCAAGGAACATGTAACTACTGCCATTTTCACTTCTCAGGACAACAGTGCAAAAGCAAAAGTTGGGTCTAAGTTTAAAGAACTATTCCAGCCTCTCTCCTGTAGCAGCAATTACTCTCTGCTGGGAAAGCTGTGTTGTAAATCTTCATGGTCCCATGACACTCTCAGTGACAGCAGACCTCCAACTGTTACCCACAAAGCACTTCAAAGGCCATCTTGAATAAATATGTGAAAACTGTCCTAAACTCTTACAGCAACTGTAGACCCAGAGTGAATACCCCCTCCCCCATTCCCACCCATCAGGCTCCCATCCACTGTAATTGCTTCATCTCCTTGCTCCTCTCTGTCCTTAGGAATACTTTCCAATACAACATACCCAGTCCCCCACACAGGCTTGAAAGAGGGTTAAAAAGCAAACACTGACAAATGTTTTACTTGCAGAAAAGCATATTGTCACTTGAGTCTTTAAACTACTCCTGTGTCTTCCATATTCAATTATTAAATGACCTTGGGCCCAGGTCCTCGTTTTGCTAAATTAAAATAACAGTTGTGTTATCAATGTCAATCATCTCATTTAACCCAGCTGCATATCTGAATGGCCTGAACTCTGAGGAATTTTGCTACCATGAGTAAAATGAGAACTTAAAATCTGGATCATCTTGTTTACAAAAGATTTTACTCTCCAATAAAAACAGTCCACTTACCTACCAAATAATATAATCAGAAGGCTGAAAATACAGTTCTCTGTAATAATGCAGCTTGGGGAGTCAAGCTGGACAAAATAAAACAGTGGATTCCCAGTATAAGAGTGACTGACACCCTTCTGTGAAGGGATGATGATGAGCAGGTGATCTGCAGGGCAAGGGGAGAACAAGAGATGCTGGGACCCTAAGTGTCTGCCCAGGTGTGCTGAGAAAAGTAACTGTGCTCTGGTCATCCCTCCTCAGTCTGCAACGTGGTGAGGAAGTTGGAAACAATTGATTCCATTCTGTTGTCATCTCTGGTAAAAAATATGGCCAAGAGCAGATATGTAGGTGAGTCCAAGGAGTTTTAAGAAACAAAGAGAGTGACACAGGGCTGTGAAGGTAGTTGGGGCATTTGAATATGGAAAAAGATCAGGCAGTTATACATAGAAATGTATAAACAAATTAAAAACCCCCTCTGCTGTTTTTGGTAAATTTAAAAATTGTGGAGAAGGGGAGCTGAGCACAGAGAAGCTGGGGGAGGTGTGACTGGGGGGAGTGCTGAGGAGAGACGGTGGGAGGGAGGGGACTGCTTAGTTTGCTTCAGAGCCCAAAACAGCTCTTGTAAAGTCCTCCATGTTTGTGTGCATGTATGATGAGAAAAGATCAATAAAACATACATTTTTATATTTGACATGTATCTTTTTCAGACTTTGAAGTCAGTACTATGAAGCAGCTGTGCCCTCCTTCCATAAATTTACCCAGTAGCCTCATTTAGTTGGAACTTGGTCCTTCTTTGCTCTTCTGCTCTTCAGCTGAAAGGCAACCAACTTCCCTGATCCATCAGTCAGTCTCTTTCTGGCATAAATACTGATAATGGGAACTTAATTTTCTTTGTGCATTTACACAATGTCCAGGGAGTTTATTCACCCCAAGGAGTGGCAAAAAATGCCATGAAACATTTACATTATTGTCAGGTAAGAACTGGCCTCTGAGGGCAGCAGTCTTCACATCCTGTGTTTCTGTAAAGCTCATGCAATACTATTTGTCTGGCAGATGGTTGAAGTCCCTGACCCAGACCATGAATTTCACAGGTGGAATTCTCCAAAGATGAGGTTATTCATAGAGATGGAAGGGGCTAGTGGGTGGGTGGTCTTCCATGTCCACTGGCATGGTGTATTCAACCTGCCAGGAACACAAAGGAAATATATGAGTTCTCCTAAGAGACAAATGCAAAGAATACGATGATTTTATAGACACAGTTATTCTGTGACATCTTTGGGTCACCAAAGGGGAGTTTCATCTTTAGTGCTCAACACATCACCAGTCCTTAACACAAAGATACTTTTCCTTTCTAATACTAAATGTTGCAAGCTTCCTCACAAATATAAAGCAAAGGTTATTACTTAACATTTCTAGAATTATCTAGTGTGTACATACTATAGTTTTCTCACAAATATTTTGTGCTGGTTTTCACCTTTTTTTTTCTTTAACTTAGTGTCAAGTGAATAGTAACATGATAAATATTCATCAAGGATAAATAACAGCCTTACTACATCTGAAGTGTCTGATTCTGTCTAAAACATCTCATAGATTTACGCTTTTTCTGTTTCCTTCTGTTTGTTTGTTGTTTTTTTTTCCCTGAGCACCTTGTTCTTATATGAATTTGATTGAACTGAGGGCTTGTCAAGATTTTGCACTGCTGTATGAAAGAGTAATAGGCTGTATTTATTTACTGGTTTTCTGTTGCAATTACTTATAACAGGTCTCCTTCTGCTATGGACTGAAAATGATCTTTGTTTTCTAACAGCATCACAGTGCTCTTTTAACTAATCTTGCCTGGAGTCACTGTTCCTAAATAATAACATATTTTGTTAGTTGAATTTCACTTTAAGCCAAGAAATCAAGTATGTTCATGATATATAGACATTTGCATATGATAATCTCTCAAAGAATTAAATTTTTCTAATCTTCCCTAAAATATTTTACTCATCTATAAAATATTTCAGACATAAATTAATTTGCATTGTGGCAAAAGCTCTTCTATACGTATGTCTGAGCAGCAAAAAAAATGTTAAAATTATTCAGCTAAATAATAAATGGCATAAGAGTTGTTGAAAGATCATTCTTTGCACCATTTTGCTTACAAAAGGTGTTTGTATCTCAGACTCGGAGTGGTTATCATGACAAATTTAACCACTCAAACTCTTCCATCCATATTCTAAAGATCACTTTGGTTTACACGTCCATGCAAGGGGATAGGAAGAGTAATCACTTCCATTTGCAACCTTATGCAGGCTGCTCTGGTTGCAGAGAAGAAGCAAAAAGTTCTAGTGGAAGTGATGTCTTCATCAAGGAAGGAAGGAATGTAGGAGAGAGGCTAAGGGCTCTCAGCCCTGTTCTCTGTATGTGGACCTGTCCAGAGCAAGATCCCCCAGAGAAAGTCTGCTGTTAGCTCAAGGCCAGCAGAAAGTATCAGTCTCCTGGTGCTAGAGGTAGGCTGGCCACCTACCTGAAATGGGATATTTATTATACCTTTTTTATTATATATCTCATGTAGCTTTTCTCTACACTTGGATAAAGATCTGATTCTGAACAAAGCTAATGGATGCTGTGCATATTCAAAATACTGTACTACTGACATTTATTTGCTCAGTGGAAGTGAGATTAGACAATGTAGGACATTTTTACACATTTCTAAAGGAATCTGGCATTGATGTGACTTTTTACAGAGATATAACATCGTGGAAGGAACTTCATGGAATTATCATAAAAAAAATTTTTCCACTATAAAAGCAGGATCAGATCTCATGCATTTTTTGAAGAAACTACTTTTATTAAACTCCTTCAGGAAAAAATTAACTTATCGTACCCAAATATGAAGAGTTTTTTAATGTTCATCACCTAGATGATGAATATCATTCTTAGAAATTATATTTTTTTCATGAAAAAAATGTAGTTAATTGGTTTACCAGTTCTTGTTATAGTGAAAGATGAGCAGTGACCAGATTTATAGATTTAGTGAGTCCCAGTGACTACCTGATAGTTATGTTTATGTTTTTGAGAGATGAATCATCTTTATTTTAAGACTTAAAATTTTTCTTTGACTAAAAGTCAATTCATTTGGGAAGTCATTAGGTCCCTTGAAGTTGCTAATTTAAGTGATCACAACAGACTAGTGAGTCCTTATGACACCACTGTTCATTGATGGGAAGGAAGTAGGAATTGCTTTCTAACCTTGAACAAATGAGGACGAAAATGTTGGTTAAGGGCTGCTCGAATCCAAGCATGTACTGCTCTCCTGCTCACTTCTCCTGTGCATAAGGAAGTTTTTGGTGGGTTCCTGACTTTATTTATTCTGTGTTGCTGTTGATCTGTGCAAGAAATTTCTCATATGGAAGCTTATTTATTCTTGTACCATATTCATTAACCAATTATTACTTTTTCCAATTGTAGAATAGTTGATTGTGAAAGTTTGCCACAGAAATCTATAATTAGAAACCTAGTATGTTTTGTAATGTTCATATATGGTCATGTAAATATCACAGTATATTAATTTTACTACTTTAGTGTTTAAGATTGTATTTAACCAGAAGCCTCATCAGTTTAACAATACAATCTGCAGCGTTATTAATTCAAGTAGTCACAGTAGTGAAAGAGTGGTCATGTCTGGGACTCTGTTTTTCATTCTCTGCTTCATGGTAGAACCAGACCAGCTGGAATCAACTCTCTCTACTATGTCCTTACTCACTCCCTCTGACTCCCTCTCTCATTCATAGGTACCTTTTCCACCTGCAATCTTTTTTAACAATGGACTATGGTGGTTGTCTGTGAAGAGAGTATCCAAGCTATATATTTAACAATTCATTAATTGGCATCTTCATACTCCAGCAACAGGTCACTGTAGGAAGAGATCTAAGAAAGGAGAGGGTCAGGGTGAAGAAATGACACATCACATGAAGTTTTTTAACTTGGATGCCACAGCTTATTTAAGAGATGTTAATAAATTCTCTCAGTGGTGCACTGCACAAAATGGACTTACTAATTTTTTCTTTTCATGTTGTATACTTAAATAGAGAGAAAGAACACCTTAGACAAATGGAAGATAACAAGTTAATGTTATCCCTATGCTATTCAAGGACCAAAATGGTCAAGTTGTAGCCAAATAGAAAGTTTTGGCTTTCATTTGAATACACTTAATTTTTCCTCTCCCTAGTGTAGTTACAGCATAACTGAAATTACTTTGAGTTTTGTCTTTCTTCCTCTCTCAGATGAAAAGAAGATACTTTTTACACTTATTCCAGTTCTATCTTGTCTCTTTAACTTCAGACAGACAGAGCTACATGGAATATTCCAGGTGGCAGCTTACTACCACTTTTTAAACTAACATAATTCTTATTCTGTACAGAAAAAAAGCCTTTACTAAGAAGATTTGTAACTATCACTTTCATAGAATCATAGAATCATAGAATTGGCTGGGTACGAAGAGACCTCAGAGATCATCAAGTCCAACCCTTGATCCACTACCGCTGCAGTTACCAGACCATGGCACTGAGTGCCACATCTAGTCTCTTTTTAAATATCTCCAGGGATGGAGAATCCACTACTTCCCTGGGCAGCCCATTCCAATGTCTGATCAAACTCACAGTACAATCCTTATCAGACTGTAAGGTCTTCATCACATCTGAAATTAGGTTTGCAGACATTCATGTTAGGAATACGGTTATAATATTATCTGTAAATAAAAAAGAGGTGGTATTGATTCAACTGAAACATGGATATTTGTTTCTTATGTCTGAGACTCAACTGGATGTCTGAATTTCAATGAACTGAATCCAGATTTACAGTTCATCCATTTTTGAGTCAACAAGTTGAACTAGCACAACTCCACCATTTTGTGCCAAATTGGTTACCAAATATACAAAATGAGATAATTTTTATCATTGCCGAGGATAATCATTTCTTAATAATTCTTGCACTATGAACTACGGTTACCTATCCTTGAGAAGTTGTCTTAATTTTATTACCCTTCAGTTTAATACCAATTTTTTACATATAGCTAACACTATAAGGCCATACTTTTATGGCATCACATTATAGGCATCACCTATATTGCTGATTTAGAGGAGGTTTTTTTCTCATCGGAAAATAGAAGGAATTTTTTTCAGGATCAGGCTACACTTTAGATATGCAAATGCATTTGTGACCAATATCTTCTACTCATTTTAATAATAGAAGGTGTGAACAAAAGGCCTCAATAGCTCTTTAGAATATTCAGGACACATCTACCTGTATTTAAAAGATGCAATCATCCTGATAGTTTTTGTTAATATTAACAATAATATCAAGTAATAGTGATATCAAGAATCGTAATATCTCACAAGTAATAAGGATGTACACGTGATCTTTGTGTCAAGAGGAGCGTGGGGACAATTCACTTGATGTTTACAAAGACTCTTGGATCAGTTCAGATTATACAATAGGAGTATTATTGTTTGACAGCCAATATATTTTGTAATTGCTGATGATTTTCAAGATATAAAAGAAGAGAACACTAATCTGTTTATACTTGAATTAATCTTGCCAAAAGAGAGTAGTGTTTTAAATTACTAAATCTGTCTTTCATTAATACTGAATTAATTTAGGAAAAAAATAATCCTGGTGGCTTTTTATTTAAGAATGCCAGCTGCATAGTTCAATGGCAAAAATTGAATAAGAATTGAAATATGTCTGCTCATTAAGAAACAGAAGTACCTTTTCACATTTCTCCAGAATATTTCTCTCTTTGAAGATTTTCTCTCACAGAACTCAGAGTACTGTTACCACTCAGTCTGTAACTGCGCATTCGAATAAATCAAAATTAAGCTTTATTCATTTTTAACCCTACACTCAGAAGCAGTAATGATTGGGTATTTGTGACCACACTGCAGAAGGGAACTCATACTTTAAAGGTCCAAACATTGCCTGTGTTGAAAAAAAATGGAAAGCTGAGGTGACCTGATCTGCCTCTGCCCATTAGGGACTTTTTGATAATCATTGTCTTCAAGAAAAATAATTGCTTCCCAAGAATGCTCAGCTAAATCATTTTATTAGTGTGAACTAGATTAAGGTTATAGGAAGGTCCCTCTTGCTTCTTACTCAATAATATCTGACCATGCATATCAAAGAGTGGAGGAGGCAAATTATTCATTATTTCACCAGCATAATGAAAGCATAAGGGAGGTTTAAAAGGACGCTATCTGCAGCAGGAAACTGTCAAAGAACGTGGGAACACAGCCCTCCTGCATTTTTGTTTCAGCTCCGTTGATCAGAAGATTGAAAGGCCTGCTCTACCTACAGGGGTCCTCTGTTCGGGCCCCACAGTGCAATTATAATCCGTCCTCACCTCCTTCAGAATGACAGCCCAAAAACAAAGCCCAGAGCTTTTGTACAGCTTAGCATTCCTAAGAAACACAAATCTTCATTTCTTTCTTTCTTGTTTTTTTTTTTGTTTTTTTTTTAAACTCTCAAGAATTAATTAAAATTGTTCTTATATATTAACAAGGGATAAAACAGCTTAAAATTATCTAATATTTTTAAGGGAGGAATTTTTTTATAGAGTGCATAGAAGGATCAGTTGCTCGCCGCTACAAGGTAGAGCAGCTCTGCTTTTGTCTTCTTGCTACTGGCAGGGAAAAGGAGTGCAGTTCGCAGTATTTTGCATGAGGTTGTTTAATTTCTTTTTTTTCTGCTATTATTTCTGTTGTTTACACTTTTTAGTGACAGAAATTTGCAAGGAGCTGTATCCTCAATGGCTATTGCAGTTAGTCTTATTGAATCTCTACTTTTCAAAAGATATCTGAACAAATGCCATTTGCCTCCACAACATGTATACTAGATCACTGTAAAAGCACTAAATGGTAAGAACTGTGATGGCCTAAGTATATTAAGAGATTCAGGTTCTATATGAAAAAATAACATTTTTAGTAGTTTCCAACAGCAGACTCTTTCTGAGGCAAGCAGAACTTTTCCAGTTTTAAAACAGTGGCAAAACATTAAATGTGCTAAACATATTAGCTATTTTATCTTCCTTCAACTGGCCCACCACATTATTTTATTTATCTAAGCAATGCTATATATTGCGTGGTTATAACAGCTTGGAAAATTCTGTGTTTAACATTAAATGTTCAGGCTGCATTGGCTCACCCAGCATAAACCAGCACCAAGGCAGCTAAAGTTAACTGTCAGGTTACATTGCAGAGTGAACACACAGAATGCATCTGGCAAGAAAACCTGACATCATGTGTGTGACCTTTAAATGCATATATTTGCAGAAGCTTAGACAAGATTCCAGGCTGCTTGAAAGCCTTAGTGGGTGTGATCAGTACAGGAGGCCACAGTGGAGTCCAGCTATGCATGTGAAAGTCTGCTTTGAAAATGGAAACCCAGGTGATACTGAAAAGATGGTAATGGCATGAATTTGTTTCACTGTTCTCATCCTCTAATTTCTCATTTCCCAACCTAGATCTACTCTACTGCTGATGAGGTTGTGGAGTTTTTGTACCCTTAAAAAGTGGAAGAGCTACAATGTCAGGGGTGAAATATATCTTTGAAGAGTAAAAATGCATTTACAGGTCAGGCTGCATCACAATTGTTCTGATGCTTACTGGTAAGCTCCAACTCTTCTTGTATCATTTAAAATTTTAAATTAGCATTATTTACCAATGTGTTACAAATTTTTTTTAAATTAGAAATTCTTAATATGTTATATTGGTTCATTGAAAACCCTTCATTGTTTGATTCCTTTCTGTACCCAGGCTCCTGGGTATCTTACAGGAACAATCAAGCCAGTGTCACTTAAAGGGCAGAATTAAACCATGTGAGAAAAAGTCTGCCCTTTAAGTGACACTGGCTTGATCATTCCTGTAAGATACCCAGGAGCCTGAGTACAGAAAGGAATCAAGCAATGAATAGCCAGTGGGGACTTATCAAAATCCAGGTGCTGATCTGTCATTCATAACCAATCCTACTACCTCTGGAAGTACCATGGCATGGGGAATTGACTTCTGGATCAATAGATGTATTCAGAGATTTGGTGGAACATCTGTCCCTGATATATTTCTGCAGCAGAACCTGAGAAATAATATGAGGTGAATCTCTGAACTGTCCAGTGGAGTCCCACCAGCACGATGCTTGTGAGAAAATACTAAGAAATGTGGCTTCCTTCAAGCATGTAGAAATCCTGTTCTTTCAGATGAAGCATTAGTTATCTGTTTCTATATTTTAGCAACAATATTTAGCACGGAGAGCCTTTTGTTTGCTTTTGCTTTAGGTAATACTGCAAGTTTGTATGTCAGAAAGGATGCAGTACTTGACTGGCCTTCAATTAACCCATGCAAAATTATCCCTCTCTGGCATTCAGAAAAACTTTTTGATAAATTTTGATAACGTTCAGGACCTATCAGACTCTGAAGACTTGTCATGCCTTAGCACCAAATGAAGGCCCAAATGACATCAGCCTTTCTTGAGGAAGTATAGAACTAACTGAGCTCCATCTTCCAAATAAATGTAGATGTCTACTTGGAAAGCCAGGAATCTCACTGAAACTGGATTGCATTGTAACTTCAGTGTAATTCTGCAGAGCTTCAGGTGAAAGAAAGCTCAATGAGACACAGTAAGTGCATATTTATTTCCACAGTTGTTAATGAAATAATTGTGGAACTTTCTAGCCATTTCCATTCCAGATTTCTATTCTGCTACCTAAGAGCCATTGAGAGAGTTTAACTTGCTTCAAAAGCCTTCTTATTGATGCAGTTTATGAGGGGAAAAGAGCCTGTAGACATTATTTGTTCCTGTTAGGCATACTAGAGTGAGTAATTATTTTGTTATGTTTTCACACATGTTTTTGTTTTGGGCAGGATTTTTTTTGTACTTTTTTTTTTTTTTTTTTAGGTTTTTGGGATTTTTTTTGTTTTTTCTTTAATTGGAAATAGAACTTAGAGACTTTTAAGAAATTCAGAAACACTTAAAGAACTTTAACAGATTTTTCAATTTGATCAAAAAGCTCACAGCCATAGAAATCAGTCTTCATGATTTTAGCCCTGCTGCCCTCAAAATATTGCCTAAAGGGAAATGTATAGTCCTAAAAGGTCAGTTTGAGTTTCTGTTTTCTTTAGCAATTTCTTTATTAGTGTTTTACAATGTTTCTCAAATAAAATGCTTATATTTGTCCAGGAAATGTTTATTTTAATATTAACAAAAGCATAGATATATGGAGTTATCTTACATTTTATTCCCCCCTCAGGTACAGTGTTATCTTTCAAGTATAATTCCTGCAGATTGGGTTTGCATATACAAAAGCCCTCAAGGTAATGTCACCTTTTCCCTGTAAACAGGGAACCAGTAGAACAAAGCAGTACTATTGACCCCACAGGCACAAGCCAGAGGTAAATTCATCCCTAATGCTCTAGAAATATCTGACTCTTCTTCCTGATGCAAAGAAATTGCCTTGCTCTGCATTTGAATACAAATACATCACTCAGAGTTGGTGGACTGTTAGTAAGAAAGCAGGCATTTGGGGACTGAACTGAGAAGTTCCTGAATGCTTTTTGTTCTCCGGCTGTGAACTCTTTCCTCTTCCTTTTTGAACTAACTGAGTTCACATTAGAAAATTCACTAGGGACATCCAGAGCTGAATAAACCAAAAGCTTGTTGGATCCATTACACTTTTATTCCACCAAAAGGCCAGGTTGCATACGTGTGCATATGTGTGCATCCATGCACATCCATATTCTCAAAGGGAAGGCTTGGTTTCTAATAATATTTAAATTGATCAGGTCAATCCCTGAGCCAACTGTTCAGCTACTGTGGTTACCCCCTCCAAGAAGTCCCTTACTTGGATGGCCTCCAGGCATCCAGAATCTCTCCTCTCTCCCTAGTCTGAACTGTTCTTTGTATAATAACAAAGATATTTTCTTGCTCTGACCTTTTCCATTGTCCCTAAAGATAGGAAAACTCAAGACACAGATTTGAGACTCTACATCTTTGTTTTATCTGACAGGATCTGAGCAAGAGGCAATTGGGTTTTCTCCTCTAAGAGTTATGATGTTGGAATCAGTAAGGCAATCCTCTTTACTTTTTTTCCAAATATTTTTTGCATCTGAGAAGTCTTACAGAAAGATTCAGACTCATAAAACTAGCATTATCCTGTGAAAATTCTTAAAGCTCCAACCACTACAGATAATGCCCAATTCATGCAAGTACTTCTGAGACATGAGTAGCTCCAATTAATACGTCTTAATCCATTTTTTTCTGTTCATATTTCTGTTGGACTGGGGTGGGGACCATCTGTATTCTCAGCATTGCTTTTTTGTAATCCACTGGAAAATAACTGAGAGTTGGAATTTTTTCCTGTGCTTCAAAGCTTTGCTCTAACGGCAGAGGTTTACTAATACTGAATGCTTTCAGTAGCTATTTGTCATCTTTGTCTCTTTTCATCAGGGAAAACTATGATCTGAAATTATTTCTTTACCCATACAGGTATGACTGAAAATCCATCTTTATTTGTCCAGAAGTTAAAAGTCACTCATCTGGACATGTTCTCATCACAAATCACTTTCAAGTGTGAATACTTTAATGAAAGAAATTAGCCAGAGGGTAACTAAGGTGACGAAAGCATCAAAAAATGCAGAAACAAATAAAAACTATTTCTGAGGTTTTAATTGTATTTAAATCTCTTCTCTCCTAGGCTTGGACCTCGCAGCTAGCTTACTTTGAGAATGGAGACAAAGAACATGCAAAATACAAGAAATGTGGAGAATTCAAAAGCTTTTTTTTTGGCAAAGCAATATACTACTGTCAGAGTTTGTTCTTCTGAGCCTAGAGCTATGAGCTAGGAGTTGAAATTCTTCTTAGGTAAAAGCAGTGTCAACTAATTTCAGCACCAAATGTGCCATATATGCTGTGATAGTTTCATTAACATCACTCTAAAGATCAAAGTTTTCTATTAAACTTGCAAATGTTAATTAGCTATGGCCAGGAGATGTGTTCTGGATGCATGTGCCCCAGCACACCCAGGGCCTTGCACACCTGGTATACCATGAGAGAGTTTAAACAAGTTCTTGTAATCCACATATGTACTGAAAAGAAAAGTTACAGAGCATGATGTGCTTATGCCATCATGGAGCCTGGAGCCTTTCAGCTGTGATGGAAACATATTCATCAGCTTCTGTTCTTTTTACAGGTCTGTAAAAAGTCCACGAGTTACACAAAGACTAAAAGTACCATGGTACTGTTGCTAGTATTTTGGAAAAAAATGAACTTTTATTTTTTTGGTTCGGAAGGGAAAAGCGTCTTCTCTCAAAAATTTACCTTGTTCTTTGGTTCTTTTTTAGAAGGTAAAGAGGCTTCTGAAACCCTGATTGTGTTGATTGGATTGAATTAGAAGTTCCTGGTGAGTAATGTAATTGAAAAAATGTAAGATTCAGCTGCAGATAATTTTCAAGAGGGGGAAGTGCTTATGCTGTTAAATACTGTAAGCATGCTGTTATATATCATATCATGGATAGTGATATACTATACAAAGATTATACTGAAGGCAGTGATTCTAAGGCATACCAGTCAGTGAAACTGCAAAATATTACTTTATAGCAAGAGCATCCTAAGCATTTCTGTTTAATTGGAGTCATGGGAGTTAAGATCAAGCAATTAGAATCATGTAGATGATTTTGGTGCCTATCTGAAGTATTTTTGCAAACTAGTTTGTTGCTTAGGGAATCAGGAACTATATAAGGGCTTCTGCTTCAAACACATATTTTTAGACCAGACATGTTGGTACAGGCAAGGAACATCAACAGTTTTTATTAAGCTTCAGTAATGTTCTTACCCTCTGGCAAGAGTATCCCCTGCCTGTTGATGATTTTATGGACAGAGGAAATGACATATTTACTGGTTGTGGCCTGTCAGAGGAAGGACAGCTGTAGCAACAATAGGGTGAAATTTTGGAGGTGGAGCAAAGTAAAACTTATATCAAAAATTGAAATTTGGGACTAGTTTTTGAAGTGGAGCTCTCTCAGCATGTTGAGAAATCAACCACCTGATTCACTCTTTCTACTTTCCATTCAAAAGTAACACAAAAGTGTAACTCCAAGATATCTGTTTGAAGTCATGTCCTCCTTCACTTTTTCACACATCAACTGAAGCACAGAGAAGTGAAGACATCTGCCTTGTAGCATCATATTTCTATTATAGCACCAGCAGCTTAAGTCAGGTTGCATGCCCATACTATCAGAAAATAAAACTGGAGAAGAGTTACAGCAGCACTAACCATAAGATTTCCTAATTCCTTTGTAGAGGTGAAGCTGGACAGGAACATTTGTGGCCAGGAGCTTGGGGTAGTGCACTAGGATGTCATGTTTAGATCCATGAGGTAAAAATCTGCTGCTGTAACCTGTATGAAAGACAAGAGAGAGGATACTGCACCCTCCCTCTGCCAGAAATATATCATCTGTGCATACAGAAATGAATCAAATCCACTTTTTGAAAAATGGTTTTTGTGGTGCTTTTTAAATAGATAAACCTTACAGAAATATTTTCTCTGACATCTGTTTCCCTGAAGATATTCTACTTTAAATTGATAAAGCAGGTATCTCCAGTGCATGAGTTCTTGTCCCTACAGGCACTCTTTGGACTACCAGAGGAACTCTGTAAACTCTAGGGTAATATCCATAACAACACATGGCTTGTTATATCGTGCAGCTTAATCAACCATAAAATGATTCCAATTTGAATATGTTCTATTTTAATTGGCAATTGTGTTCCTATCTGTGCTTACAAATAGAAGTCAGAATAGTCATGTTAACTTCTGTCATGCTGCTCTGAAGACTAATTTGAGCTATCTTAACAAAGGACTTTGATTATTCCAAATCTGAAAGGATTGTTTAGGTGTGAATATAATATAAGAGTAAGGATTTTTGGGTTTGATGGTCGAAATAGTAGAGGGAAAGTAATAAGATTAGGTGAAACTGGAAAAACAAGAAAGTAAGTTAAATTTTGTTGGTTTTCCTCTTCAGGTAAATTGACAAACACAGCTAAATATATTACTTGACTTTAAGCCTAATCCTGGTTTGATAAGAAGGCTGAGTTAGACCTCTACGTATCCCCTCCAATCCGAATTATCCCACCTTTTAAAATGCCAAAACAAAAAAATGCCACAAAAATTTCAGTTCTTCAGTCCAATTCTGCTTCCTATTTTTAACTCTTGACATAGTAAGAAATGTCTCAGTTTTGAATCATTATTACTAGCTTTTAGCACTACTAGAACAACTGCACTGTCACATTTTTTCATATTATATTTTGTACTTTTAAAAAAAAACAATGCAATTTAAAATTTCTGATATGTCACATTGCTGTTTAAAATGATTCTTACAATAGAGGAGAGGGTGAATTCCAGAATAGATAACTCTGTCTGTCCTCTACAGACTTTGCTTTTCCTTTAATTAAAGAGAAATTTCCTTCATTATTACCTTAGAATCATAGAATGCCAGGTTGGAAGGATCACTCAAACTATAAACTGAAACATCTGACATTTGATACACCTGATTAAAAATGTAAGACTTCTCTTACACAATTAACCTCATTTTTCTACCCACCATTTTGGAGTGAATGCAAGAAAAATGTTAATGTCAACAGTGGGAAAATCACTCTGACTATGGACCAGGTGCTCTCTACCTTTCACTACTTTGTCACCAGCTGTTATATGGTCTTGATTGCTATGATACAAAACCAGAGATTTAAAAAAAAAAAAAAAAAAAAAAAGAGAGAGAGAGAAGATAAAGGGGAGCAGTTACCCACATGAATTATTATAGTTTCATGTGTTATAACAGCAGTACTTGTAGGGGGGAAACCTGGTGAGTCGGTCACCATTGCAATGCTGGCTCTAAATCAGCAAGGATAGAAAAGCAGAGTAAACTTTAAACACAGGCAGCAATATGCAGAGCTGTAAAACAAAGGACTGTGCAGGCAACACTGCTAAATAAGAATGTTTACAGAAAATTTATCTGTATGTAAAAGATATCAGTTCTCCTTCTTTTATGTATTTAAACCAGGGTACAGGATCAAGGACTGGGATGCCACTGTCCTTTCAGCTTCCTCTGAGTGCTTCAGAACACCATAGACTTGATCCTTTTCTGCTGTGTGGACTGAGGCCTTTGCAGTGTAAACCAAAATAGCTCCACTCAATTTTTGGAACTCCACTGGTAAAACTGTATTCATGCTACCTATCCCTACTATATTTCCAGATTCGCTCCCATATAAATTGATTTTATACCTCTTTAATTATATGGAGGATCAATTTCAGAGCAAAATCTCACAGTTTTTTAATGGAAAAGGATATTGCAAAAAAAGGTTTTTAGAGCTGGCAGATTATCCATCAATGAACAAATAAATAGCTTCAGTGGTGTAAGGATACAACATCCTCAAAGTGCACCCTCACATGCACACACACATGCCCACAAAGACCTCTTGCCTGCAGTTTCCCAGGGTCATGCTATCAGCACAAAAAATATTAGCAGAAAATTGATTTATTTTTATGTACAATAAGACAGATTGCTCATTGAGGTACCAGTAATAGTTACTACACTTTGTGCAGACACACTCAACCCTCTTGATTCAAAAACAAGTAGTGGAACTGGCTTTTTCAATTTTGAATATTACTAACAGTCTAAGTAATGATGAAGACATTCTTTCCAGCAATGTCTATCTGGCTGAACTATTGCATGTCTAATAGCAATGCATCACAAATACATTCACATGCCCACTAGTGTATGTGTATAGATATTGTGAAATCATAAATTCTTCCTAAGTTTGTCAAAAGGCTTCTTTTCATCACTCTAGTGATGCAGCACTTGATAAAATCAGTCTTCTAACTGACTATTGCATGAGAGGGAGTTGCTGAGTCCTGAGCAGTCACCATGTGAAACTCTCAAGTGATTCCTCTGTTGCCATGCAGACCCAGGTAACTGCAAGGCTGTCCCTATTAATAATGTAGAGAAAAAGAGGTTGGATACAATAAATAAGAAAAAATCAGGGTTTTACAGTGGAGATCAGAGGTAAAAATCATGCTCTGAGCTCCAGACAACCACACACACGCAAGGAAGCAGAAGAGTCAGTGACTGCCCTTGAGTAGTCACGTGGATTGTTGAATTTTTGGTTTCTCAGTAGTTTGAATGGAGAGAGATCACCTTCCAGCTCCTGTGGATTATCCCTTAGAAGTGAGCAGTCAGTGAGTAGAAAGAAAGAACAGATAAAGAAAAAGGAACAGTTGTAGGGAGTACAGCAGAAAGAGGGCAGGCTGGAAGGCTGTACACCAAAATCTCCATGTCACACTATACCCTGGGAAGATCCAGAACCAGTAACTATGTGTGCTTAAAAGCCATAGTTCAATTCCCTCAGCTTGAGTTCTCCATATCCAGTCCACTATTAACAACAGCAGCAGTCACAACATAGATACATATGGCTCAGCCTTTGAACTGGTTATGTTTCCAGTTTTTTCCTATTGGAAGATTCTTGGCAAAAAAACAGGAAGGGACCTTTTGATTTCCTAAATGTATTCAAAGCCACAGTTCAGTTGTCCAGGTGCCAGCCTTTCCTTTATTTTTAATGCTTTCATGGTGTTTGACAGTACACATTTTAGAGAGTAGCAGGTCCCCTCTGTACCTTCTTATGTCTAAGTTCATTAAGCCAAATTGTTCTAACATGAAGATTTCTCTCTTTTTATTGGTTTTCTTAATAACATCTCACCATGACCATAGATAATTTATACATTTTAAGAAGAAGCCTTCTTTTTTCTGCAGCCACATCTGTTCTGTTCCAGCTGCTCCTGAGGTGCAGTCTTTGGCTTCATCATCAACAGTTTCATAAGCTAGTGTGGTACAGGAGGGCAGTGGTGCTTCTGTCCTGCCCCTGTTAAAATTTTATGTTTGCTGAGATGGAGAGGTAGGCAAGGAAACTGAATGATCTCAGGATCATTTTTTGCTCATTTAGCTCTTTCATCAGATCCAAAGAAAGCTTTCCAGCAAAAGGCCCCTTGCCCATGAAGACAGCGGGGGTCTCTGCACGAGGTTAAGACTGTAATATCCTAAGCCCAGCTTGTTTCTTTTGCCTTCTATTACCATAATTTCGCCAGCAGGTGAAAGAAAGTCCTGGCTTGGTTCTTTCCTTATGTGGTGCAGATGTAACATCCCCATAGTGCTCCTAACTTGTTTCTTCTCACCCCAACCTGAGGTATGCATACATTAACAAATCAGTTGCCACAGAGACCTTGCTCCAGCCCCTTTTTCTACCTTGGCTGTGTCACAACTAGCACTGTGATTCTGTGACTACATATTCCTCACAAATGTGAAAAAAACAAAATCAGGGATTCGCAGAATAATATTAATAGTCCTGAATCAAAAGAGGTGGCCATCTCTTGATGCAAATAGATTGTACCTTCTTGTTTCTGCACTGTCTATTCCTTAACCCATAATCGAACTGACTGTTGTGTAGGTCCTAAGCTAAGAATCCAGATGCCTTTTGTTTCCATATCATTTTGCCTTCTAATTTTCCCTAAGATGTTCCAGAAGGTATCGATTTCTGGTGACTGAAGAATTCAGCACTTAAAGTAGCTTTCTTTCCTGTAACATGAAATAAGAATGCATTGATTTGAACGTTTTACAAAATATAGACTTGTTAAAAGACACATTATCTGCACATCTGGCATCCTGATTTCCCATGTGTGACTGGGTGACTGTGCAGATAGTCAATGGTAAATAAAACCCAAGGTTTGCCGAAAGGAATTCCTGAGTAAGTTTATTAGGTTAAAAACTGCTTTGTTTTGGTGTGCCACTGTTGTTGTTTTTTCTTGGTCCCACATGGAGAGCAAACATGGCCTGGAACAGTGTTATGTCAAGTACCTCCCATCATGCATTGTCGTTGCTCAGTGAACTGGAGTCTAAAAAAAGTAATTCCTCATTTTCATCTTGACTAGGATTCTCCTTTTCTTTGCTGTGAAGCTGCACTAATCCTTCATTCAGCACAACCCACACCCTCTGGTTCCACTCGGAGTTCTCCCTTTCTAACATCATTGTATTCTTTATCTGGGCCTTCTTCTTCCAATAGTACTCCTTGAAAGCTCTTTCACAGACAAGAAAGGACCAGCTCCATAATGGCCAAGTTGGCCCTTTTCTTTTCTCTCTCTTTTTTTTTAAGCTTCCGACTGAGCTTTGCTATTTAATCTTCTTGAGGCGTTCAAGATGTCACTTGCCTCTGATGACTATAGACAAAAGGGAAATCCATCCAACTTGAATGCAGTGTATACTTGAATACATTGGGTTGCTTTGAAGAGTTTCTTGAAGTCTCTGTGTTTCATTGGCTGTCCTGGTGGCCTCCATGCAGGTCTTTATGTGGAATCATATGCCCTTTCACAGATCACATTTCCTGGAATGTTACCTGAATTTATTCAGCCCTAAATATTCACAGGTGAGATATTAATCAAAAGATAGCGTTTCAATCAGATATTTTTAATAAGCAAATGAGACCACTCTCCTCACCATAAGTATGTATGAACACTTTATTCTTTGTCATGCTTTGACTACTTGGTTTGCACATATTTTACTGGTGGTTATGTCACATTGCCCCTTCACACTGCTGCAAGCTAAGAAAGGGAGAATACGCAGAAGACAAGATGCAGCATTCCCTTGTTTCAGCCTTTTGATTCCCTGTTTGGCCACTAAGTATTAGCATTTGCCTCTATATAATGTATTACACCAAGATTAATTTTACACTTTGAGTATTTTAGGAAACCTGAAATACTAATACAAAGCATTTTAATAAATGCTATGGACAGTAGGTAACATGAATTTTTTATACTCATAAATGTTCTACATTATGGGTATTTAGAAGACCTTGATTTTTGTGAAGCATTGAATGTTCTGAGTTTTGGCTACTCATAAGCTACTGGTTAGCCATTAATATTTCTACCAACAACAGACTGGTCATGTGGTGCATGAGCAGCTTTTTTTGTCCACATTTAGTCTGTATAGATTATCTATTATTCATTTGCCCAGATTCAGTTTTTTGGGCTTCTTTTTGTGCCTCGTACACAGATAAAATTCTAGGAAACCAACAAACTAAATCATTGCAATGTGAATGTGAACACAAGCCATTTTATTAAATTGAAATATAGAATAGGAATTTCTGCATTAAAATATGAATCTACCAATACCTAGAATTGGTGAGGAGAAGAAAACATGCAGTCTTTGAAGAGATATATACAACTTTTCATTTCCCATATCAATCATGAGAACAAGTTGAAGTTCAGATAATGGCCAGTTCAATTTACCCTAATTGTTAAGGACTTAGCCTGACTGTTTGCATTACAGACTGTGGCCACTGGGTTCTCAGTAGGGGTTTGCAGCCTACTCCATCCCGTAACAAACCCATGTTCATGCGTCGATTCAGATCCATCACCCTGAGATAAACTGTGAATATTGCCCTTTGTCCTGCTCTGCATTCTTTCATGCATTGTGTAGTGACTATTTAAGGATTTAAAGGCTCATTTGCACAATTCTTTTGTCAGCAGGCTCGGTGCAGAATGGAAAAGTGATGGCTTCTCTGTCTGGGTTATGCCCTGAAGCTCTTGTGAGAGAAATCTACATACATGTTTTTCTTACACATGCAGAATGTCAACACTGGAAAAAAAAAAAAAAATGACCTGTCTGTTTCTGTAGCTTAAAAGGTTATGGGTTAATATATGATGTGATTTGTTTTCCTCTTTTGTGGTATTTAAAAAAAAAAAAAAATAAACACTTGAAAACAAACAGTAAAGGAATAGAGAAATACTAGATACTTAAAAATTCTGCTGATTAGGGTTGCTGGAATTTGTAAAATAAATCTCCTTTGCTGAAGGGGTTTAATAACAATAATAATTTTGTTGTCCTCAATTGCTCAGGAAATTTCTGAGAGGGTAATATTTTCTAAAGCCCACCTTATCTGCCTATTATATGTCTGTTTTGTTAATATGTGTCTATTTAAACAACAAAAAAAAAGTAATTGAAATTACAGTAGTTTTTAAAATACATAAATACATATACATGTATTTACTTATTTTGGAGAAGATCTCATTATTCTTGCCCTCGTAGAAAAGCTGGCTGGGAGGTTGCAAAATGAGATAAAATTCAGTAAAATCAGCTTCTTACACTCTATCTGAGAACTCAGAAGGCCATGCTAACTCCTTCTGAACTACTTACCTGCCTCATTTACTGTATTAATAATGCTTCTTATGGGACATAGGTGGACATCTCATTATGTTAATGAAATTTAAAGACACTCCTCACAAATAAGAATTGAGGATTTGAAATAAG
This sequence comes from Heliangelus exortis, assembly GCF_036169615.1. Classification (NCBI taxonomy): domain Eukaryota; kingdom Metazoa; phylum Chordata; class Aves; order Apodiformes; family Trochilidae; genus Heliangelus; species Heliangelus exortis. Next base: position 102,486,470 of record NC_092424.1, on the reverse strand, counting down.
ATATAAAGGTGATATTTTTGCAAATTCAAGCTGCTAAGCTGGTACACCTGAATTGCAGAGGAATGGCATTGATGTTTTCCATAAAATAATTTTCATTAAATTTTATGACCTAAAATATTTAGGTAGCAGGATTTTTTCATCATTTTCAAAATAAAATGTTTTGTAATGTGTCTGATAGCATTTGTCATGACCAAAATGTGTAAGAGAAGTAACATGCAGTTCTTAAAAAACTTGAAACATGTACAGTTTTGGCCTCCAAATAAATTTGGCTGATATTTTTTTGCTATTATAACTTTATTATTATTTTTAAAATTAATGCCCTATAGGCTGTACTATTTAGCTATTTTCCATCTACAAGTTATTATCAGTAGACTGAATACTGAGCTCTGTCCAGACCGGTTTTAATTGGACTTCTCTGATTTTAATAAAAATCCAGCAATATGGATTTATTTATTTTTTTATTTTAAAAATATTCTGTTGGTGTATTCCAGTTTTTATATCAGTCATCCATCCCCTCTGCTCTGCAAATGTTCTTACTTCTTATGACCAAAATATCCACAATTCTCACAGTTTTTAAACAATTTTCTTAGCTAGTTATGTGTGAGAGCAAAATTTCTAAAACTACTATAATCACCAAACTTCACATTAAGACTTATTTTTGCCATAATCCAGGTACTATCTGGTAACAAATGGAGGGAAGTGGTAAGTATATTTCAAATGATGTTATTATTAGTAACAGTTTAATCAACCCAGAGCTCAGGCATACAGCCTTGCTCAAGCTATTTTGATGACCACATCTTTCCCTTATCTCTTTGCTTACCTGCAAGTTTTTGGTCCATATTACATCTTGTGCTGCAGCCTCCAGGATGTGTGGCACAAGGAACATTATGAGCTTTGTAGGATTCCTCTGAAAATGAAAATTTCCCACAGAAAAGGTACAAAACTGCCTCAACAGCCAGTCTGAAAACCACAGAGAGTGAAAATCTACCATTTTGGTCTTACTATAAAAATGTTTTCTTTTCCTTTTGAAGCAATAAAGATAAGAATTTAAACACTTTGAAAAGTAAGAATTTATATTTTGTGACTTTTTTAATATGGAACATATTGAAACTGCATTTACAATATAGGGGTTTTTTCCTTCTATTTTTTAAGCATTAAGCATTGAGAAATAAAAGAGAGAAAAACCTTAGACTGAAGTAGGACATTGAAAAATAAAAGAGACAAAAACCTTAAACTGGATCCTTCTGATAGGATAGTAGATCCTTAGGAGATATGTAGATCACAGTCTCTGCATATTTGAAGATTTATCTGTCATCCTTAGCCATAGTGTCAACTTTGGTCCTCCCCTGGAGGGAATTCCATGAAATTTTATGCTACGATACATGTCTCATTAAAGCATTTCTATTACTGTGTCTTGTTTATTACATTCCTTAGCCTGAAGATATACAAAATGATGTGAATGCCAATGAAAAGTATCTCTGACAGAAGGATGTCACTGACACCAGATAGCCTTTGGATGCTGCTGGTTCGTGGCCCTGGCTGTGAGAAATGGCTTTATAAGACAGGACTCTAAATATTGCCACAATTCTGGAATAATGGAGACTCAGTTCTGTCTTGACTCCATTACCTCAGTTAAGTTCAAATGACCTTTTAAAAATCTTTGCATCCAATGTGTATCAGAAGTATGTACAACACATAAAAGATTCCATTGTCCAGGATAGTGATTAACATTTACTTCTAATTACAGCAATAGAATGTGTGAGAGCCCAGGCTGAAGGCCTGGGACAGATCAGTGTGCAGCAGGGAATTTAGCTGGTTACACTGTTCCCATCATAGGATGAAAATACAACTGAGTCTTCCTGAGACACAGACATAAAAAGAGATGCACAACCACACGTGTTTTGCCTTTCTCTGACACCTTGAAACAAGACAGTGTCAAAGCCAGAAACCTGAAGGAAATGTTTATACAGGATGTCTCATCAGTCAAAAAAATCCTGTTTGTTGAGCCAGCTTGCTCCACCTTACATGAAGGACCATCTCACATATTTCTTCACTTTACTGAAGGATCATCATGTGCCAAGTGCCGGGTCCTGCCGGCCAAGTGCCGGGTCCTGCACTTTGGCCACAACAACCCCATGCAGCGCTACAGGCTGGGGACAGAGTGGTTGGAGAGCAGCCAGACAGAGAGGGACCTGGGAGTCTGGATTGACAGGAAGCTGAACATGAGCCAGCAGTGTGCCCAGGTGGCCAAGAAGGCCAATGGCATCCTGGCCTGTATCAGAAACAGCGTGGCCAGCAGGTCCAAGGAAGTGATTCTGCCCCTGTACTCAGCCCTGGTGAGGCCACACCTCGAGTACTGTGTCCAGTTCTGGGCCCCTCAGTTCAGGAAGGATATCGAGGTCCTGGAACAGGTCCAAAGGAGGGCAACCAGGCTGGTGAAGGGACTCGAGCACAGGCCCTATGAAGAGAGGCTGAGAGAGCTGGGGCTGTTCAGCCTGAAGAAGAGGAGGCTCAGGGGAGACCTCGTCGCTCTCTACAACTACCTGAAAGGAGGTTGGAGCCAGGTGGGAGTTGGTCTCTTTTCCCAGGCGACTTTCAACAAGACAAGAGGACACAGTCTTAAGTTGTGCCAGGGAAGATTTAGGCTGGATATCAGAAAGAATTTTTTTTACGGAGAGGGTGATCAGGCAATGGAATGGACTGCCCGGTGAGGTGGTGGATTCTCCATCCCTAGAGACATTTAAAAAGGGGCTGGATGTGGCACTTAGTGCCATGGTCTAGCAACCGCACCGGTGGGTCAAGGGTTGGACTTGATGATCTCTGAGGTCCCTTCCAACCCAGCTAATTCTATGATTCTATGATTCTATGATCATCTGAAACAGTAAATAAGTCCTAGGTCACATATAGTGGCTGGTGAACAGTCTGCCAAAAAAGTCAGGGTTAGAAAGAATTTCAAGAAAGCATTCATTGAGGGGGGAAAGCAAACATCGATGGAGGGCAAATACATCTCCCTGGCAGATGTTTGCCTAAACTGTTCCACAAAATTTCTTATCAGGAACATTTATTATTAGAGTTTGCCCAAGTTTGGAGTTTTACACCAGTAAAAGTCTTGTATTTTGACCTTCTAATACTCAGAAATATCTGTTTTTCTCCCAGTACAGGGGAACTACATAGGGAGAAAGTTCCAACACTTCTCATGGCTTTTTCAGTATCTTTCATAATGTTATCTGTGAGTTTCTGTAGGTTAGGAATTACAGTTCATAAAAAAAAAAATAATATATATATATATATATATAAAAGTATTACAGTTGAACTTGATGATCTTGAAGGTCTTTTTCAGCCTTAATGATTCTGTGAATTTGTACAAGTCACAGTGGAGGAGTTCTGTTTTATTTGAAAGTGAGGTGATCCATTGTTGTTTTATTAAGTTCTTACAAAACCAACTCCTGTCCTCATGATCTACTTCCCAATTTGGATGTGTTTCACTTTCTTAAGGGGAACACAGAGTGTCACAGGTAGGCTCAAGTCATGGAGATTGTCATTAACTAGGTGATGACTTTGGTTTTTAGATGGCTTTATTTAACAAAGCAGTGACCCTGGGTTGGGTTTTATTCCCCACAGTGCAGAAAAAGAAACACCTGGAGTGCAGTGGACATGTGAGCTGCTTGGCCACCTGGAGCTTCCCTACTTCCAAAGTTGTTGGAGGCAGCAATCCACTGCGCCTTTGGAACTAACCTATTTTATGAAGATGTTGAGATATTTTTCCCAAGATCTACTATCCTTTCCCTTGTCTAGTTTTGGTTCAGCATCAGCTGGCTATTGTTAATATAAAAGTAGATTTAAATTAGGTTTCAGAAAGAGTTGAGTGAATGGCGTGAACACATATATGTAATATATAGTGTATATAAGCTGTTACATGACATTTTATATAGAATATTTAAATATTATATATATTTAAATTTATACAAATCAAGTTAAACATATTTAGACCAAGTCAAGACATAATCATACTTACAAATATATAGCTGTTTATTATATCAATATTAATGGTGATTATGATTAACATAATTTCCTATATCTGAAACCAGACTTCCAAATCCATATCTAATTTTAACCCACGGCACTTAACATCATTTTCCTCAATCTTTCATGCCAATCTGAAAATCAGGCACTGAAGGAAAATACAATGTATATATATAAATAGTGTATATATAGATAGATAGATAGTATACAATTTTATTGCAATGATATCATATTGCTTATAGGAGCAAGGATGCAAGAATGTAATACAAAGAGAAGCAAAGACAGCAAAATAAATCAAACATCATGAGGTTATCTTTGTATTTTCCCCTAATTACTTTATCCAGCTCCCCACAGAGCATGTTGTCTTTTATGACCTCTATTCAGAAGTGCTTGACTGCAGAGACTCTAGGACCATGTCTGAACATCAGCCTTCATTGTGTGCTCCTGTGCCTCCCTCCAACAGTCATCAAAATGTTCACCTTTTATTGATCCCTGTCCCTCACACAGAGAGCTGATAGCACACTCAGAAAGTTGGTGTGTATTGCCTGGGGACTGGCACTGCTGGTAGGGATTGTCTCACCATGTCAGTGCTGGTTATCCCATACCAGTTGGCCACTGCTTCATCCAACTGTGCCTGGGTTATTTTCTTTTCCAGCACAGACATAGTCAAGATATCAGATTCAGACTGTGAATTCCCAGGGCTGTGAATTTTAGTGAATCCCTTTACAGGTCCTGCCCTACCTGTCTAATCTCATTTACTCTGATAGAAGTAATGCACTTAGACACTTCCACAAAGGGCTCTCAGTGGAATATTTTAGATGTTTATATGTAAACATAAATTATTTTAAAAACAAAGCCTGTAAACTGTAAATCTTCAGTCTTTAGCTGTGGTTAAATTTGTCTTCAAAACTAGTGTTAGTGACACTGTAGAAATAATGTCAAGAAATAATAAAACAGAGAATTACATTATCCACACCAGCTTACTCCACATCTCAGACAGCAATGTGTTGAAGTTAACTGGAGGGATTAGTATCCATAAATATGTATTTTGAAGGAATTTTTTAAATTATTTTTTCCTATTATCTCTTCTTTCGTGCTCTTTCACATTGTATTTTATTTTTATTTTAGCTTTGGCACTTGTAACTGATAATATAATAGCATTTGCATTTAAGGATTTGCATAATATAATTGTAAAAAAATTTAAAATAAATGAAAGCTTGCAGATTACAAAAATGCAGAGCTCAGCAACACTTAAGTGTACACAGAGAAGAATGATGCTGATAAGGCAGTCTGTCTTCCTAATAAGTGTAGTAAAATCTGGTTCCATAAGCCACAAAACAAGGCTAATTAAAACAGAAGAATTCAAACACAAATTGAAAGCGATTTTTTTTTTTACCCAGCTGTAAAGTTTTTCACTAAAAGTGGCATATATAATACAGTGTATCTTGGATTTATTCCAAAAAGAATTGAGCCAGTGCAGAAAGCCACACTGGGATTAACAAATACATAAAAGCATTTGCACCAGGAGTACAACCCAAAACAAAGTGTAAAATGACCAAACATTTAATTTCTGTTTACAGGAGAAAGAGGAATACACTCAAGTAGGAAACAGATGATGCCTGACTCTGTTCTGAATGATGTTGCAAGAATTTGAGAGGGAACTGAAGAAATTGCTTTTCCTCCTCAGAGCAAAAGACTGCTGTGAGCTTGATTAAATTCTGCAAACTTGATTAGTTTTAAGCTTTCCTATGGTATAAAAAAATGTTTTTTACTCAGAGAAATGAGATTCTCTTTCTTTGCAGTACCATACTCTTGTCATCCCCTTCCCTCCTGCCTAAGTCTTCACACCAAGTATCCTTCTAGTCATCTCCTTCCAACACCCATATTTCTGTACCTGTTCCGTTCTGTAACTGTTCCTCTTTTTTTCCTGTATCATTCTACACTTCTCTCCTCCTTACTCTCTACTGTGTCCCCCTCTCTATTTCTGGATGCCACATTCTTTAGGAATGTTCCTCCCATGAAGACTTTTCATGGGAAGTCCCTTTCTCCCTGTCTGGTTATTCCTTATCTTACTGTCCCTTCTTTACATGTCTGCTCCTTATTCACTCTCAGCTCTGTCCTTTCATGGTCACTCAGCCTCTAACAGTGCACGGCCTTGTAGCTTAGGACTAGCATTTTCCTGAGAAAGTCTTGGAATTAGTAAACCTAACTTGTCCTCTTGCAAAGTAACTGAACTCTAAACCTTCACAAGGTAGAGTAAATTGAAGATAACTTGCCTTTCAGTGAAGAAATGCATGGATAAAATACAGCATGTAGACCCATTTTGTTGGCTTTCAACTATTTCTGTGCTAATTTATACTGATGTTGCCAGAAAGTTTGATGAATGAATGCCTTGGGTAATTTCAGTAAAGATTATTGTAAATTGTCAGTGCTATAGTTACTCTGGGGAAAGACAGAAGTTGTGGCTACCTTGGCATCACTTTTTGCATTACCACAGAAGTGAATTTTCAAATGAACAAAGGAGGTCAGCACAGCCACAAATAATTGACTGTGGTACAATAATAGGATAAATAATTCTTAAAAAGAGCATGTTCATTGTGCAGGATGCTCAATCAGACACATCAATTCTTCAGGTTCAATTCTGTAGCTTACTCAATGAGTTAGGAAAGACACAAAGTGACCTGAACTTTAGACATGTTTGCCTTCCTTTCCCAAACAGCAGTGTTTCCTTCTGCAGTCACAGACCTACATGGGGAAGAAAGATGGGACTTTTCTTCTTGGCCACTGTTTCAAGCTGTACAATAATGAAAGCAACAGGTGGAGAACCTTCATTCTGCTTTACCACTGAGGCATAACTCAAAATAATAAGAGTCAAGGTTTGACTCCTCATGTGGCTGTAGCCTTCAGCATCATCAGCATTTGTCTCAGCTCAGTCAAACTCAGCTAGTCAAAAAATCTGCAATATATATATAAATATTTATCTCCTTCCTGATCTTCCAGTCACACGGGCCAGCTATTTATGGTGGTGATAGCAATAAAAAGGTGGAGAAAACAAAATTGTCTGTCATCACTTTGATCTCTAATCCTTCTCCTCTATTCCTTTATTAATTTTACCCAAAAGTTACTGTGAGACTCCTAATATACAATTTAAATTCTTTCTGTCACAGGGGTTTGGACATCTGTGAGCTTTGGATGGCGTGGTAGAAAACAGTTGCCTTGGAAGAAACATCAAATGACAATAAATATCTGAACTCATATTCTGTTTACCTAATGTTCTGTCCAGCAAAGTATCACCATTATGTGTTTCCAGCAATAAGACTGAAGAGAAAGATTAATATTATTGACAGAAATTATGTTTTTAATAGAATATATAATCTCAGATGTAGCTGCAAAAAGTGAGTGCCTTTTTGCTTCTCTGATATCATTATTTGCAAATTTAAAAGGAAAACTAATACCTTTAAAAAAAAAAATATCCATAACCCTACCTCTTTCCAATAATTCACATGAAATGTGCAGTTCAAACCACAAGGAAGAGGTGCCTGAGGTATTTTAGTATTGTGAAATGTTCGTGCTGTTTGAAAGATAATTTTTAACTCCTACCCTTTCCAAAGACCTTACGGGGATTTATTTTCTGACTTTCACAACATATTTTCTCTATGCCACCTTTCGAAAACAGAAAAGCTATAGTTTTCTTGGAAATACACAGACTAGCTGGGCTGCCTTCATAAATAGTATGTAGGACAGGACTAACCCTAGGGGCCAGCTGACAGTGGCTGCCCTGGAACCAGGCAGCAGTAGCAGCAGAACAGGGGTCTTGTCAGAGCAACAGAATAAATCCCCCGAGAAGTCTGGCTGTGGCTGACTTGAATTTGTTGATTTACATTCTCTGAGACAATGTGTGGTTTCTTCTAATAATTACACGACCAGTTTTCTTAATTATTCGTCATCTCTAACACATGCCATTATGAGCCATTTCTAAATGAGTCTTAAATATTTACAGAATACTTTCTTTTCTTCATTTATATGCGATACAAGAATAGAAAATTGAAAGCACCCACACTTCTGTTGTTTTAAAGGCTACTCCTTTATAAATTGATTAAATTACTTCCATAAAAAATCCCATGATAAAAAAGTGTTGAAAAATACCACTCCATATTAATTTTTGTGTACACTCTGGGGGTCTGGTATGGGAAGTGTTTACGTGTTTTACTTGAGTCCCAGCTGAATGAACTGAGGAGAAACATCCTTACCAATGAACGTCATCATCATCATCTTGTTAGTCTGCACCTGAATTGTAAAAATACTTGTAAAAATCAGTGTAAAAGATATAGGGCTAAATTCATCCTTGGCATAGGCTTAAGAATGTTGACTAAATGGATTCAGCAGAAAAAAATAAACTGGATCTGATACAAATTTTCTTGAACTTTTCTGCTAGCAAACTGTAGGTAGTCTAAAACAACATCACACATCTTCAGTCACATGATAAAATAACATTATATTAAGAATAATTAGCTAGTTAAGGACTGAAGTACACAGTTTGAATAGTATAAGCATTCATTTCATATATTAAAACCCAGAATATTTAAGATTTCTAAAATAGAATATTGTTTAGTAAAATGCCATAGGGGAAAAAAGGTAATAAAACTTAGAAAAAAAAATCAAATATAGACATGAAAAATTAGATTACCTGCAGTTATACTAATTTTTAAATATTTCTGTCTTGAAGGAATGAGCAGAATGTCTGAAAATCATAAGCAATCTAACAGCTACCTGTTTCCCTTAGGTAAACACTTGCATCAGCACATAGTTTTGTCCATACAGATGTAAGGCAATAAAATGTCAACATAGTAGGAGGATCTTTGGTGTGACAACTTCTGTCTCCAGTATAGAAATGTTGACAGGTTAGTGGCAGTCAATACTGGTTTTGCTTTTAATAGTGCATTTTATTTTGTGAAAACTGATGAGTAAGTAAAATGGTGTCAAAAGAAAGGATGCCAGGTCAATACAGTTCTCGTGGTTCTGTATGCAGAACAGTCAGCAAGTTCTTTCTAGCTGGTCACTTCATACCAACATGACTGCAAACTGGTTATAGTACAACCTGAGTATATATAAGTCCAATAAGGGATGTGCTCAGGTGACATAAGGAGAAATGGAAGCATCATGGGTGCACTGGAGAACATTAAGCTTAATTTATCCAACATCAGGACCCTTTCAAGTCCAGTGGACACCTCAGGAATAAGCCAGGCATTCATCTTTTATAATTTCCATGTGCTTGATAGATTTTAATGCATACCTAAAAAATATCATCCGTGTCTTCATGAAAAAGACAAACATGGAAGCAAAACTGCAAACTGAGGTGTGAAGACTTATGCTTAGTCAGAAGATGGCAAGTACAGTCTGTCCCCTAATGTTTCACCAGTGATCAGTTAGAAAGCTGCCAGACAAAAAGATGATTCAATAGCACCATTTTGGTTTGGAGAATTCCCTTCTCACCCAAGCTGTCAACAAGACACCAGTCACAGCACCCACTGCTCTTCTGGGCTTTCCTAGCTCCCAACACATGTTGGAATCCTCATTTCTGTTCCTTCTTTTTCTCACCCTGTCCAGGTTCTATGTCAATAAGAACAGGTTATTCTCCACTGCAAACCACTGTTACACTAACTCAGTTGTTCAAGTGTATGGTTTCACATTTTGAGGTTGAAACCAAACCAGTTATACCATCTGCTGGATCCACCAAACTCACTACACTTTTATTTCATCCCTGTAGTTTGGCAAGCTCCCCTGATGTCTGTCTCCATGTGATCTTCAAGCCTGTCAGGAAAGTTGTCTTTTCCTGAGCAGTTCACAGGTCCCAGGAAAAAAAAGAAAAGAATTAAAAAAAAAACAAAACAGAAAAAAAAAAACCAAACCCCAAACAGAAAACCAAACCAAACAACCAAAACCAAAACCAAAACCAAAAAAACAAAACAAAAACAAAACAAAACAAAACAAAAAAACCAAAAAACAAATCTTGCCTGTTTGAAGGGAGATCAAAACCTCTTTCTGTTGATCAGCAGTGCAGCATTAATTCCCTTCAGTAACTGTTACCTCTTCAGAGTATTTTGGTCAATTTTTTTTCTGGAAAAAGCTACTTTACCCATTTTACCTCCTTGTATTTTACCAGTATGTTATTTTTGATTTTGTAGTAAATGACCTGAAACAGAACTACCAATATTTTACTGCTATATAGTATGGTTGCAAGTGATCAAGTTAAGTGACAATTAATTCTGCTCCTGTTAGTCTCTGGCTGTTTGACCCTGTTCTTCTGTTGTGCAAGTGTTTGTCTTCTTGATTGTCTTCTCTTTTTGTTGCTTTATGTTCTTCCTAAACATATTGTAAAAGCCCCTCCATTCACTAAGTTTCTCAGAGTCTATAATTATAATAATAAGTATTAAGCTGCAGGACTGTATGGCTGACTGTGTCTTTTAAAGGTAAAAAACCTGACATTTCAGACCCCAGAATAATAGAAACTGTAACTGAATTAGCATGTTTACAACTATGTATTTTGTTTCATGTGCTAGGAAAAAAACCCCTGACTAACAGATACTTATTAATACTATAACAAATTTAGTCTTGAACTTTTTAAAGTTAACAATTTCTCAGTATTTGGGCTCTTACACATATTTTCCAGCTAAAATAAAATAGCAATTTCTTTTAACAGTTCCATCCCTGTTCTTCATGGTCCATTATGGAATAATTGGTTTATTTTTATAGATAAATTTTTACAGTCATTTAGTCCATAATATAGACTATTACTCTTTTTAAGCATCATTAAACCAAAAATAAACAACCCAATCAAACCAAACAGGTAACAAACCCTTACAGGGCATAGACAACCTTCTATATACAGGGAGAACAATTTTTCATACAAGCTTTAACTACACTTGTGGTACGATGTCTTCTAACATGAAGTTTATACTTCTTACAGCTGTTTATTAAAGTGACTACGTTACAGTGACTACTGGGAAAACAAAAATAAACAACATTAAAAAAATATGCGTAGCTTCAGCAGAATTTCTGACTGCTTTAGCTAGTTACCTCCTTTCAAAATTAATATAATCTCCATTCTCAGGGGGATAGAAGGCTTGCAGTAGCTTCCTCAGTGCCAGCTTCTCCCTGTTATTAAATTCAGAGAGAAGGTTTCTGGATTAACTGTTGGCAGGACAAACTGCAGGAAAAAGTCCTACCCTAGAAAAAGTTGTGGAACTATGGCACCAAGACTGTCAGGAGGGTCAAAGAAACCCTCAAAAAAAACCCCAAAAAAACCTGGCAAAGCACAGGCATATCACAGAACAACTGATATTCAAGTCTAAAAAACACCTTCTCACAGTCCAGCAGGTTTTAAGCTGTGGTCAGAACACGAAGGTCTGATAACAGTTTTGAAGGGGTCTGGGAGAGGTAAAGATAAAGCTACTGCATGCTATATGTCAGATCAAGTGTGTGACATTTCTGCAGCTCCAGTGGAATGTTTTAGAAGCCCACAAATCAAAAAGAGTTGAAAATGTCTAGTTTTACCCTAACATTCTGCATTGCAGCAGGGTCCAATATCTGGTCCATTGTTAACAGATGTTTGTTCTTACAAAGCCTTCACAGAAGAGGATTCTGCAACAAGTTTTCAAAAATGTTTCAGACAGACATCTGTTATTCATGATATCTCCTTGTTTATGACATTTATATAAAACATGCTTTTATAAAATATCCCATTCAAAGCTATTCATTCCCTCCAAACCTGCAGTAACTCAAAGGAAACTGAAGCACTCTACCACCTGGAAGGCTGCAAAGTGGCCATGTAGGAGCTCGGCTGCCTGCAATGTTCTCAGGCATATGGGAAAATGTTAATTATCATGGACATTTCACATGAAAGTCTTCCACCAGCCTTGGGAGAAAACTTGGGGCAAAGCAGATGTTCAGGCATGTCTACATACAAAGTAATGGCTGCAGCTATTTCCATTAATTATAGCAGCACAAAAATGACACATGGATTTACACCAGATCCTGTGTTTCTTCTCATGGAGTGACATAAGTATTGGTACTCAAGGTAGCCTGTTTAAAGAAAATATGGTGTCTAGTCCTTTGCAGTACCCTGATGCTGTAATTTGGTGGTCAGGCTAATTAGTCCAGAATATGGAGAGTCTACAATATTTTGTTGCAGGTTAGTTTAGACAGAGAACTGTATCTCCTACCCCAAGGCAAGTTTCTCAATGTCTGAACTCTCTTGAGTAATCTCCCCTTGTTTTCTATATTGGGACAGAAACACAAAACAGCCATTTTTCAGCATCATAACTTTTATTTTCCAGACAGCTCTACTAAAAGATGGGAAATTCTTGTCTTCCTTTGGTCTGAACTCTTGTGTCTTCTTTCAGCATTCTGCAGCCACATTTCTCTGGCCTAGGTGTGTACTGCATATCTCAGTGCTGTAATTTTGGTATGTATTACACTAAAACATCCCTGTATCATATTTCCTGAGGAAAACAGGGACTGAGTCCAACAAGCTTGAACTCCACTGAAAATAAGGTAATGGCTGATGAAGTTGTACAACACCATGGATCATTCCGATCCTAAATTCACAGGTATAATGCCTAGAAATGGATGCAATTCTCAAAACTAGTAATTTTGGTACCTTCTAATGTTTTACACTTATTCTTTTTACTTTGCCATGATCTAACTACTGGCCCAAAACACTCTTTGACAGAAAAAAAAATCCAATGAACAGGTGATATAAACATATCTACATATTATACAATACAGCAGAAGTATATAGACTAATTAGTTAACGTATTTTGTATATTTTTAACATTTAATACTGAAGTGCTTGTAAGTCTTTTTGCATGTATTAAAGAATTTGTCTGTGTTATAGGCTTTCTTCCCACAACTGACTTATTTTCGTGGCTGAATATCAAGAAAGACTTCAACTGTTTACATGTGAACATCCATATATAAATATTGGTAGATTCATAAAAACAATGAAAATATTGAACAGATAGATAACATTTTTCATGCGAATTCTGCAACTTCTATGCCACACACACACTTTATCTTGAATAAATAACTTTGCTATCCACAAGGTACTTTTTATTTTTTGTATTTACTGCTCATCTTAATCTTCTCTGAATGCTTTGCATTTTCTTGATGACTGACATGGTCAATATAGATCACAGGTTATATGAAATCTGTCAAGCACATTTCAAACTTGTAGCATGAAAGGCCTATAAAATATTTAGCAGGTACTGGGAACAGCACACTGGATTGTAAAAACTGATTTCATATAAAGAGTGCTGGACTATTTTCCATAACCAGAAAAGGCATAAAGAGATCATGTATAAGCAAATAGTTTTGTAGAGTATGATATAAATACCTTCCATTCAAATCAGTGGTATTTATTCAATACAGTGTATGCAGTTAGCAGTTTTGAACAAGATCTCTTTGTACAGGTTTCATCTCTGTGCAATATACCATATTTCTGCTGAAGTATTTTACTCTGGCAGTCTAGGCCGTTCTGATTTTTACAAAAGCAGATCTATCCCTTTATAAGAACATTTTCCAGTTTTCTTTCTGTAACCCAGTCTTTCTGTAACCCAATGTTTCTGTAACATTGGTGGATGTTAATGCCTGTTTCCTTCAGGTGGGTGTTTAAAAGAGCCTGTTGCTTTTGGCAGGCCCTTTTATTTTTTCTTTAATAATGCTCTTCTTATCTTTTATTCTCCCTGTTCCTAAAACAAAAGCAGCTTGTCATTGTATTATTACTGGTTAAGTAAGATTGCAAGGAGCTCAATTATTAAACAAAGCTATTTTTTTAGCATATGAAAGTCACAATAACTTGGAAGCATCCATCTAAATATATATATATCATCTGTAAGGTATAGATAGATATGTGTTTGTATGTGTGTGAAAGAAGTATTAGTGTGAATCTATTGCAACTTACCTGATAGGCAAAGTTTCTGAAGGTTTTTCTTTTATCTCTGGGATTAGCAAACCATGCTGCTTTGCTACGTTTGCAGTTGGCATAAGTGAAGCAAAACTTTGCACCTTCTTCTTTTCACCTTGTATGCTGTACCAGCGTATAACTAAATTTGGGTCAGCATTTTGGATGAACATAAAAATCACTTGATTAGCCTCCTCTCATTGTGTTGTAATGCATTCCTTTATTTTAGAGCAAACTTTGCTTAAAATGTTCTGAATTTGTGAGAAGTTATAACTGTGTGAAAGAAACTAATTTGTATTGTGTTTTGGTAACTGTTTCCAGTTGGTTAGATGTACGGGCAATGTGAGTATGGTTTGAGCCTTTTCCTCCTGCCTTGTAAAAGCTTTCTATTTCCTCTTTGAATTACAAGTGATCTCTTTTTCAAAGAAAGGCCTCAAATGCATATAAATTATGGTGGCAGTTGTTCACTGCTTAGTCAAATCATTGGGTGGCACACTCTGCATGTAAACATGCCAGTCTTCACTACAGACGGCCCGTTTCAATAACCCCCAGTTGTTTATTTCACCTCGCACCCTTTGAATTCCACCTGTCATTATAATTCAGAGTGAATTTTTTTACACTAGGTTAAGTGTCTAATTTATTCTGGGCTTTCCAGATGCAGGCCTTTTTTTTTAGTTTTGTTCTTGGGCCTCTTTTTAATAAATATCTGTAAATATAGCGATGATCTTTTTATTCCTAAAATGCAATCTTACTCCCGTTCCCAGTGACACGATTGAGATGGTCCTGCTGTCTTGTGCATCCCAAGAGCATTTCAATTACAAAACACCTCTTCTCAGGAAAGTAGCTGTTGTTACTTTATGCTGATAGTTAGCAATGATGTTGAGAGGAATTGAGAAGCTTGTGACTTTGTGGCTATATTCCACTCCTAAGCTGGGCCACAAACTTCCCATGAGATTCTGAGAAAGTCACTTTGTCTTTGGTGTGAGAGTGGTAAGAAACTGCAATAGGTTGCCCAGGGAGGTTGTGGATGCCCCATCTCAGGAAGTGTTCAAGGCCAGGTTGGAGTTTTGAGCAGCCTGATCTGGTGGGACCTGTCCCTTCCCATTAAGGGTTTGGGAACGAGATGATCTTTAAGGTCACTTCCAGCCCAAACCATTCTATGATTCTATGAATAAAAGGTTTGGAAGCTCATGGCTTAAATTTTTATCAGTGCAGCATCTCACAAGACAAATTACAAATGTAGTTCCTTTCTTTCAGTGTTGATAGTAAATATAAAGTAATTTTCATAATGGAATTGCAGGATAACTTTACTGTAAATGTATAATTTATGTTCATATTACAAATTCATGTCAAGTTATAGAGAATTTTAAAATCAGAGCAGATCAGAAGACACGAAACTATGCTAGTTCCAGGGCATGGCTTTTCATTAACGTTGAGGTAACCTGACTGAGGCGACCAGGTAGCTTTGTCAGATCCTGTCAGGTTTTGATTGTATTACAGGCTTCTGTAAAAACTATCCAAGAGGAAATTCATTCTGCATTTGACACAAAAGCTCAAACCGCACCCTCTGGAGAATTACAAGAATTATAGACTATTGCAGAGACAGTTTTATTCAGAGACAGACTTTTTCTACTCCTCCTGGTTAATTTAGAACCACATCCTGGGATTCATTCACCTGAGAAAGGACAGCTGAAGCCTACCAGGAAATAAACTAATATCTCATGTATATCTTATCTTGCTGACACCTGAGATCAATTTAGATCAAGTATTTGAAAATATTGACTACACTCTCATCGTGCTTTGTTACTGTGCAAAACCAGACATACTTTTTGGTCTGCACGTTGGGCAAAGACAACATTCGCAGGAATTTTGTTTATCTTCAGATTTTAAAAAAATGTGCTGCTTTTTTGTGTGTTATTTAGATGAGTGTTAGTGCATCAAACAACTCTGCATCCTATCTGTATCCCTCAGTCTGGTATTACACCCCTCAGTGCTCAGCAGAACAGTACTAGGGGCCTCTAATTTCTCAGGGAGGTCCCTTGTCATTACCTGCAGAGGTTGCTCTTAGCTGACTCCCTTCACACCCCTGCTAGCTGAAACAAATACTCTGATAAGAATAATTTCGCCAAAGGATGAGCTGTAAAAAGTCACTAATGGGAAACAGTGTTTTTCAACTTAGTGTCCCTAAGATATCATAGATTAATTATCATAGAGTCATGAACTTTACACAGAAGAGGCTTGATTGGCTAAAAACAAGAAGTCACTGCAAGATTACTGAGGAATTTACAATGACAGAATGTGATCTGGTATTACAGAGGCACCACAGACATCAGCACTAATGCCTTTGGGAGGTTTCATTTTCAGTCTGCTCATGCTCAGAAGAGAATCACTCCGCTAATATTGCTGAGCACCTGTGGCAAATGTATTAATCAAATAAATAATTTACATTATAAAAGCGTAGGCCAATAGACACACAAAAGCCCTCAAAGGCAATGTTTTAATGCAGTCTTTCCATTTAGAAAATGTAGGCAATAAGAATGTTATTTTTTTCTCTCAAAACCTGTGTTAATACCAAAAACATTCAAAACTACCTGTAACAGCAGAAACATTCTGGAATGCAATGCCCCCTGAACTGTGCATTAGTAAAAAAAGTATAATAAAGTTATAATCTGTTCACAGGGACATTGCTGTTTGCTGCCAGTGAGGACAGAATCCACCCTGGCAGTCCTGGTTCTGTCATCTGTCATCTGCACACCAATTACTGAGCAATTGCTCAGTAAGCTGATTGACTGCAGTTCACAATTACTACATGTTACTATTTTGTAGATATTATTTCAGGGAAGGAAGGAGAGATGTCATTGATGTTATGGGCATTCTTAACTGCATAAGTTCTTTCATCCCCTCTTTCATGATTTGCACTACAGGCAGCTTTGCTACAGTGGTAACTGTCGCAGAGAAAATTAATCTTTAATTAAAATTAAATTTTTAATGCTCTCTGCAACAAAGGCAAGGATTCAACTGTTGCAAAATCCAGATACAAGTTTTTAAAATTACTGATTTTAATTTATATCATCATTTTCTTTCCATTGACTGATACCTTCCTGTATCTGCACTTAATATCTTCTTCATCTTGCACAAGGTAACACTTTGTTGTCTCCCACTTTAATTTTAGTTAACTAAAACTCAAGGAATTATTAGTCTTGTATAATGAATACTAAACCAGTACAACATATCTGAAGTTTTTTTTTCCCTGAATACAAATATAACACATGCTGAAAATAATGCTAGCGTAAATAAAGTTGTCTTCACTCATTCATCACACCAAATAAATTAATTTTATTCTCTGTTTGAGATTTGACTTATGCTGGTGTATGTTCATAACAATCACCTTTTAAAAAAAAAGCTGAGACTGAAAGAGAAGTAAACCCAGAATTACTGTCCTGATAACACCTACACTGCACGACCCCAAAAGTTTTCTGCAGAATTTCTAGAACTTACAGGAGTGTGAGAAGAGATCCCTGACTAGTGTTTACCCTTCTTAACAACAAATAAACCTTGATATTGAATATGCAAAGTGTTTTGTTAAGTTTCTGTTGTATTCCATAAAGCTATGTGAGACAATCCAAATTTCAGTACTCTATGACAAGTAAAAACAGCATTTTTATGTAGATAAATGAGAACATTGTTTTTCCAGTGGGTTTTAGCTTAACAAATTATATTAAACAGATACTTTTAATGTAAATTTAGTAGAAATATAAATTCTGATTTCACAGGTATTAAGAACAAGGAGTTTGATTTACTCATGGTATGAAGGAATATGAACAGGTCAAGATTAAGCTTCTCCCTCCCTACCCAAGATTATCCTAGTGATACACAATACACTGCAGATTTTGCCTCTTTGTGAGGAACAGAGTCTGTGAGGAATACATTAAAATGGGTTTCTTCTGCACAATATTTAATTCATTAAATATTCAAATAAGTATGCAAATAAAAGGCTCTTTCTATATTAGATACCATAAATAAACTTCAGCTATATGCAATGTTCCTAATCAATGCATATAGCCTTGTGTTTAGTTACCAAGAATAGTGGAGGCTTTGGATGAATTAATGCACCTTTAAATTAAACTTAATTATAATTATTAAAAATACTAACTAAAACTAGTTCCTTTGTGCAGTTGTGCATGTGTGTTTCTAGAAATATGAAGACATGATGAGCTGGATATGATACCTTTCTCTCCTGATAGCCATCTGGTGTGTAAGAACTATTTTAACAATAGGGATTACAAGTGACACTTTATGAAGTTACATGTGAAGTGACATCCTTTGCCCTTTATGTCCTAAACATTTTCCATTTAAATCAAGCAATACACGACCAGTGGCAGACTTATTTTCAGAGATAACTGGTTTTGATTTCTAATATTTGTACTTCATAAATACAAAGAAAATGTGGAGGTAAATTTTCTCTTTTTCACTATTTTGACTTACCAGCTCAGGTAGGGAAAGGATATAACACAGGATACTTGACAGTGGACTTCACTGAACTCCACACAATTATTCCAACTGGGTATTTGCAAACTGGAACAAAAAATTACCAACCTAGGTTCCTCAGCTGCACTGAGGATTTCTAAAAATATTACAGGATATACGTACACCCACCTTTTTTCCCAAGGCTATTTATTGCTTATGATTAATGCTAACAATAAATCTGATATGAAAACCTGTTAATAAAATAGAAACAGAAAATATTATTAATAATTCAAATTATTAACATGCCTACAGACAAATGACAATTTTCAGTACACTTCAGCAGCTGACAGACAGACTGGTCAAAAAGAGAAGTGAAGCCCATATTTCTTCAGCATTTGAGAACCACTCCTCCTTCCTCAAGTCAGTAAACATAATAAATAAAGCCTGAGAAACCTGGCCTGACTTTGTAGCTGATGCAGCTTTGAGCAGGAAGTTGTACTATGGGTCCCTTCCAATCTGAATTATCTTACATCCTATGATGTGGGTGTGTTTCTATGTTTTCTGTCAATTTCTAAGAAACTACATGGAAAAACAGAGAAAGAGCAGGAGGAAAATGTACAGGGAAGGGAGAAGAAAGTCCAAGTGAAACATGAAGATCAAGCAAATGTAGAATTTTTTCAAAAGTCAGGATGGATTTGAGAGAGTTGCAAAGATTTGGGGTGAAATATAGCCAAACAGCAACAAAAATAACACTAAAAAACTCCCCAGAAATCAAAGGAAGATTCAAATTACTATCTGCTCTCTCATTCTCCATTTTTAATTAAGAACAGCATGCTGTTTTCAAAGGTGAAACATCAATTTTCAACAGCTGAAAGATCAGACCTAGAAGTCTACTGAAGAGCTGGAATAAAAATAAAACATGAGTTTTCTGTGTAACTTGTAAAAGAGGATGAAATATAAATTTCATGTGTTTACTTGAAGGCATCACCAAGAGGACTGAGTTCTTTTCTGCACCAATATCCAAGATCATTAATCCCTCCTGATACATTCACCTGTTTTGTATTAATCCCAGAGGAAGGTTCATTGGCAGTTTCTGTGTTATCAGGTGTCCAAGTGGGAGACTGTGGCCCCTTCCATCACCAGTGGAAAGCCCCCATGTAATTAATTAGGTACTCAGTTTGGGTTTTTTTCAAACAAGCAGGATATATTTTAGCCCTGAATAGTTAAAATAAAATTTTAGTACCTAATACTACATATTATATATTATATCATTACATATTATGTATTATATATTAATATAGAATATAAAATGGTAATATAAAATTCATTTAATCTAAATAAAATTTAGTGTTTAGTAGTATCAGGAATGTCTAGAAGCTAAAAATTTGCAACATGACAGTTGGTTTTAAGTACCATCCACATATGTAGTCCTTATGGTAAAGTGAAAATAGCATTCCCTAATTTGTATTTACATGGGAAATAGCAACACAAGTGGGAAGAAAAACAATTATGGATCCTTATTAATTAAAGTTCTAAAAATGAATTATGCAAATAAATCTCAAAAGGCTTTTTTAAACTCTTTCCAAGATCTATTTACAGTTTTTAATGAGCATTTTTAATTACTATCTTTGCATTAAAAGAAGAACTTTAAAATAATTCAGTGTGTGTATTGTCATACTAAAAAGATAACTCATTTCAATTTATCATAGGAAATTTTTTTTTTAATACTAACTCAAGATATTCTTGAGTATATATCTTATGCTCCTCATAGTAGACAAGGAAAGAGAGTTGGGATAAAAAAATAAAATCAAAATTAGGTTAGGTTTCATGGAAATACCATTAATAAAGATCAGAAACATTACAGTTTTAACCAAACTGTTCTGAAAATGCAGGCATTGAAACACCTTTCATGAAATCTTGTCAAACTCAACAAATATGTTCAATCAAAAAGTAAAGGATGTAAAATAAAAACATGTTCATGTATAGATCTAAGTGTTCTGAACAGAAAATATTCAGAATGTAATGCTTTCCCATTTTTTTTCAGGTAATTGACATAATTTATTTCAGTTGAATTTAAAAATTCAAGAAAACTCAAAACCAAAGCAGAAGTTGTGCAGAATGTCATCCCAAACATTTCAGTTCATTACTTGAGTTCTCAAATATTTCTGATTTTAATAATTTAAAAATATTTTAGTTTTCTTCTTCTATCTAAGTGCCAAGGAACTGAAAACATATTTGCACCTATGTATTGCTTCTGTACAGAGGGTTTTATTAAACCTTAACTGAATATATAGAATCATAGAATCATAGAATAGGCTGGGTTGGAAGGGACCTCAGAGATCATCGAGTCCAACCCTTGAACAACTACCGCCACAGTCACTAGACCATGGCACTGAGTGCCACATCCAGTCTCTTTTTAAATGTCTCCAGGGACGAAGAGTCCACTACCTCCCTGGGCAGCCCATTCCAATGTCTGATCACCCTTTCCGTGAAAAAATTCTTTCTAATATCCAATCTGAACTTCCCCCGGCACAATTTAAGACCATGCCCTCTTGTCTTACTGAGAGTTGCCTGGGAAAGACAACCTTATCCTGGGCTGCATCAAAAGAAGCGTGGCCAGAAGGTTGAGCAAAATGATTCTTCCCCTCTGTTCCACTCAAATGAGACCCCACTGCAATACTGTGTCCAGTTCTGGATCCCCCAAGATGGGAAGGACATGGAGATGTTGGAGAACGTCCAGAGAAGGGCTGAAAGGATGATTGAAGGACTGGAGCACCTCTCCTATGAACACAGGCTGAGAGAGTTCAGTCTAGAAGAGAAACCTCCGAGGAGACCTTACAGTGGCTTTCCAGTGCCTGAAGGGGCTACAGGAAAGCTGAGGAGAGATTAATAGAAACTAATAGAAACATATTTTCCTAGTGTTATGCTTTGTATGATGATATTCATGTAAACAAGAACACAGGGATGAGTAAATAACTTGCCTCAAGTCTCTGTCATAAACCTTAAGTTATTGTGGTGGAATGCTCTTAATTCCTTCCTAAACAATGCAGTATCCTAGACAGGCATGACACATACATCAATATATATTTCCTGGCAAGTTTTTTCAAAATTATATTAAATAAGATAATGTGCAAACAGCATCCATGCATCCATGCAGCCTGTAGTTTCACTCATATCTGACACAAAACATTCCCAGTTTCCAGACAAAGAGTATATTTTCTACCCTACCTTTTGGCTGTAGCAGTTATAGAGCACAGACATAAACCATCATAAACCATCATAAAATATTTACTAGCACTATTATTTTTAAAATATTTTTGTACCTCCTAGTTATGCCTGAAAGAGCTTCTTCAGGAGTCAAAAACCAAACCCACAGCAGACACTATGAAGTGTCCTATCTATCTATCTATCTATCTATCTCCTAGAATAAAAAACATTTTCCTTCTCATTAATCTACTTCTTTAAAGAACTGTCAGTTGGAAATGATTCATTATAGGGTTGGTCCTCTGACCTTTGTTTCTTCAGTAAGTAGCAACTGCATAAGAGCAGTTCATGGAAAAATACTTCCAAAGTGACCAGACACTACAGAAATTTTGTGATTCCTATTTATATAATTCTACTTTCAGGACAATTTTCCAACAAAATATTGGCTTATTTCCAATAACAGGAAAAAAATTGTTAGTTGGAAGGAAATAGATGGAGTCCTTGTGGACCAATCTGTTGACAAGCAAAATGCCAAACATAGCTATGAGCAAAAGTTTGGAGAGAGACCACTGATAGCACAAGTAAATAAAAATTAATCTTTTTAATTAGCTAACAAATTGTTCCGTAGCAAAGAATTTATATCCCAAGAGAAAAAAAGAAAAGAAAAAAAAAAAAGGTTAATTTGATAAGATTTCTGCCTTCCTATCTGTCATGTTTAAAACACAGAATCACACCCACCCTTGGAGTGGTAAGGCAGTAAGAATGGACTCCACAGAAATGTAATTGTTATTTTAATTCTACATTTACAAGACAATAAAATGCCAAGTCAGTAGTGGCTATTTCCTTTTTTTGATCATTACCTGTCAGCTTTTTGTTGCTTTATCACATGGTCTCCAGTTTCATTTGAAAGAAAACAAAAACAAAACAAAAAACCCCAAAGAAAACCAACAACAAAAAGCCCAAAACAATACACACACAACAACAAGCCTACACATCAACAGCTAAAGGGAAGTCATTCATCCCATAATTGCCCTGTCCTCAAACAAGCCATGAAGTAGTGCACACAATGAGGGCAATCTGTCCTCTTTTAAAGGGAAGTTCAAACAGCTGCCTTGAGTTTTCTATTGCATATTCAAAGTAATAATGTATGAAATTATTAACTTCTGCACTGGGGTTTATGGCATTAAGAACCCCCCAGCAGGCAAACAAACTAACGATGTGGCTGGTTTTAAGGATTGCTTTGTTAGAGACTTCTGGGTCAATTGGGCTTTCAAAACGAGCCTGGATACTTGAAACATTTCGGAAGTTAACTTAATTGAAGACGGATGGTGTCTGACATCAGAAATGCACATTTTCCTTTCTTTGCATGTCACTCCCTGTGTTGATTTGTAAGGATACCTAAGGGTTATATGCCAAGCTACCCAGGGGAGAGACTTTTTGGTTGGTTGACAGCTAGTGTAGCTTAGCCATAAGCCAGGGCGAAGCACAATTCATCAGGGGTTTGATCCAAAGCTTGCTAGAGTTAAAGGGGGCATTTCCTTTGATTTTATTACTTTGGATCAGAACCACAGCAATTATCATTGCAACCATATCTTTAACTTGCCCAAAGAAATATGCGTGAGGCTTTCTAAGACTGTTCAGATTCTGTTTTATTTAATAACCCAGTTTCTTCAGTTCTTCTTTCCTTTTTAAAATAAATATCACTGTTTACTGCCCTTTTGCTGGTCCTCTTGGCCCCTGCCAACACCTGTACAAATGTTATCACTCAAAGATGTTGACCTCTTCTTTGCTCCTCCTCCTCCCTCACTCTTCCCCCAAAGGATTGGAAATCATTAAAGGAAAAATAAAAGGTTTTCCTATCCCAAATCAAGGTTCACTGGATTTTGCTGTCATCCATTTCTCTGTTTGTGACACAGAACAGAGCTTTCTACTGACATTTCTGACTGCCCAGCATCTGTGCAAAGCTCCACATAGAAAATCTGTTTTATTACATTTTTAGTAAACAGAATTTCACTGCTATTTTTCATCTTTTGAAAAACTTTATTTAGACAAAAGTATCAAGCTGATAATATATCAGATTTCCCCAGTAAGGACAACATCATCCCAGCAGGCAAAATCTAACTGAGCAGCCCAATTCCAGTCCCACAAAGGGCCAGAAGTTTGTGGCACACTGAAATCCACAGTTCAGTGTTAAGTGTGATTGTAGAGGAACCTTAAATAACTCACAGGGAGACTGCAGCATCTCATACTGGGGTTCACCAAGAAATATGCACTGAGCTGTGCAAGATTACCAGTATGAAATACAGGGGATAAAGGTGCATGTCTTAAATGGCATTGCTTTGGGGGCACTCATGTGTCCTCAGTTTCCTCCTTTATTGTAATCACACCTTTGTTTGAAAGTGAAACGTGCTGTTTTCCACCTGTGAGGCATCCTCTTTCTTAAATCTGAAATGGAATAATTTGAGACTTCAGTTCCATACAGTGACTGAAGCCCTACCCTTTGATGACCCATGAATGATATCCAATGGTAATTACATTATTCTTACTTATTGTCCTCTGAACACTTCAGAACACATCACTTTCCATTATATTAGATTTCATTGCCATATCTGCCAAAAAATCTTACAGTGTTACTTGAAGAAAAATAGAGTATCTACTTTCTTGAATTACTATTATCAATTAAGTTCTAAAAGTATACCCAAAATATTCATCATATTCAGGTAGTCTGTACATTTAAACAAACATACACTAAGACCATAACTTCTGGGACAGAATGTTTCCTTGATACTAATGCTTGCTCATTCTAGCAGAAGCTGGATGAGTTTCTAAGCACTAGACTAACACAAGCATTACTTAAAGTATATTTTATAGACCCACTTAAACTGGTTAATAAAGATTTTACTGTTGAATAAACTTTTACATTCTCCTTTCCTAGTTCTTACTTCTCTTCAGTACTGCCTCAGACCAATGCTTTATTCTGGATGAAATAATATACAGTGTGAAATCTGTTCCTGGGAGATTTAAATGATAGGAACTTATGGCAACTCAGTAGTTAAGACACATCCCTCCAAACAGTCACATCTCCAGTGATATAGTTCCCAATGTATGGAAGAAGCAACATGGTGATATTTTTACTGTTTCATCCTTCCTCCAGGGATTGTGCTACTTCATCCTGACAAGTGAAAACTCACACCCCTCCTGACACAGAGCTGTCTGAGCAAGCACTACACACAGAATGAGCCCCATTGCCTGTGTGAAACAGGCAGGGGCATTTGCAGATGTAAATTGAACCCAAGCTGAAGGTTGTAGTAGAGTTGTAACGTTCTATAAATTACTTTTGCTGGCCTGGCTCACCACCCCTCAAAGAGCTTTCAGCTTGATTCAACAGGGCTCTAAGCAACCAGGGAAGAAAATTTCTTTTAAAGAAATTTAATGCAGCAGAACTGATTAACTGGGGAACAGCCTACAAACAGGCAGCTGAGAGAATGTTCTCGGCAAGCCAAACAGCCCTGTTATGTTGGTTTTATTAATTAACATCTGGCTTCCTGCCTCTAAATTGGGTCCCCTTCTTTACTGCTTTAATGCCATGTTTTCACCACTCTTACTCTGAAATGTAGCCTGAGAATGTGAGATTAAATCCTTTGGCTGCTCAACTTCTGAAACACAAGTCAATCCACTCTAAATAGGGTACAGCAACACATCTCTAGTGGTCTCAGCAAACCTTATTTTCTTGCAGGGAGTTGATGAAGAATGGCAAGAGGGAAGAGATGAAGTCCTGCACCACCAAGAGAAAAATAACTAGTGGAGCACGCAGAGTTTATGGGAGACAGCTTTTAACTGAAGAAATGTTATCCATCGTTAGGAGAGCTCGGGTAGGCATACCAGGACAGCATTTCCTCTGTGGGTTGGGCTCATCCTAGGCTGGAAAAATGGCACACAAATTTATGGCTGTCATTTTGGAAAAAAACCAACATGTTAACATGAATGTTATAGTCCAGCTGGCACGAGTACAGCCTTTGGTGTACTCAGAATAGTCAGAATAAAGTATATGTCTTAAAAAGAAATAGACTATGTAATATAGACTCTTTCTAGTTGATGGGTTTCAGAACACATACCAGCAAAAATACATTTAATTGAAGGCAATAACTTAATCTGAACAGGTTAGAAAGTTTTATATTTGACCAGTTTCACAATTGTTAGTATCTTTTATGCTGTGTTCCCTAAACACTGGCATTTTATAGTGCTCACCCTGGCTGTTTTATTTGTTAATTAAAGTCTTACAAGAAAGGGCTTATTTTTAAGTTGTAACTGATCATTTTGTATTTTCTTATCTGCTTTTCTGTCATTTATTTTGTCAGGAATGTGTGCTCTTTGGGTACTGGGGAAGACTTTGTAAGTGCCTCTATTATATTGTTTTTATTGGTCCTCCTAATATGTTGTTTCTCTGGTAATTTAATTTCACAGAATGCTTTGATGTTCTGCTCTTCTCACTGTTTTTGGTCTCTCACCTTGTATAACCCATCTTCTGTCGCCCAACAAACTAAAAAATTAGTGACCTATTTGAAAATATAATGACATTCTCATTTTAAAATTACTTTCCTTAACGTGCAATTGCATTAAGTGATAGAATATGATTGTCAATAGGTTCACATAGCTTGTCCCCAGCTGACATGTTTATTTGCTTACTGTTGAGCCACCAGCTCATCTGCTGTAAGATTAGTGGAGATTTACAGAGAAAAACACATCCTGCTAATGCTTCACAAGTTTTGCAGTTCAATGTTACAAAATCGACTGGTTTCACAGTGTTAATACACAAATTGAAACAGGTTATTAAGTGTTGGGGGGCTATTTTTTATTCAATGTGTAACAGTAGACTGTGCTGAATTCTTCATACAAAAGAACTTAAAACTATGCACTGGTAAGACCTCAGCTGATCCCACTTTTTAAATTCTATGTACACGTCATGGTTTCAGTCTGCTTACTGCACTGCCTAAAGAAGCAACTGATGCCATCTTATGAAAAGAAGGGTCATGCATTCAAGGCTGCACTTCACCAGGAACAGAGCTGTAACACTGATCATCTCCTGCTAAAACAGAGAATTTGCCTGCTAGTGCTGGCACCTGTATATAAATGCAGAAAGCAAGGGCTAGCATGAGCACTAACTGCAACTGGTAGAAATGTTTCCTGTGATTTCAGTGAGATTAGAACTCACTGGAAGGAAAACATATTCTCACTAATGCATTTAGTGAGCATTTTCAGTTTGTAGAATAGAAAGTGCAAGGTTTAATCTCATCTGTCTTTGGACATCTCAGTGTTACACTTAAAACCCAAAGTAATTTTCTTTGTTCCACTTAAAGTCAGTGGGAAGAGGGGGCAATATAGAGGAAGCCCATTTCCTACACAGTTTGACAGGAGAAGGAACCTACAGCTTGTACTGGCTGCTGAAGTTAAGATTAACTTGATCTTGTGTTCTTGATTTCCAGGACAATGAATGAGAGGATAAAGTCCAGTTGTGAGGGATGTCCTGCTTCTCTGCTGTTGTCTTTCCTGCTGACTTCCTTCATGACGTAAATCTACATTTTTTCAGAGAGCCCTACTTTTTTGTAGGTGGGCTCTACGTGGAAAGTCTATGCCAGACAGTATCCATGCAGTCTCTTACTATTCTTCAAATGAATAAATACTGAAAGGATGCCTTTGCTTATCAACAAAGATGATGGACAGTCCTCAGTTGTCTAAAAAACTGTTTCATATTTTTCAAACAAGTGTTGCCACTATGTAATGTAAATTACAAGCAGCCATTTTATTGTCAGTAAATAATACATTTAGAATGTTTGTGTTTTCACTGGAACTAATGGTAAAACTCATTTTGACCTCAGTAGGGATCAGGCAAAGTTCCAAAAGTACATTGTAAGTTTTGAAGCAAAAGGAAGTTATTCTCTGGTTTTAGTCAAAACTCTCTTTCAAAAGCTTTTCATGGACCTTATTGTTGCTGAATTGGACTGAGCATTCAGAGTTCTCTGAATTTAGAAGAGGTCCTGAGATATTGTATCTTCTAAGACATGTCTGTCACCAACTAAGCTAACATGATCTGAAGTATTACTTAGCATTTTGGGTATACAGGGCTCCTTAAGGTGGTGTTAGCTGGACATTTTGTAACCAAGGTGTTACTGTAAATGAGCCTATTCTCATTCCATGTTCTTAGACACAAAGTCCAGGCACTCAGCACTTTGCAGAATTGAGAAGATGTGGTTTTGCAGATTTAATTACCTGCTTAGATTTGTCAACTTTTTCACAGCTGTGGATGGGATGCAAGTCTTGGGGCACTTCCAAAAACTTCCATGCCTCATGTCACACAACAGCAAGTCCTTAAATACCCAGATATGAGCAGCTGCACAAGTAGGAATCCAACAGCTGTTCAGCTTCTCTGTCCTGCCAACTGCAAGCCAACACCACTGAGAAAAGGTGCTGGACTGGAGGGACTCATCCCAGGAAGTGCAGTTGCTCCATGGCTATCAGCCAGCATATGCATGATCTGGCTACAGAAATTCAGGGAACCAAGCCCTCAACAGGCCCAGAATGGCATCTGTACTTGTTGCATATCAGCATTTAAACTTTTTTCTTTCTTTCTCTCTGTGTCACACATCTTGGATCACAAGTTTTTCAGGGTAAGCTTTCCCCTTTTTACACACCAAGTGCAGTTGAAAATATTCATTTCTGCAGCACACTTCAAATGAGAAATCAGGGCATCTCCTTGGGAAGGTGAAAGGTCTAACTACTTCCAGTGACAAAAGTTCTTCCTAGGGAGCATTTTCTTAAAGACTGACCCACCTTAGTTCATACATTTTTAAATGTATCATTCAGCTCCTTTCCCCAGTGAAATATTCCCCATGTTCATCAAACAACACTGTATATTTATAGAATATAAAAACAATGTCATTTGGGTTTGTTGTTTTTTTAATTTATTTATTTTGGTTTGGTTTGGTTTTACTAAAAGCCATGTTTCTTTGGAGGGGGGAGGGTAAGGTAACAAAGGATTTGTTTCTTTTTCACCGTTTCTATTTCCATGCTTTGAGATTATAAAAATATTACCTACTTTCAACATTTAAAGAACAAGAAACTCTGGAGAATAACCATGATGTCCATCACCGGCCCTGTGATG
Organism: Heliangelus exortis; assembly: GCF_036169615.1. Classification (NCBI taxonomy): domain Eukaryota; kingdom Metazoa; phylum Chordata; class Aves; order Apodiformes; family Trochilidae; genus Heliangelus; species Heliangelus exortis. Next base: position 102,457,656 of record NC_092424.1, on the reverse strand, counting down.
GGACCTGTGTCCCACAGTTGGAAACTATTATTTCTATGCAATAAATAAATAACCTGGCATTCCTCCTTGCTCTTTTTTGTAAGTTTATTGTTTCTTACCATGTTAGCATTTTCCTGTCATTTAAAGGAAAAAAATGGAACCATAGGTTTTTACTATGATAAAAGGGAGCATTCACAAAAAAAAGTGCAGTCAAGAAAAACTCAACCTCTTCTTCCTAGGGAAAGGGTGAAATTGTTTGTGCAGACTGGGGTTTCTTTTGACAGAGGGAAAGGAGAAGAGTGTTGTGGCTCTTTGACCCAGCTTGATCTGATCCTCAAGAAAATGAAAAAAACCTTACAAATACCCCTTTCCTACTACTCTTTGATATCTCTTACCTAAGGGACATTGTGAATGGCAACGAAGTTGTCATTCAAAGTCTCATTGTTACCCACTGTGTTCAAATCTGCAAGTGAGGAGCTGCAGTAAGCAGAAACTGGACTGTTAAACAATGCAGCTTTCTTGTGTGCCAGAATGAAAAAAAAATGAAATTTTCAGAACTGGAGAACATCTATATCAGAAACATGATCCACGATCCATCACAACCTGAGATACCTTTTAAAATATAGTTGTTCAGGATTCATATGCAATATTACAAATCACATATCAAACCAGTTTATGAGGTAAGTACCATTTTATCAGGCAGACAAGATAAATATCTCTTTCCAGCACCTCCACTGCTGACACCAACTTAGATCACTGACACCACAGAGATGTCATCCCTGCCTCAAGAGTAAAGAGACTGTCCCTGAATTATTAAAATATTTGCTGTCTCACCTTGTTAATTTAATAAATATGTTTAAGAATAAACTATTTTTTCTATTCAAAAAATATGCTTATCTTCTAAAGCAATATATTCCTGCAAAACTGCAAAGATCAAAATGTACCAGTGACTTCGAAGAATGAAAAAGACACTCATTGCTGTGCCCTGCACAAAAACAGGAGGCTTTTGTGCTTGGAAGGAGGAATTTAAAAATTCATTACACTGGAAGGGATACAGTGGGTTAATTCACTGCCCTTCGGAGACCTGAAATGAATTTGTGCAGACAATGTGTTTTTCCAAATCCCCAAGCCACCACCACACAGCTTGGCAGGGGCAGTAACAGCTGCGGTGCTGCAGGTCTGGGGACGTGCACTGGCAGAGCCTGAGCTGGGGAAGTGTGTTCAGCACCTGCCTGCATCGTGCCTGGCTCTAGCTGCTGCTATCAGTTTCTCACTTGGTTAAAATCTTTCAAAACCAGCACACTCACAAAGCTCTCTGCAACATGACCATTTTTGAGAGAAGACTCCACTTGCCTTCGTACCTACCGTTTCTGCCCTCCTGATGTATTTTCAATTTTTTAAGAGCACGGGAGGGATTATAAATGTGTAGGTTTTTGTGTGGTTTAAGCTGTAGAAAATGCTGGAAAGCACAAAGTTGTTTAAAGTGCTTAAGAACTGAATTAACATGCACTGCATTAGTAAATAAATTAATAAATAAATAAGTCTAATCAAAGATAAAGTCAATCGAATGCTGCTTGGATTCAATTCTTAAAGAATTCTTGGATTCTCAATTCTTAAGGAGTTTCTCTTCCAAAGGGTTATTTCCATGGATCTGAATAATCAGCCAACCTGAGCGAGCCCCTTGAGTTAGTGTGGTTAAAACACATGAGTCTCCAAGAATACACTTCAGAAGAGGTGAAGGGATTGCCTCTGCCCAGAACTGTGACCCACACAACCCATCTGTCTACAGGGGAGCCTTCACTTCTGTATGAGAAAAAGATAAGGCATGTGGTTAACCAAAAGTCCAGAGGCTTTGTTTCTAAACTGCATGTAAAAACTTCTGATTGAATGTTTTATTAATCAGGAACCAAAGGCACTGCAACATTTCTTCTATGGGTGGGAGGAGATCGATGTCTTTTATTGAACTCACCCCCTCACTGCTGTATCTTCTGTAACTATTCTGGCTCTGCTAGTGAACTCAGTATCTGGGAGATGTATGAACGTCATGGTATAAAAAATGCAAAAATAAGAAAAAAAAAAGCCATTTAGTAACTCTACTACAATTAGTTTGTTGATCAAACTATGGCAATCATTAGCCACCAGAAAGGCAGTACTGTCAACCAGTCAAAATAGTATTCTTATTAATGAGTTCTTTTTTCACACAAGACTTTATTTGCATATGAAGCATTTTCTTTAGAAAACAAAATGCAGGATTTGCAACAAGATCTCAGGGGACATGGTAAAATATTTGATTGATAATATCTCTGTGTACAATTTGACAGTCACAATTCTTGGCCATGGCTGTAAGGGTACTGTTCAGGGAGTAGCTGATTTACATCTTCTCAGGTCAAGATGATGCTGAATATGGGGGTTTCACTTTCTAGGTAAGCATGCTAGAAAGTTAGCTATTGGACAGACTTGCAAGAATGGACATCTCTGGAAATTTAGACAAAGCCAAGGTAGACTCTTATCACTGAAAAGCCAAGATGGGAACCTAGTGGGACAAAAAGGGCAATGTGGTGTTCAAAAATACTGAAGTTGAGTAAATATAGGCACCCAGAAGTCCAGGTGATGCCCTATTTTACATTTAGAAACCTATGTTCTGCATTTATCTTGTACCGGGCAGAAAGAAATGTAACAGACAGTCTGAGTCTCCTCCTGAACAATTCAGCTGACAAAAAAATCCAGTTAATTTCATTTATCTGTGGCTCAATTCCCTTTTTATAATTTAAGCCTAATTCTTCTCCATCTCACCAGAATTTTTAAAATTACTTAATACAGAATGTAGTAAGATTCAAATACATATATTTTTTTCTTTTTAAGGCATCTATTGGCTATATAGCTCAACTTAGAGCAGATATTGGTCTATCTATTACAGCAGGAGAGAAAATTTCAGGAAAGGATGGAAAGTTATCTAAAGGGCTAACTGAACATCAGCAAGCCAGTAGTTTTTCATATACAAAACATCATCACTTGAGGATTAGAACCACTGCTATATTTTGTACACTGGTACAAGAAATAGGATAAACCTACTAAATTGATTAATTTCAAGCAACCAAAATAAACTTCATATTAAACAAAAAAAAATTGTCTTGAACAGGACATTTTTTTCCCTAAATTTAGCATATGGCATGGAAATTTTATTGGAATTTTACATACATGAAACCTACCTATATGAAACTTACATAATGCAACAACAAGCAGTAAAAGTGGTCAAATAACTAGGTTCATTCCATAATATTTTTACAAGCCATAACCCACAGCTGCTGCAGTTGTACATGCCATTTTTCTCAGCTGCACTAAAAAGAGCAAAGTAATCATTATGTATTTTAAGTGTTTATGTGGCCCACTGTTTCTGGGTAAAAATAGAACTTTGCAAATGTTAACTTGTACTATTCCTTTCTCTGTGTAATACTATATATATTTAATGGGGAGAAAGTTATTGTCATTTGGCTGGTGTAGTCAGTACTTCTGTGTGCTTTACAAGATAAACAGTGTTTTCCCTTTTCAGACTAGATTCTAATAACCTTACTCATATTCACCAGTATATTACCATATAAGTAATTCCAATTAAGTCTATAAAATTGCTTTTAAAGTGTTATTTACTGAACACAGATCAACATTTTATCCTTTGTTTAGATCTCAGAAATCACTAAAACTTCAGCTTGCAATACTTTTATATTTAACATCCCTATAAGCTTTGTGACATAATCACGAAGTTTAACAGAAGTAAATCAAAGTTTTTTATCAACATCAAAGGGAAAGGGGCTGTACCCTATGCCAATTTAGTCATAGTCTGGAATATCCAAAAGAACCCAGCCTTCTTCCTAACCCTGCTTCAAATTATGCCAAAGTAAAAAATAAAACTATTTTAAAGGAAACACATACAATTAATATGAAGTGATTTTGAAAATCTTCATACAATTAATATATCAAATTTAGCACCTGAGCTACATTCCACTCTATGTACTCACAGGAAATATATATAACATCTTAAATATAACAATCTTTCAGGGGCTCTTTCATACAAATGCTCATACAAAAGACGAGGAAGAAGAGGAGAAGTGTTGTAGCATTTGTTTGAAAGAAGGTATAAGACAAGAAAAGTGATATTCTGCTGTTATGTAAATCAAGAGTACAGTTTCTAATTGCTTCAGTAACACCAGGATTTCCTCTTAAATATATTTCAAGTTACTTAAAAGCTTCACAACATTCCTTCAATGAAGTAACAAAAAAAAAAAAAAAAAAAAAAAGAGCAAAATCCTGTTTCATTATTGTTATGTCAAGCCCTGTTGCACAAATATTATATGCAACAAAAACACAGCAAAAATGCACCCTGCTTGAAAGCACATTGTCTTAAAAACATGTTGGAAATGTATTTCTGACAGCTAATTAAAGCTATTCAATGCCATCAGTCATGTTTGTGTGAGGTCCAATGAAATCTGAAATGAAATTAATTATGAAGGCTACAGTTCAACAGTCAAATTCATTTTCCCTGTTATATTCAGAAATAAAAATTTTGGTATCATTGACTCCAATGGATATTTTGCACTCAATTTTGAAGAGAAATGGTTTTTCCAGCTTGTAGACATTATTCAGGTTTCCATACTGCTAAAGCCATGAAGTTATAAGCAGAGTATTCTGTGAAAAATTCTAGATGTCCTTAGACAAATAGTTTTTGAGCACATAACCCTTTAGTCTGAGTTGAATTTCTTACACCAATCAAAATCTTATCACAATTCCCAACCAGAGGAATTTCTTCCTTGCACAAATCAGATTGTTTCTGAGAAGGCTGTTATTGCAAAATGCCCCAATGTTCTTACTTTCAAGTTTATGTTTAAGTATCTGTTTGAGGGCAGTTCCATTCAAGCAGCCATATCCCAAACCCCTGAAGCTCTAGGCACAATCTGTCTGCAGGTAAATGGAATTAAATTTATCAATATCTGAGTCTGTCTCCTGATAAGAACAATTGTTTTGTTCTAGCAGCATGGTCTGTAACTGTAATTAGTTCTCTGAAGTCCACATGTATTTTTCCATAGAATCTCTAATTTCCAAGACTCTACATGTTTCATTCTCTTTTTGCTGAACTTCATGATGTGGAAATAATTCAGACCTTGGCATTTGTTTCTTTCCTCAACTGGCTATAGAAAAAAAAAAAAAAAAAAAAAAAAAAATTTGTATAAATACCTGGGGAATGAGAAGGTTCCCTGTAAATACAATGTGGTTGCATTAGCAAGAAGTAGAAAAGCAAGGAAAATATCCCAGTAAAGAAGTTAATAGAATTCAGCAGTAGGTATATCTACATGTAAACGTAAGAGAAACATAAAGATTGTTTTAAAATGCAGTAAACCAGCCATGTAGTTTAACTACAGTTTAAAAACTGTGAAATTAAATGGACATAGTAAAATGGACAATTAGATAGGAATTACAGTATCACCAAGCCATAAACTTCCAGGATATTAAAGTATGTGTATGAAGCACAAGAAACTAAAGAGTAATAGGTGATTCAAATATTTCATTAAATTATTTTATCCTGTGAAATACAGGCATCAAAAGAACAGTTTCATCAACAGAATGAGATTGCACTTCCATTCATGCTTTGCCAACAGATTATATGTAAAAAACACAGATATTTACCTTACACTGCCAATGTGCACACCTGCAGTGCTATAAAGAATCATCTGAACATCTAAACCTTCCACTGGACCTGGTCCTGGTGGGTGCAGAGTATCAGTGACTCAGTGAAACAGAGTGACTGTTCTCATGGATCTTTACAGGTGGTGCATAACTATTTGGGAACAAACAGGAGGATTAATAAGCATATAAAAAATGGAAGCAAATAAATTTACCAATGTGCATTAGGAAGAGGCTTAAAATTAAATAAAATTAACCTCTCTTGTGCTTCAGCAAGAAAATGGTATTTTTTTATCATATAAGCTAAAGAACGAGCCCAAGAAGCCAATTTTTCCTTTAGACAGAAATTGTTGAAGTCAACACAACTTGTATTTGTATAGCAGAAATCAGCTATGTTAAAATTTGACTTTAACAGCTAAATTTATTTGCCCTGCATTTATTGCTTTATTCCTCATGCAACTAGAAGTCTCAAGTATCAAATATTAGGTATTCAATGTGATATATATTATGATGCCTTTTAACAACAGCAAAGACTTGGATCAATTAAATGCTTATTAAATCTGAACATTAGGCGGTGACAACAGAGATGGCTTTCCTTTTATGAATTGACACACAGACCACATCTGAGAACAGAGGCTCTCTGTGGCTGGAAAAGAAAAGGAAAACAGTAGTGGTACAGAGTCTTCTCTTGATCAGTGTCTAAATCACTGAAAACTCTTGCATGACTGCAAATTCTTGCATCAACTGACAGTGCATGTTCACTAAATCTGTAAATGAGATAGAATCGTTTCAGAACATGTGAAAGGATATTCCTATTAGCATCTTCTTTTTGACAGTTCCCTGACAGATATACCGTTTGGATAAAAATATTTATTTTAATTGCAAGAAAGAAGAAGAGGTAGCATCACTGGATCCAGTTGTGCTGTAAGACCATCATAAAAAGACTACTCATTCACACACTGCTAAAGTAACATTGGTAAGTGGAAGTACTCTATGCTAAGGGATTTAACCATACAGTAAGAAAACTTTATGGACAGATCATTAATCTCTGACTGCAAAGAGTTAGACTTGATTTTATGCCAAATATTTGACTCTAAATAGCAAACTCCAAATGGCAAAAGTTAAATTATAGAAGAAGTACATATTAAAAATAAGACCATTTAAATTTTACATTTACTGTGAGAATAGGCAATCACCATCACATTTTAACATAATCTAAAAATGCAATTTCTAATCCAATAAAAACATCTAATAAAAATTGGCATAAATTTGTAATAAAATTAATTAATGAGTTGTGTACCACATTATGTTTTCATTCCCAGCTTGTTAAAACAGCAAGTTTCACCACTCGTTCTCATGTGTTACATTCCACTCACTTTTCTCAGTATCTGTGTGTGGGCACATAAACGTTTCCACAAAGTACCAGCCTGTAGCTGAGAAACATGCATGTTCTGCTAATAACAACACTTGACAAGCAGAAAATATTTCATCTCAGTGCTTCAAGGAGGAGGAGGAGGAATATTATTGCAGTCTGTATGAGGAGTGAGAGAGACAGAGGGCTGTTATCAGGCCATCTACTGTAGCTGTTTAAAATGGCATCAATATTTCTGTGACACTAAAGGGTTCACAGAATATCGAACAGTCGCTGTCTGGTGACTCCTGCAGAGTTAAAACAAGGAGAAATGATTCTGTTTCCAAAGAGAAGCTGTCTGCAATGCTCACCCATGGAGTATCCTTTGGAAGAGAGCTACGGATGTGCAGAGAGTCCATGAGCAGCCAGCCCAGGCTCCGGCCATCATGGAAACAGTGTGCAGGTGAGAGAGCTCCAGGGCCAGGATGACAAGATGGAAAATGTCTCACAGGACAACCTGGATAAATTGTCCGTGTCCAAAATCATGAGTTGAAAAATCTGGAAGTTGTCTGTTATCCTAAGATGAATGCACGTGCAGTGATCTGCAACCACACAACTAAATTTTCATCACCTGCCACCTCCATTCACAATGGTTTTGAAGCCAGTCTCTGGGAATTTATGGCCCAAACCATGCCTGGAGATTATGTGGAAGAGTACTATTGGGCAAAGGCCAACAGCATGAGAAAAGGCCATGCCACAAAACTAGCCTGGTCCCACATTTTCCCACTGGTTTGTGAAGTTGCAGACATAAACTGTAAGTCCTCAGTTTGCCAAGAGGATAGGAAGGGATCCCAGCCAGGGATCCAGCAAGGATTGTCCCTCATTCACCTGTCTGAGGATGCCAAACCACTGAACACACGAGCACACTGAGTGTTATGCAAGGCTGTACACATGGAAAACTGTTTCAAAACCTAGAGAATGGTAAAGCAAATTAATCAGTTAGTGTGAAGAGCAGAGTGCTCTTAAAGCAGACGCAAAGATCCCAGCAGAAAGAGGAAATCTCCAGTTTCTAGTTCTGCTTCTTGTAAATACTCCAACCAGTATTAAAAATGTACAGGGAAAAATTCTTTAACCCAATACATTAAGATTACTAGGTGGCCAGCATGTAAATCAGAATGATTGGCATTTACAACTCATAGTGAATAAAAAATAAAGAGAAACTCACCTCTATTTAATAAGATTATTTACAGGTGGTTGCTTTCATTTAATTACAAATACCTTGCATGTGTAATACCTACTTATAGGAACTGTTAGGATATAATAATTACATATTCCTGATGAGAAACAAGAAGAAAAGGTCAATTTCCAGAAAATCTGCATGATAAAAAAGTCTTATAAGGATTGTACTTTACCTCAGAAGTTTAATGCCTTAAAAATAATTATACATTAAAATATTATATTATTATATTATATATTATATAATATATAATATATATTATATAATATATATATTATTATATTATTATATTATTATATTAAAAATTATATATTATTTTAAATCTTTATTTCTCAAATCACCTAATAAAACTGTCATAGTAATCATATTTACTTGGCTTTTTCTGATAAGAAAAACACACTTAAGGTTCTTAGGCTTATGACACTTAAACTGTATAAATTTTTGTCATTTTCCTTTTTCACTTACTGCATAAACTCCACTGTTGTCTAGCTATGAAAATACAGTAAAGGAGAGAGTAGCTTCCCTGGAAAACTTCTCCTTTGCCAGGGAAGAAGAGAGGTTTGTTCCTGGGAAGGGAGCAGGGAATGCATCTGTCAAAGTTGTCACTGGAATACACTGGGTCCGTTCTTGCTTCAAGAAAAAAATCCTGATAGACTTCAATGATTTAGTCATGGTTGAAATTGTAATCACTTGGATCAGCCTTGCTACAGGCTCATCTGGGATTTGACCAAGCTGATCAAGGTATTTTACTGTGGAAATATCTTTATGCTAAAGCTAATCTACTCAGGTATCTGGCGATATATTCAGCTGGCAGCACACAGCCATGCAGGCTTTATCAGGACAAAATTTCTACAGTATGGATGTGTGAGTGAGAAAAAGAAAGACTTGGAGTCTCTTCATAAACAGTTGGGTGATAAACTGTAGCTTTCTATAAAGCTTTCTATGAGTAAAAAAGGGTCAGTGGGAGAAGGTATGACAATGCCCCAAGGGGATGTGGGAAGCAATGTTAGAATAAAATGAATCTGGTTCAAAAATAATATATTGGTACAGATACAATAGTATATTTGTACCTGCCAGAGCCACAACCTGATGTTATAAATAAGGACTTTTTAAATTCTGGGTTTTGAAATTTGCAATTTGGCAATTCACTGGGATTTCACTGGGAAAACACTTTCAAGTTTTCCCTGAAAGTGGAAAACATGCTTTTTAAGACAGAAAAGGGAAAAAGAGAGAGTGGGGGAAAGGTGGGGGAGAGGGAGAGAGGGAGAGAGCACTGATTCTGCCCTGGAACTCGTTTGTCTCTGGATGATAGAGCCCTAAGCACTGAATGCAGTAAGATGCAGCAGCAGAAAATGGAAATGAAGGCAGGATGAGAGCATAAAACTGAAAAGAAAAACAAACAAACAAAACCCAAACAGCTGAAAGCTTTAGAAAAAGGAATAAGAAAGAGAAATAAACCCATGGAGGATGATGTATAAAATAGAAGGGAAAGCCCTCAGGGTTAATCCAGAGTCCCAGAGTAGCCTATGCTATCAAATACTGTGTTTTGTATAAGCATCACTAAAACCATCTCTCTAATGGGATGCAGCAGCTGCATGCCAGGGCACAGTGACACTTAAAAAACAGCTGAAGAGAGGAAGGATAAAACACTTTCTACAGGATGAACTTTATGAGCTTATGATGTAATGAGCTGAGTCAGAATCTGGCTAAAATGGTGTAGCTAAGCCTTTTAATGTTAAAAAAAATGCTATTAGCTATTTAACAATCCCCATAATAATTTTGCATCTCACCTGGGAAAAATCCTGTGCCCTCTGTGACACAACAGCTCTAGCACCAACTTAGACCCAGGGTCAGTAACATCTCCAAGAAAAAGTCAAAAAGAAAAACCAAAACCCACAGAGCCACCACCATTATTTCTTCCTGTTGTTTTGTTTTTTTCTTGGTATTCTTCCAACAAGAACTGACCTCAGGGAATGATCCCAAGTCTGCAAGGTATGACAGTCTGGCATGCAAGGTGTTGCATCCCCCAGAAAACTCTGCCTAGGAATGGATATAGCAAAGACTTCTGTTCACAGGTCTGTAAACTTGCACATGTCAAAATGGTCTGGGAATAGGTTTCTATGCTTTTGACCTTGTGTTTAAATAGTTGGCTCTAATTTGATTTAGGATGAAAGTTCACATTATTTCCCTCAGGAACAGACAGCAGTATTTTCTCCCAGTGGTATTTCTCACAATTCATTTAGTTTGTCTTAATAGTACTTATAAGGAAACTGGGAGGAGATATTACCAAAAGTAGATATTCTTATTGAAGAAACTACTGGTGACTACTGTGATGACTACTGATGTTAATACAAGAGGCATGCTAATTTCAGCTTTCAAAATCAGTTTCAAAAAATTGCTCTTTAAGGACTTATCAACATTAAAAAGTGCCATATACAACTCAGTCTGTTCAATTAAATTATACAGACTTTACATGTGGCCTTATATCAGTTTTAAATACATAAAGCAGCACTGGCTTGGATCCATTCTAGTATGTCATTCCTTTCATCCCAGAGAAGTTTTGGTAGGACTCACTGATGGTGCACCAGCACTGCTGAATATTTTCTCAAGTGTTCCAGTTGGCACAAACACATGATGTTACACCCCACAGAACTATTCAACTGCATTCTTCACATATTTTTGGTCAAAGGCTTTTGGGTTTTAGCTATCTTTGCCCTAAATAATTTAGTTTCTTTTTAGGGGTCAGAAGTGAAACCAGGGTTCAATTTAGAACAACTTGCCATTTCCACTAGGAAAAAAACTCCATTGCCTTGCCAAACCTTGCAGGACCACTTACACAAATAAGAAATTCTGTTCAATGTTACCCCACTGCAAAAAACACTAATAAAATAACTCTATGTAATGAATTCAACTGCATAGAATTAATCTGAAAGGCTTTTCTTTTCAGAGACTTGTAGAATCATGTTTGGACTACTGCTATGCCTGGCAGGCAACCTAATCTCACATCCTTTACACCTAAGGTACCTAAACTCAATGACAGCTACATAAATTAAATTACTGTCATAGCAAGCCCAGTTATGCTGGTCTCAGCTAATACATAAAAGCCAAAAGGTCATCCAGTTTTTATCTGAAAGCATCTAAGTTTATTGACCAAATATTTAAATTTAGTGAGCCCGTGTTCATCTCCCAACCATAATTTCTTCTGCCTTTAGTACTACAGTTTTCTGTGAAGAAACAATTTCTGCAGTGTCCTCTTACTGGTATATGAAAAAGGCTGAGCTCCACAGGACTTGTTAATGGTATCAACAATGCTTTAAAGTGGTGAGGGACAGCTTTCTGTGTACCTGGCAGTATCACAAAGCTCACTATGCCTCTGGCTCAAGTGCTCATCCGAAGACATGCATAGATTTTAAGGTTCCCAATGGTGCTGTGATCCCATGAACTTTTAATGATGTTAATAAGGTATCCCCTATCAATAATAGGGTCCCCCCTCTCTCAGTCTTTCCTCATAGGAGAGGTATTGCAGCCCTCTGATAATTTTTGTGGCTTCCCTCCAGACCCACTCCAACAGGTCCATGCTCTAGTTCTATGAAACTCACAACTGGCTCAGTTCTGCCCAGTGTTGCTACAGATTGAGTCAATTGACAATTTCTTCATACAGCAGTGGGTCAAACATGCATTTTTATAACTTGTACAACTTTTGTTCTACTATAACTTCTATCTGAGACAAGCAAGCATCAAAAAGAAAGCAAATGGACCAATTTTCTGGAAACTAATAGACTTCAGTTCCTCTTAAGTATGCAACTCTCTACTCCTTATGAGAAACTCTAAGAAATAAAACAAATATTTAAAAATACTAAACATTTAAAAAATATTTTTAAAATATATTTTCTTTATTCACAGAAACAAAGGGGCTATCAGAACATATCAGAATCCACCAGCAGCCTTCAGCTTTCAGTGTGCATTCTGTCTAGTTTTGTATTTTTACAGACTTTCTAAGACTTGAATTAAATATTTTCGTAACATGTTGAGATGGTTCTCAACTACTACTGAAATTTTTTTCCTTATTGATGTTTCACCTCCAGACATGGACAGCCAGGGAAAGGTTAACATGGGCAAATTGGGATTCCATCTTTGTTTTTTTATAGCCCACTTGGCCATATAATAACAATCTGGACATTGTGAGAATTTAAATGTTCCTCAGAGATAGACGTTTTAAGTCATGAGATCACCCATGGATAAAAGTATTTTTAAAAACAAATATGTTTTTCCTGACAAATATTTTTATGGGACAATCAGCAGCCCTTCCTTTTACAATTCCTTTGAAAATAAGCAGACACTGATTCAATTCCAAGCTGCTGCTGAAAAAATAGTGGCTCAGAGGAAAACAAAGCAGACAGGGACAATACTGTTGATATAAATGAATGAATACATTCCATTGACAATTGTCAGTGAGACACTAAATAGCAAAAAACCCAGACTTATAGGGAAAGTAAGTTTCCTGCTGAACCCTGGCATACAATACAGAATCAAGATCAACATATCAAAATATTTTTCAGAAGCCAAAATTATTAAAATATTTTGGTTTATAAATGGCAAAGGGAACTTATTAAACTTTTCTTCTCTGATATTGTTGACATAAATTCTTTTGACATTATTAAAGTACTGAAGTGTAATATTACATCTTAGAAGTGCAAAATAAAGTGTAATGAAACATAAAATATTATGAATTATGTAAAGTGATTAAATAACCTTCCTTAAATCAAACACAAAAGGTAACATAACTATTCACTTTGATTAAGAAGAAAATGCCCATAAAATTCTAAGTTAATATGACAGTGGGTTGCAGTGATTCCATTAGGAGTACATATTGACACATTCACTGGAAACATTCTAATTTTAACAGAATAGCACTCAAAGGGTGTTGACTAAGGCTCTGAAATATTTTGTTCTTCTATGCTAAGAAAACGGCCTAATTCTGGGTCAGACATCAGGATAACTCATAAATTCACAGGAAATCTCATCTTATACACACTGTAGACAGATTAAGACTCTGTTCTGCCTTTGGAAATGACTCACTGTGACACAATCACAGACACATCTGGTATTTATAGTTTCTTTTGTCACAGCTTTGGATGTCTTTGCACTCATGTCAAGCCATAAAGATCCTAGGGCAATATAGAATTTCCTGAAAATAGTTTAATTGCACACTGACATTATCTTCAGTGAAATCTAATTCAAAATGAAGACTTTGCAGGTCTTGCCAACACGTGAAGCAAGCAATACTACATTTATATGTAAGAGAATATTTGTCATGGCATTTAATCCAATAAACACAAAACAAAAGGGTAGTATTCTTCATTTCCAGCTTTAACCATACAAAAGTTGGATGTCTCAGCCTAAGCTATTGACCTTAAACTACCTCTGAGGTCAGCAGAGAGAAATAACCATTTCACATGACAATTCATCTGACCTTTCTTAGGTACATATTCTGAGATGAGATGAATAGTCCTCTAGGGGTTCACAATGAGATAAACTGCCATCTAGAACTTTGATGTCTGTATCTAAGCTAATCACCTGAGGCTTCCTCTGCAGTCAATGGAAAGAAATAGGCTTCCTAGCGTGACCTTGATCGTCCCCAAGGAATACAACCTCCCACAATATGCCTCAGCCAGGCTGCAGCACTGGGAAGTCCAGTAGCAGGCTAAAATCCCTGAATCCCTGCACGCTTCATGGCTTTGTAACCCATCTGCCAAAGAGTGGAGCCCAACATCACTCATTTCAAATGCCCTCACTGGCCAGCCCTGACACCTCACTCTCTGATTATACCAGGGCATCACAGTACCTGCCCGTGCTATTTCAAATGCTCACACACACACTGCAGTAATAAATCAACAAAGGATCATTTTTAAAGCCCAGTAAATAAGGAGCAAGGAAACATCCCATCTGTATTTTGTACTGGATTAAAACTACAGGTTACAGCAGTGTAGTTCTGAATTAATCACATCAACTTCAGTGCAGTTATTGTGGCCTTCAGCCAGTTAGAAAGCACAAAAGCTGTGTTTGTGAGTCTTTCTTCAGCTAATGGCAGCTGTTTAGCTCATCTTTGATCATACTTATTCTTTTGCAGTTAAGCTTTTTGGTCACACTATCTTTGCAGAGATAGCTGTTCCAAACAATACCCGTGTTCACATGCCAGCAAAGGTATTTGTGCACGTGGATTAGCTGCTTTTTGCTTGTCTTGCACTTACTTGCTTTTGTGTTGGTTTTGTTTTGTTTATGAAAAGATATTCAGCTACTCAAGGAACATAAGCAGCAGCATATGACATAGCCAAGCAGCTGTACACGAGAGCTGACATGGGGCTGAAGTGCTCATTTGCAGCAGATAGGAAGAGCTTATGCCATCTGAGGTCAGGACAAGAGGCTGGTAGCTAATTTAATACAACAATGAAGAGCAGATTCTCTTAGGAAAGAGTAGCAGGACAGGGCATGCCTGTGGCCATGCATCCTTACAATACACTTCCAGTTTTCTGTATTTTGTGGCTCAAAGACTTCCTGAGCTGGTGTGAGTCTTTGCATTTAATAGCCCTGAAAGGATTTTCTTCCGTGTGATACCATAACTCTTGAAATCCATATAAACTTTCAGCATTGCAAACATCCAACAGCACAAAGTTCCCCAGCTTAATTCTATACTTCAGAAAGAATCCCCTCCCTGTTTTCAGTCACCACTTGTTCGTTTGATTTGATATTGCCTGGGTTTTATGGTCAAAAAGATACAGAATGATTGTTCCTTATTAACCTTCCCCAACTCCTACATGATTATGTAGACCTGCACCATATTCCCTCTCATTCATCTGTTCCCAAGGCTGAGTGCCAATCAACTGAGTAATTTCTCCTTTTGAAACGTTCTGTATCGTTGATCATTTCTGTTGTGCTCCACTAAAATGTTTGTAAGAAAAAAGAAACCAAGACAAATAAAGCTTTCTCAGGATGAAAAATTAATAGAAAAGTATATACATATATATATATTAACAATTGCATATATTGAAGAGGTATATTGAGAATAATGGAAGCCTAAGACTACTTTTATTCCTAGGTGAAGGCTTTGGAAGGAATTAAAACAGCTCAAAAAATTCCAATATTTCCTCAAAAATCTCCATCTTTTTTTAGATAAAATTTAACAAGGCATATATCTATGGTTTAAAAATGGATAACAGACATCCTTCAAAATATTCTTATAAAATGACACAAGTGCTATAGAATTGCTCTTTACAGTATTTTATTCAACTTTTTAATTAAAAATCTGGAACATACCACAAAACAATCACAGCTAAAGTTTGTAAGTGATCACTTCAATAGCAATAAATCATGAGGCTTTCAAGTCAGTGGTTCACCACTTGGAAGTCTGGATGGAGATTTATTTTAATGTGGTCAAGTGTGAATAGTGATGTTGGCCAAAGTCCCCTGGTGTCAATGTTTCCAAGAGGGCTAGTACAATCTTTCCAGGCAGAAAACATCTTGAATACTCAAAATTCATGTTATCTCAGCATTTAACTTTCATGCAAGTACTTCTGTAATATGTTTAGGTCTTGTGTCACTGAAAGGTTTTCAGAGGACTGAAGAAATTCAGGGATGAACCATGGAAAAAGCTTTCCTTGTACCAAAAGATTCCAGAAACTCAGCTTGAGAGGGCAGACTAAAGGACAGCAACATTTAGAAACACACACAGAAAAACTTCGATAGTGATCTCTTTGGTCTAAGCCATAACAAAATACAGTGCCTGAAAGTTGAAGCTACAAAATCCAAGGCTAGAAATGAAGAAAAAAACAATTTCTGAGAGTAAATTAGACAATGGAACAACTAGCAAATGCTTTCACTCAAGACAATATTTTTCAAAACATTTCATACTCAAGTTCAAACTGAAAATATATAGGTCAGGCTACATGATTACAGTGATCCCTTGTGACTTCATAATCTAGGGCTCTGTGGATCTAAGCACACTCTGAAGGCCAAATATGAAAACAAACAAACAAAAAAGTAAACAATTTATAAATAGTTTTAAATAGTATGCTATTTTCACAGTAACCAGAATTACTTCAGAAACAATTTCAAGACAGAACAAGGAATAATCAGCTTTTAATAATTTATTTCAGGGTAATAAATCATTTCACTCTACTCTGAATTTGCTTTTTTGTCACTGAAAGCTGAATAATACCCATTGACTATATCCTGGAGTTGAGTAAAATAAGAAAACCAAAAAAAAAAAACAGTGACTTTTTGTAGTTATTTTTACAAGATTTCTGACTTCTTGAGTGACACATGATTTTTCCTAATCACTGTCAAAGCAAACCTGTGTATGTACAGATAATGGATATGAATGTAAAGATGTTCTGTGCCTCTTTTGAAGTTGCCTCTTTGTATTCTCTTGAAAAGTTTTGCATTTGAAACCATCTGTTGAGTGCTTACTAGAAAGACAGTGTAGATGAGTTGCGGTTTTTCTGACACAGATTATTCTCTATTTTACTATTCAGATAATTTTTCATGAACGCTATGTCTTGGTTTAAATAAGACCTATCTCTTTTATGGAGACAAAGGAACAAATGATGTTTTTTTAAACTTTAGATAAACGCCAATCCTTACATAATGGAGGGCATTTCCTCTTTGGAGATCACCACTGAATCAGGACATTCAAACAAACTCACCGCTAAGCTGTTCCCTGGGGCTAGGCTCACTTTGTCCAAAGCTATGCTTATTACATATGCTTTGGTCAGCAGATATGCAACCTTAGACAATAGTTTCTTTCTGCAAACAATAGCCAGTATTAAGAATGTCATCAGATATAATGGCTATGAGTGGGACAATTCTGCTTTCTTATGAAAGCTTTCATAATGGAGCAGTCAAAGTGTGCGTGTGTGTCTGTGTGTGCCTCTGTGTGTCTGTGTGTCTGTGTGTTTTAAGAAAGATCCACCAGCACGCTGCAGAAGCAGCCTGCAAGTCTCAGAAGAGCCTGGTTCATGAAAGGTGCCATTTATAGTGCTTTCACAGTAACATAGAATGGAAACATTAGGTAATAGTAAAATCCCAGAGCTGGTCTTACTAAATTCTGAAAACTTACTCACATTACCATGCTTTATAGGGCTTCAGGGACTTCATAACAACAATCTGTGCAACTGCAGACTTTGTTTAATGAAAAAATAAATAGAAATAGTTACCCAAAAATTAGCCTAAAGACTGGTATTCCCTTGTTAGTGCCCTTTAATAATTTTCACTATGCCTCCATTTGCACTCTGTCTAGAAAATAAAAGGCTTATTCATGCACAAAAACACAGATCTGCCTTCTCAGTGAGAAATTTTGTAACATTTCTGTAGTAGAATCAACTGTAGCAGCTCAAGGTCTTTTTCTGAAAGAGGAAAAGCAGTTAGTTGGATATTGCATTACTTTCAGGAGATTTCTTCACTGTTGTGTAATTTATCTGACAGTTGCCACAGGGCTTACATGCCGCTTTAGTTACCCTACTGATTTTTAAGGGATGGATATGCATGTGGAAATTAGGGGAGCATTCATTTTTCCCCCTAATTTCATCAAATTAGATGCACTGTGATTTTAGATAAATCACACTGTTTCCCTGTCCACATTTTACAGAGACTTCTGGCTTCACTTTGGTTTGCCTTTAAGCAGTTGCATCAAAATCCCAACCGACTGGGTTAGTCTGATCTGTCCTCTAAATGGTTTCCCCTCAACAGCTCTCCTCAAGGTTCTGTCAGGAATTTATTTGGGTTTTTCTTATCAGAAGGTATCACAGTCAAAGTTCCAGAATGTCTCACTTTCCGTACAAGGCTTTCTGTGTATTTTAAATGAAACAGATATAACAAAGAAAGCAATGTGAATTTATGCAGCTCCAGCGTGGGAGAAACAAAGAAGCTGGTTGAAAAGACAGGCAGAAATATATCAGCCTTGCAATCTCAACCCACCCTCAGGCAGGTACAACACATATGCCTTCTGGCTTCAGTGTAGACAGAAATCAAAAGATCAGCCTTTTTGTAACCCCAGATATGAGCATCTGGCAAAGACCAGCATCCTTCACAATTATGGCTGTTTGCAAAGACACACACTGGCCTCGATTACAAATCAGAAACAGTCACCACAGCTGAAAGAGGTTGGTTTTGTTTTTTCCTTTTTTGCAGTTGGGATAGTAGAAAACTGAGACAGACAGGCATGCTGTTTAGGGAGGAGAAGGCAAAGTGAGACTGCTTTTTCTCTGCTCTGGAAACCTGCAATGCACATATTTCTGCATGAGGCTGAGAGGAATTCTTGGGTCATCCTTCTACCCTGTTTAAGAACGTACCCACATCAAAAACAAGAGCTCACAACAGTGCCTAGTTTGAAAACGTGCTGTTGTCAGAATTTTGCTCTATTTACATGCCTTTGGCAAAGGGCAGCCAGCTACCTGCTTATCATAAATCTCTCCTCTCCCTCCCTTCTTGCTCTCCACTGAAACCCCTAGAATTTTCAGCACAGAACACCAATGCACAAGTGGGTTATTCTGTGTATGAAAGCAGTGCTTGTGAAAGATATTGAATGAGCAGTCTTGGAGACCCACATCCTCTGCAGTATAGCAAAGGAAAAAAAGATACATCATGGATAGCAGCACTGTCAGCTTCCTTACCCTGACTTACCAGCTTCACTGAGCTTGAAGAAACACCCACTGGGCTGAAAGGATTATTCATCTTTTATAGCCAAGTTGTTGTCCCAGGCACTAGAACTGCCTATAGGCTGCTAATGAGAGCCAGTTATTGTTATGGCTTTTGCAATGCTGGCACACAGGAATGGTTCACCCAAAGCTTACTCTGATGGCTATGCCACTGATAAAAGCTATCAGATGTAACAATCTGCTAAACTATGGTAGATCTATAACTACCTAAAGATGAAATCAGAGAGAATAGAGATGAAGAAAAACCCTCTAGAGTTTGCTTGACCTGTCTCCCTACACCAGAACATGTCTCCTTCAGTTCTGGGAGCTGTTTGTCTAACCTACTTTTATAAATCTCCTCTGACTCCACAGCTTCTACATGCAGCTCATCCCAGTGCTTCATAAGAACTCCTAAGAGAAGGGTTTTTTTAAAAGGTTTACCTAAACTATCCTTGTACTTCTTATTTCTTTTTCCTCTTTGCCTTACCATACAACAGGTAAGCGAATCTCCCCAGTTTTTTCTCAGTTTATAATTCTTTTTGTCTTCCTCCAAGTGTGACATTTTCTAGATCACTCTCTGATCATTTTATTATTGTCTTTGGACTCTGTCCAGATGGGTTAAAGCTTCCCTGGAAGACATGGCCAGAAACAGTTTGACACTGCTATAGGTGACCTTTTTCCAAACCTGAAGAACACAGATGGGCAATAGCAATGTCTTAGAGGTGATGTTCCTGCCTATACATATGAGACTATGTTCATGGGAATGCAGAAACAAGGTGCATCTCACCCATGAGTCAAATGTAAATCCTGTCAGGCAAACGACTCGTGGCTGTCACCCCCTTTCCTCTTCTCCATTGCCTGACTCCTGTTTCCTACAAAAAGAAGATATTCTGGCCATACTCCATAATCTCTGCAGAAGCACTGAGAATCATAGAATGTCCTTCAATTATGATATCATGGGCAGGAATAAATAAAAGACAAGAATAAACCATCATAAGACTGCTACTTCTCACTAGTACCACTGGGTGGGATGTGGGTAAATCTCCATTTAGCAACATATTTACCAGCACTGGAATAATCCTGGGTGCTTTCTTTTTACTAATTCTTGCCTTGGTCCACTGATAGAAAAACTACATGTCATCCAGAAAAGGACTGTGTTATTTAAAAACACTATTTAATAGCAGAAATATCCGTAGATTTGGGGCCTGGTTGTTTTTTTAAAAACTGACCTCTGAATACAGACAAGACTCAAACTGCATTAAAACTGTTACGTTCATGACAGCAAATATCTCTGAGCTTGTGTATTAATCTGGAACTTTCATATATCACAATGCCCCAAATGCACAGCTGTCAAACAGATTATTCCTGTGATTGATATAAGATGTATGGATATGACGTTGAAAAAAGGCTGCACTGTGGGACAAATATCCCTGAGCTTTTGGTACTATAATTCCCAGAGAACTGGTATATGTTTGAATTGCTTGATCTCGGCATACTGCAGAATTTCAGGAGAAGCCATAGCTTCCATAGCTTAGATCCCTTACCAGAAAACCACAAAAATCTCTCAATATAGTATTTACAAATTTCATCATTTAGATTTTTTTTAATTATCTGTGTAAATATATGCATGAATATAAATACATATGGAGAGAGGAATAAAATCATGTCTTAGCCATAGTATAGCAGCCAATCATATCCTGTGCATTCTCCTAAGAGGGTTTCTATAAAAAATAAAATGTATGGATATTACACCCTTTGGGAATTTCCCTGTTACAATATTTGAGCTTAGTGAGAAAATGTTGAAGAAATTTTAAAATAGGCATTACATTTGATGAATTTCCTATATGAAAAAAATAAAACACAACAAAATCTATTGCACATATAAAAAATGCCTATGCAAAAAGTAGGCTATGATAACCTAGATTCTTCCTTTAATGAGAAGCACACATGTAATAATGTCAAAAAATATTAGTTTTAGTTAATATTAATGTCAGATTCCTGACTAAATAAAAGTCCATATTTTGCCATCAGTGCTGAGCAGACTCTTGCCTCACAATTTTTTCCACTATAAAAGAATGGTTATTTTGCTAGAAGGTGTTTTAAGGTTAATACAGTCTAGATCTATATGATGAGTGGAAAGAAGTAGATTACCTGTCTACTGTTTCCTTCACAATGGTGTAACTAAACATAAAAAAAATCAAATAGATATAATTAACTGTATACCATTTTAGCTTATGAAGATACTTCCATAATTTCACATATTATAGCTTAAAATAGTACAAAGATGCATGGCATTTGTGGCTCAGAGAGACCTTTGGCCTTTGACCTTAAAAGATCTTCATGTGGAGGCCCAGGGCGGATTGATTTTTGACAGTACAGTGACAGAGTCATACAAAAAAGGTATTCATATCGACCAAGTCAGTGGATATTTCAGGTCAAAATGTCAGCAGTTGTCTTTTTCAGCTGACATCCTGGGCTGAGAAAGTTGGATTTAAGGTCTTCTTAGCTCTCATATTTTGATCTCTTGCCATGTATGGCTGTGTCATTAGCTCTGTGGAATGCCTTTCAGTTCCTTCCTTGAAAAATGCTAACTAAGTTCTCACTTTACCTACTGACTGAATAAGAATACAAAAAAAAAACAGACAGCTGTGAGGCATCTGCGTGTCACACAAACACTGCTGGCACAGTTTCTGCATTCAAGAGATCAGCAAGAGCCTAGTAAATAAGCTTTCTTCACTAAAGACCACTTTTGTCCATGATCATTGGAGCTGTGCTTTACTCATACACTCTGAATTCCTCTTTTCTTCAGTAATCACACATGCCTGGCATGATGGCTGAGTCTGTTCTACAGTCCCGGGCCATGTAATTATGTGAGTAATTGGCAGACAAGATGTTGTGAATACCTGAATCCCAGGTTAATTGAAACTAACACCTGCCTGAACTCTGCTGTTGTAATGGATGCAATAATACAAGATCAGGTCCTATTGAGTTGCATAATCTTTTCAAGACAGGGTTTTTGATCTCCCTCCTTTTATTTGAGGGCGGTGGTAAACTAAAGTATTATGCCTTTGTTGAAACTTATAAAAGATGAATCTGAGGCTGAAAATGAAGATCCTTCCAGTTAATCTGTATTGAGAAGAATCAGTGAGCACACATCTTTTGCGTCTTTCAGTTAGAAAAGAAAAAACATACAGCTGCCAACACAAAGGGAGTCATTAACAACATTACAGTTCACCCTAACATAACCCAAGTCATTACCAGGTAGTACAAGCTGCAAACTTTGGGTTCATGAAGCTCAGCCTGACTAAAAGTCCCACCAGCATCCCCAAACATCCCAAACTGGGCAAACATTATGGCAATACATAGGAGAGGTTATTTTAGTATTCTTGGGTCTGGGGCTTTGGCCTTCTGACTGTCACAGCTCAAAGGCACTTTGTTCCAGTGTTCCCTGGGTTACTTTTTCACAGACAAAATGGTGATAATGCCACATCCCTACAGCACAGACAGGCAGGCAGACAGACCTTCTGTCAGAAGAACAGAGGAGGTATTAGGAAAGTCATAGAAACACCTTAAGAACTAGTGTGCTTTACCTGACAAAACCTCTCAAACAAACATAGCTTTTCTTGTTCTTTTCCTGAAAGTACAGCAACCTTACTTCTTTTCAATCAAATCATGTAGGCTATTTTAAACATAGCTTTTATCTGATATAACTAGACTCTTGGAAGTATTTCAGTTCAAAAAGACATCTATTGCAAGAGAAAACTGGATCAGAGCAGAAACTGAAAGTAGGTTGGCAATAGAACTCAATATATTTAGGAATAGAATAGTATTGTAAAATTGCTAGTAAAAGCAGAAGACAGGACTTGATGACCCAGACAGCCCTATTTTTCTAATTCAAACAATACATGATATTTCTGTGTTAGAAGAAATGTCGGTTTTACTTATAATCATGCAAACTGTGTGAAGCTACTAAAGCTATTTTACTCTTTGTAAAGGGAAAGCAAACAAAAAAATATTAAAAAGCCAAAGTGGAGCCAGAAGACTTGGGATCTGCAAAAGCCCATGGTCCTCAGACTACTTATGCAAGTAATCTTATTACAGACTTCTTGGCCACCCCAGTTGCTTCTGAAAATCACAATTGATTTATTTACCTCAGGACTAATGGGGGGGAAAATGATTTCAGGAATGAAAAGATTTTACTGTAATGACCTGAAGCAAAAAGGAGAATGAAACATTTGCTTCAGAAGTCATGAGAGGCACAGTCAGAACAGTTAAGAGCAAGAAAGAGAAGTGAGGAGAGATTTGGGAAAGCAGAGCTCCCCAAAGTCAGCAATTAGGTGGGCCTCAGATTATCTGCGATATGGCTGCAAAAGAAAGGCAATGTACTTTTTCAGAGACATTTTGACATGAAAAACCTGGTAGTCTTTTAGAAAGGGACTAAATGTAATATATTGTCTCTCTCTGGGAATCAAGTTACTGTAGATAGTCCTTAATATAAGTAGCAAGAATATTTCACGATAGAAAATCAGAGTGGTTTTACCAGCTGAGCAGCAAGCCCCACCATCTTTATCACCCCACTGTTTTCAAAATCTTTCAATAAAAGTCTGTCCTCTATAGGTCTTACTGTATCAGGTTTTTTTACCTCACAGAGCCTAATTTTTTTCCAAGCTGAACACTGACTGACAAGCTTCTCTGGTGCCTTTGCTTAGATCTGGTCTATACATCCCACCTTACTCCCAATGCTGTTAGAAGCAAACTCTCTGAGCAAATATCCTGTGGGACCACAATACCTAATTCTGTCTTTATTTCCAGCATCTCACAGTGGTACATCTATCCCACCAAAAGTTGTGAATAATTCTTATATCTGTTAGTATGTCCTTACTTGTGAGCACAAGGTCTAGCAAAGACATTCTCAGTAGCTTTAAAGATTTTCTGTTTCTGCTAGGGTATTGCTAAATCAAAATGTCCACTCTAGTGTTAAACTTTTGGACATGAAACACAGCAAATAAGTAGGAAATTAGATGAAACCTGTGTATGAACATAAAGTTAATCTGACTCAGTTGCCCCGTAGTTAAAAGAGTAAAAATGGCAGGTATCCTGTCCAGATAGGACTTCACTATGGAACGTGGATGCTGCATCAATGCTGTCTTATCAAGTGTGCCATCCTCTCACACTATCACCTTTCCTGTAGTAAAGATGGAAATATGGTTATCCCTTATATCACACATCTTCTGGTAGAAAACACAGGAAGCAGTGGAAATTGAGTATGGTAAATATTTTGCTAAGATCCTAACAAAACCCTAAGGTGATTCTCTCAAAGGCTGCAAAGGCTGAGGTGACAGGCAGGGGGGCTGAGGCAGGGATGGAGGGAGAAAGCTACTGTGCTGCTGGGAGAGAGCCATAGCTATGTTTCAGTCAAATCTGACCTACTTTAATGAAATCAGGTCATCTGTGAGCTCTTCATTACCCCCAGACTAAACAGTACAAAATGCAGCAGCCAATGTCTCTGTCTTTTTAGAGTACCACTAATTCTCATTACAGCATTGTTATGTGTTCCTTAATATATATTGACTTAGTCATTGCACCACACCAAAGCTGGTAAACAATGCTGGGGAAGGAAGTAAAGTAAATATCATCAGTGACTTTTTAAAAAATAAATAAATATAAAATTGCAGGGTAAACATAGCCATGCCTCCAGAATGTGTCCTCAAGGGAATATGGAAACAAAAGAAGGCACAACTGTCTCACAGCATTAGCCCTGACGGATGGAGCTCACCTATGGCACCAGCAAACACTGAACTGTTACCAGCCACGTTGCAGACAAAACAGAGGCTGGAGTCAAGCAGAAGCTGGTGCTGTAAACTTAGGCTCAAATTCTGCTCAGTGTTCAGTCTTCTATAAACTATGAAGGTGACAGCCTCATAACAAATAAAATATACTGGTGAAGTTTTAACGTGATGCTTACATCTGCATTTTTGTTCATACAGAGACAGACTGTATATATGTGTGTAGGTACTGACGTGTCCAGACAGATGTATTTTATGTACTACTGTATATCCACTTGTTTGTACACCAATATGTCTGTGCTTGACAGTAATGTACAATAAGACGTGTACACTGCTTTTAGACCCAGGAATACATTAATATTTCTTGCTGTATAGCTATATGTATCTAAAAATGCATATATATATATATATATGTACAAAATCGTATTCAGCAACAGACATCCTTGTGGGTATTATATTAAACCTACACTATTTACAGTACATGTCTCTATAGTGAATAGGGTACATGTATGAAAGACTACTGTGTACTAAAGAGAAACATTCATCTCTTATTAAAATAATTACTAGGTTTTGTTCCTGTGGCTTATCACAGAATTTTAAACTTTACAATTTCTGTTCAACAGTAGTTAGAATCGTATTTATGTTTTGTTTTGGAAGCTCCACTCATTTGTCTCCATAGGGCCATCTGGTGCCATCTGAGATCTGGCATCTGGTACCATAAGGAACGACACCCAGCCTCCTGCTGTTACTCCAGTAAACCACAAGTCAGCATATGTCCCATGCAACACCTGCAGCATATGTGGACACCTCTGACACCTTAGGTCATCTCAAAAGGCACTATGCACTAATGTATAGGCAACTTCATTGGGCCTTTGCATCCCTTTACCTGTAGACAGCTATTATTAAAGCATTTTCACAGAATCTTGCTGATTTTCTGGTTTTTTTTTTTTTAACCCATGTTCAACTGGGAAATCTATTACTACAAAACTATAATCTTCCTTCCTCTAGTCTCTTACTGTCCAAATTACTTCTCAGTTTGTCTCTGTCACCTACGTGTGGGTGGCTCAGGGTACTCCACCTGGTTTGTTACAGGGATCTAGACTATAGGAGTCCCCATGTGTCACTGCTTTGGCAGAAGTATTTAGGTGAAATAAAGGCTTATAGAGATAACAACCTGGACACCACAGCCGTGAGGCCATGCCATACTTTCTTTGGCAATGACAAGACAATTTAGATGAGTCTTGCCATTTTCACTTGTATCCATTTGTTCCTGTTCCTAGTCCATCCCTGCCTTGTGTTGGGAGAAATGATTGCACAGCTACGTGGGGAATCAGTGAGGTCCAGATCTTGGCTAAGTAAGTGTCTAATTCCCATTGATATGCATATATATACACCAAGTTCTGAACCTTCATGGTATATAGAGTCATATTTTAAAATTATTATTTAGATGACTGGAACTAGAAGGAGGGGCAGCTCTCAAGAGTCCAGCTGGCTGTGACATACTCTGTGTTTACTCACGGTGGTAAAATAGTGCAGCCATATTTTGATTTATTGCATCATCTGGAGAGGTACACTCTTCCATTTTCTTACAGTTCCTGCTGCTACCCAAACTTCTCATTTCTTCTCATTCTAGCCAGCTGATACCTCTGACATCCACATGGTGGGTTTGAACTGCCAGAGAAGCAGGACTGAGTGAAGCAGGTGAAGGATGAAACATACCCATTGGGTAATACCCAGTGTGCTTTTAGTAGAGGACATATGAACCCCAGTGGTTAAAATATTAATAAACATAACAACTTTGTCAAAGCAAAGTCCTTTCTGTCTCCTTTCAGGAAGAAAGGTGATAGGAACTGCTGAGTCTCCTTTATAAACATCAGTGGTCCCTTCTCTGAAGGAATCAGAGGGAGGTTGGGAAGGGGAGATGGTAGGGTAAGACAGTAACCAGTACCTGTAAAACCCAGCTTTAAGCAGCATACTTAATGGTGGGATTTTGACAGGCAAATATTGACAGTGCACTGATGCTGCTAAGCTAGCAGTGCCCTGATGAAGGGCTGGAATGTGTGAGCAGCACAAACGCCTGTCTGTGGGACAACACAGTGTCACTGGCACCTCTCTGGGCTACCACAGGCACCAGAGGAGAGGGCTTTTCCTTCCAGTGTGATAAGTCTTGGATCTTTGTTTTTTGGTTGTGGTTGCTGCTGTTTTTCCTGCAGAATGAGCCAAAGAACAAGAGTGAGATGGTGGTTTTCCCCTTGGAGGAAGCAAAGGCTGAGAAGCAATGTTCTGTGACACAGGGGTGACGCTTCTCATCCCCACCAGAGACTCTGTCTTGATCCACATTGTACCCAGACCCATATCCCACCTGGGTGTCATTTTCTGTGGCTCTCTGTGTATATTGATGAGGGCATTGGCAGAGTTTCATCTTGTTTCTGTTGAAAAGCTGTGAGAAAAAAAATATGCAAGGTGACTGCTGGTGTCTGAATATCCCATCTGATAACTCCACCTGGTAAATCAGTGTATGCCATGATCTGCTTGGATTTACCATGGCTGGAAACTGGGATGCACACTGTGACTGACACAAAGCACAGCTCAGCATTACACTACTTGTACTTATACTTCTCTGTTGGAGGTTTTAACCTTTAGGAATTTTCTCAAATTAAATAGTTTTAAGCTTATGTATTATTTCAAAGTAAATTACTAACTGAGTAAATCAGGATTTTGGCACTGAGCAAAAACTATTTCTGCTTTTTCTGAAAAGCTGCTTGATTTATATTCCAGTATCATATTTACATGGAATTATAGGCTGCTTCGGACTGCAGAAAGGTTAATTCAACACTGAAAAGTGACTAGACAGGCTCCCAAAAGTCTCCCATAATTTGGGCTATGTCCATACCAATGGCCAGAATTGGTAACTAGGTCTGATTTTCATAAAATCTTCCAGGACAACATCACTGTGATGCTTCAAAACCTCAGTCACAATTTACTACTCCATCCAGCACAGTTTAGGGTGTCTCCATAGAATGCAATTGGAACATATAATACTACTTGAAATTGCAGAAAGGAAAGTGCAAGTGACTTCAGACATATCCTGTGTCAAATTAATCATGAACTGCTGGTTCAGAGATCTTTTTTTCATTTTACCATAACCAAGGTATGTTCAGACATTTCTGTAAAAACTATTGGTGTTTTTTTCTCCTCTCATAAATCACAAAGGAGAATAGACAGTCCTGTATGTACTAACTCCATTCACAGCAAAACCCAGACACACCAGAACCACTTAGAGCTAGGCAGATGTTCATAATCTTAATTTTATTACCTCCAAACAACAGTGTTTGATTCAATAGATGAAAAGCAATAAATCAATAAATTACATGACACGTGAAACAGTAAAAAAGAAATATGGTAATAATCTGGGAAAAACACTTCTGATTTAGATTCACTGTGGCTTGTATGTCAGAGACGTTCAGACTGTGGTATGGCATGGGCTAGGTTTTAATATTTATATTATCTCACAGCCCAGAAAGCCAATCATATCTTGGGCTGCATCAACAGCAGCTTGACCAGCAGGTTGAGGGAGGTGATTTTCCCCTTGCACTCCTTTATGTGAGACCACACCTGGATACTGTGTCCAGTTCTGAGGCTCCCAGCATAAGGACATGGACCTGTTTGAGTTAGTCCAGAGAAAACCCACAAAACTGAGAGCCGGGGCACATCTCCTATAGAAAAGGGCTGATAGTGTTGGGGTTGTTTAGCCTGGAGAAGGGAAGACTCCAGGGAGATCTTATTATACTTAAAGCAGGCTTATAAGAAAGATGGGGGAAAATTTTTAGCAGGCCCTGTTGTGATAGGACAAGGGGTGATGGTTTTAAACTAAAAGAGGGACCATTTAGGCTAGATATAAGGCAGGGATTTTTCAGAATGAAGGTGATGAAGCACTGGCACAGGTTTCCCAGGGAGTTGGTAGATGCCCCATCTCTGGGAATACTCAAGGTCAAGCTGGACAGGGTTCTGAGCAACCTGATCTAGTTGAATACATCCCTGCTCACTGCAGGGGTGCTGGGCTAGATGACTGTAAAGATCCCTTCCAACCCAAACTATTCTGTGATTCTATGATAATATTATTCAGCATATCAGTGTATTAGATAGCTGGGAAGAAGAAAAAGTAGTCAGGATTGTATAGCCTGGAAGTTTTCTGAAGACAACAAACAGTGGATAACTTAATTAATTTATTTTAATTTATATAATTATTTATTTCATTTAATCTATTATCTTAATTTCAGAAAGATCACAACAGATAAAAATTCTATTCATATGTACAAGCAGCAAACAATATATAAAGGTGCCAGATACAATCTTTTCAATTTTTTTCATAAATTATTTTACTTTTTTGACTACGCATGGAGAAATTATACATTTGCCTAACTGAGCTAAAGCCAAAGAAGAGCCACATCTTTGTTTACTCCGTTTGTCATTCAAATTCCCTCTAGGTCTTATCTGACATATTTATAGCTTTATATCTACATTAATTAAAAACTTTCATGGAATTTTGGTTTCACTGATTACATATGCTAGCAAAAATACTTAAGCATATGCATGGAACTCATGCATACTCACAGCATTCACAACATGTGTAATTCTAAGTAGTAATTTGTAAACATTTTCCTGTATCATCACTGTGGGTGAGGCTTCCACTCCATCCAACAACTTCCATGGAATGACTTGTATGGAGCTTTTGTAGCCAAAAAGAGAGAACACCATAACATGCCATGGAAGGATGCACTGACTGGTTTGATTTTCTCTAGGAGAATGGAGGCAAAGGAGGCTGGGAGGGAAGAAATACCAAACTCCATGCAGACATAGGAAGACATTAATTACAGTGATAATTTTTGCCCAAGAAGAGAAGTCTGCCTCAGCTGGAAAACCTCAACAGCTCCAGATATAGCTTAGAGCATGAACTATAGATGCTATTAATTCCTTCCAAAGGTACTTTGTACATTGGCTTCTTCCAATATGTTTCACAGTTTATGCAGACCTACTTTGAAATTAAATACTTCTATCTTGTTCAGCAAACTAAAATATCTTGACCTCGATAGATCTGACTCCAAACCAGAAATTTCATATTATCTTGTTGATGTAAATATTTGATTGTCACATGAAAGTTTTTGCTTTACAGACTAAAAATGGTGATAAATAAAAATTCAATGTCAGTATTTCTTCAATTAAAAAACATTTTTTTTCTCAAAAATTTCTAATTTTTTTCTGTCTGGATATTTCTGATACATAGACAGCAATAGTAAATACATATATTCACATGTATGTTAGATACATGCACATATTCTCATATTTATTCACTCTTTGGAAAGATACCAAGAATCTGCTAGCTGATAGGCCAGAATTCTTCTTTTTAGCTAGCTGAAAAAGATGTTAAAATATGGGAAAGTTGGAAAAAAATAATAGAAAAAAGCACCAAAAGCACAAAAAGAGACCTCTTGCTTTCTTGGTATGTCAGGAAACACTAAATAACCAGTTTGTGAACCCAGTAATGAAAGTCAACACTTAAATCTGTGTGAGTTCTCCCTGTGTCTATTTATTTTTATGTCTCCAAATATTAAATGCAAACTTCAATACAAAGCCAAGAATTAGATTCCATACATGGAAATGCCTTCACGATTATAAAAAATAATGCTGTGGTGTCTCTAGTTGGGAGGTTTGGAAGAAAAGGAACTTAAAAAAAAAAAAAAGAAAAAAAAAGAAAAAAAAAAGAAACTGTTCCACTTCATCTAGCAGTGCTGCAATACATCACTCCAATTAAATCCCAGCCAATAAGCAAAGGGACGTGTTAAGTAAAATTCATGAGCTCTGAATGCATGTGAATGAATATGCCAATCAGAATCAATGCCACCCATTCATCTGGTGTAACACCATGGTGATGACAATGAGCTTGAAACCAGCCTTTGTTGTTATCAGCTGTGCAGTAGTTGCCGCAGCCCCAGCCTGGATCAAATGTGTTGGACATTTAAATCTTCAGCATGGCACCAACACACAGAACATCTTATTCATGCCAGAAAAGGAGCTGTAATCTGCCTTCGAGTAAATAATTCAGGATCAGTTCCTTAAAGGGCACAAATTGCCTTCTTTCAAAATGACCAGAAGGTTATTCCTCTCCTTGCTTGACTTCACTGTATGGACACAAGCACAGCTTTTTGTAACTGTGTAGTACATTCACCACTTTAGAAAATTTGTTGCTATAATAATGTCTGTATCTGAGACTTCTGTGGACCTGAACTGATATTGCAAGAGGAATATATTTGTGGAGACCCTGCACCTCGGCCCTTTTGAGTGCTGCAGTGGCAGATGGCTTGGTCTCACTGCTTTTACAATAACCATTTCATTTGTGATGCTTGACCTGAATTCCATTCCTTTAAAAGTGTGTCTCAGTTCTCAAATGGTATTTCACAGAACTGCCATTTCCATAGTGTTTCCACATGCTGTTCTCCAAATAACACATTTGGCCATAAAACAGGGTGGAAGAAAAGAATCTGTAACTAAGTGTCACAATTGAAAATGTTTAGTCTAAGAATACATACCCAAATACTGATGACAGCTTCATTTTTATTGGATTTAAATTATACTACTGTTATTTTCCTATATGTCAGCTTATGCCACTTAGAGATCATGTGGTATTTTAAGTGTTTTGTGCTATGAGTTACAATTCTTTTTTTTTTTTTCCATTGTGTTCTCAGTAGTTACATCTTAAATGTGAAACCCTATGCTAGAGAAACAGGCCTGAGTGGTGATGTACTCAACTCTGAATAAATTAACCATGTATGCTTTCAGTAACTGATCCACCCATTAATCAGGGTGTCTAAAGAAATGCAGCAACAGGGGTAGAACTGATATTCCCCCAATTTACCAGCAGATATTCATCATTGCTGAATACTTTCTCTTCACATTTCTCAAGTTATTTCTCAGTTCCTGGGTAGGAAATTGATCATAAGAGGAAGAAGAAATGATCTTAAGGAACTTTGCTTTAAAAGAGGTTCTTTCTGAACTTCTCATGCAGCCAATTAAAATCTCAAGCAGAGGGAGCTGAAGACTTCATTCAAGTATATATATAATTAAGAAATATTAGACATGATAGCCTAGGCATGATAGGCATGATTAGCCTCGATTTGTTAAGACAAACATATATCTTTTGGTCATTCCCTCTCATTCTCTAGGAGTCCACAAGGTGTAAGGTAAATTAATAGGGAAATAAATGTGAGGACCACAAAGAGCTAGTAGAAACAAAGCTGCAGAAATGATGCTGTCTGCCAGTTAAGGTTATCTACAACTCAGTACTATAGCTCAATACTCAGTACTAACCTTCTGTTAGTGACCTTGCCTTTTCCTACTGCAATTGAATTCTTTTAAAAAATAAAACTTTACCCTGCCTGAGCCTATTGTAGCACCTTAAAGTGTTTCACAGCAGTTTGATGCAAGTTCTTGCAACAGATCCATGTATGAGAGAACCATGAGACACACAGCAACAATCCGTTTCACCTTATAGCAAAAACTAAATATATATACTTAAAGAGAATGGCAGATTATTTCCAACTCTAACTAAACCCATATTTTATGGCATTGTACAGTCAATAATAAATTAAATTTAAACAAATGATGTATCCCTGATCATAAATGCATTCAATTCTTTTTTAAAGAGCTGTAAATAGTGGTTTTTTTCATAACTTGAGACAGAAACATTGTATGTGATCTACAATAACATGAAAGTATGAGAATATCCTCTATTGATACTGCAGTCCTTCAGTTCTTTTACCTAAGCTTGTTGTCCTTCAAAGACCCAGAAAGCTTTCTTTTGACCCAGTGAGTATAAGGTAAAAGGAGCCCCAAAATCATGAGTCTATTTCTGAGGTTTATCCTTTGGCAGTCATTAAGTAAAATGAAAAGCTGACAAAAATTCAAGTGTTAACACGAAGAAAAAGACACATTTCTCCAGCTGTTCTTCTTGGTATACAACCATACCACTACCACCAAGGCAAAACCTACCCATGAATGTTTTAAGCTGATTGAAAAGAATGTAGGTACTTATCTTCATGGTGAAAAGGTTTCTGAAGTTCATTGCCAGTGGAATTTATGGTTAAGAATACATATCCACAGTTCATAAACCTGGAAAGTTCTTGGAAAGGCTCCTGGTCTCCTTACTTGCAACAAGTTATCACATTACACCTATGGAAAATACTTTCTTCCACCAGTTGCTCAGGGAATGGAATCTCAGCCCAAAGCTGGTCAGATCCTGCTCACATCCCTGGATGGCAGCAGCCCAATTGGCATGGAGCTTCCAACTCAGAAGAAACTCCAGGTCAGCTGGATTCCTGCAGTCTATTGTAAGCTGTCACAAGCTCCTTAGACCTGTTGTCTATTTTGTTCCACCAAATAAAGCTCAAGGTTTTGCTTCTTATCATCAAGAAAGTATTGTGTTCACAGGAGTTAAATTATTGTATGAAGTCTCTGGTTAACAGCTCTTCTATGGGGAAGCAGTATATGTAAAGCTTTTCTACAATCTGAAAAGCCTTGGGGTAACTAATTTTTTTATATTATTCTGTTTAGCTTTTGCAACAATAAACTTTGGTCTGAAAGGCAGTTACTTTCTGTTATACTTAAGTGGATAAATGGGATATAAGTCACAGACTTTGTTGATTATTGTCTGTTGTTGTGGTTTAAATGTCCATCCAATGAATTAAGTACCTTCTACAGCTAATTAGAAAGAAAATTAGATGATTTCTCTCTTTCTACAAACATACAAAAAATGCACACATTCATATAAAGGACAGGTTTTGATGTCACTATTTTCTCACTTAAACTTAGCTCCTGCCAGGTGGTCATTTCACACAAATTTCACCTAAAACTTAATCAGACACTGCTTAATGTGTATGAAGAGGCAAATTTAAAACAAGACAGAAATCCCACCACTCTGCAGTCCTCAGTAGCAGTCAAACTCATCATAATAACATCAAAAACCTTTCTCAGCAACTCTGAAATCAAAGGTGAAGTTTCCATCTTCTCATCCATTCAGCCTTGGACTGACAGGCAAGAAAATGATGTAGAAAACAGTTAATGTTAACCATGGTGTTATTTTCTGTGTGGCATTGGAATATCTGTCTGTTGGTATTAACAAGAAATCCCAAACTCATCTGTCTGCCTGCTTATTAGCCACAATTTTGATCATTAATGACTAAAGCTGTTATTTTCAAAATGTTTCTATAGGAAATCTATAGATTTATATGGAGTTTTCAAACCTGAGCTCCTCTTGCTGCTTTGCAGATTTTGGAAAGGGGCTGACTCTGAAACTGCAACTGAGAGGTGCTGCATTTATGCTTTGTATTGACTCTGTTTCAGCATTAGGTTAAATGCTGTATTTCTTATCAATGAAGAGCTGCCTGTTGGGATATTTCTTTCATGGGTAATTCAATCACAAAAATGTGTTCATATCCCATTTGCAGGGTGTTCCTTAAGATCAGAAATATACTTTATTAGATTAGAGGATTTAGAATTCCTTACAACTACAATAGCATGCATACACAAAGAAGTAGAAAATAAAATGACATTATTTTAAAAATAGAACAAGCCACCAGTTATTGCAGACATAAGGGGCTGCTTATAGTCTAACCTGAGATGTAAGCAAATAAGTGCCAATTAATTAGAATCTGTGACAGTGTTCAGTACTATCTCTTTGATCTTTCACCAGTAGCTGACAACAAAGCACATACTCACAATGCTTTAGTTTCAGTCAAGTGATCAGCAAAACATGTTCAGCTCATTTAAATAACAGAAGCTGTTAAAATACAGCTATCTTTTATAGCATGAGGCAAAGATTCGAGTTCAGATGACAGCATCTGGCATTTATAGAACAGATAACTCGGAGCCATTTGAATCAGATGGATAACTTGAATCAAACTTAAAAATGGATGAAGCCACAAGCCAGAGGCTAGAATACATTCCACAATAAGTGCCCTGATCAACCATTGGTATTCTGGCTATTCAGCCACAG
Organism: Heliangelus exortis; assembly: GCF_036169615.1. Classification (NCBI taxonomy): domain Eukaryota; kingdom Metazoa; phylum Chordata; class Aves; order Apodiformes; family Trochilidae; genus Heliangelus; species Heliangelus exortis. The sequence continues at coordinate 102,422,891 of NC_092424.1, read as the reverse complement.
ATACAACATTGGTCCATGAACACTTTAATGCAAACATCTGGGCAGAAAGACACATTGTAGATAGTTCACAAACAGAAGATGCATTTGTTTCAACGACATAAAACAATTTATGCGTACAGACCAGAATCTAGATTTCTTTATATACAGCTGTTACTTTTTTTGAGTTGGAGTGCTGGTATTTTCTGTATATTTTCTGTATTCATTTTTGAGATTTATTAAAAGGAATAGCTATCTGTGTGTGAAAATGGGAGATATTTGAAATGCAGTCACAAATATATACAGTCACATGAGCTGTGTTCAAAAAATGTTTAATATGATTTTAGAATGATACCATTATACAGGCACATTAAAAAAGATTTTTCTAAAGTTGCTATATTTTAACATACAAAGATAAAGCACTGTCTCATTTGTATATTTTCTTCTTTATTGCTCCACGTATTTTGGCCTTGTATGTGGCCAAAAGGTAGATACACAGTTCTCTGACAGGAGGCAAGCAGTTGAGAGGAAGAAGAAACGTAACTATACTGATGTTCTGGTTGAATGGAGAGCTTGCTCAAGTTAAATCTGAGAGAAGACAACTTCAGACAGGAACTTTGATTTTTTTTCAGGTTGTGAAGGTCTGATGATGGGGTGGACCTTGGTAGCACCACTCCCCCCCTTTGCTGTGGTGCTCCCCCTCCTCCCCACCTCTGCTGACTCCCAGGCTGTTCTCTGGGTTTGTATTTGTGCCAGTGGCAGTTCAGCTGATTTGACAGCAGAGATTAGAGAGTCCCAGTGCCTGAGCTTCTGCCCCAGCAATGCTTAATTTGCTGGTACAGACTTAGCTTGTGTGCATCCATGCAGCCTGTGTGAAAAGGTCTTGAAACTGGCACCCAAAAATTTAAAGACCCTTAGACCAAATTAATGTCTACTTATTTGTCTTCCCCCCCAACTTTCAAGGAGCAAGAACGTTCACCAGAACAAAAAACCTTCATGAAACTCAGATTCAGCTATCTCAAGACACAGAAAACTAACTTTTCTGCCTAATTGTATGTGGTTTTTTGTTTTCCTTTTCTTTTTTTTTTTTTTTTTTTTTTTTTTTTGTGTGTGTGTGATCCAGAATTCCCCTCTAATATCCCAGAAATAAACACACTCTTCATCTTAGATAGCAGCCTGCAACTCATGAGCTGTCTCTGCAACCTTGATTTTAGTTTGTTGAACTGATTAATATTCCATATTGAATACAAGATTTAACATACCCTCCTTCTGAGTACAGGAGACAGCTGCTCCTGGGGGACAACCTCTCACTTCCCTCTGGGGTACCACGAGCCATGGCATCATTTCGTGTGGTGCCTCCTTCCTTCATGGCTGTAGTCAGCCCTGAAATCCTTCCCATCGTGGTGTGTAGCACATGTCATGCAGGGCACAAGTACAGGAAAAACATTGGGTGTTTAAGGACAGCTGGTACAGCAAGCTATTTTATTCACAACTAATCTCAACTTCCATGGCATAAGCTGATGGTCCTAAGCGTTGGTGCTTAGCTGGCCACTCGAGTACAGGTACTGAGAAGACAGAGCTTTTGGACGATTTATGGAAGCTCCAGAACTCTCCAAGGAAAAGATGGAAGAAGCCCAAGAAAAGACTGCTCCAGGCAGCCCTGCTGAGGAGCCTCCGTGTGCTGAGGAGCTTCCAGATTCCCCTCCTTCTCTCAGGAACAGCTTTTGGATAAGGCTCTGACGCGGCCCTGCCTGAGCTACCCTGGCTCATTCTATCCCCATCACCCTGCCCAGGGATGTCTGAACCTCGTTCCCCCCACTCTGCCTGACCTTGACCCTGCCCAGGGGCTGGCGACCCCCCTGCCCTTGGCCCATGCCCTTCCCCAGGGAGATGCCCAACACCCATGTGCTCCCACGGGTGATTAGTCAGTAGTCAGCCATGCTTAATACCTGCTTCAGTTTGGAACTGCCTCCATCTACCTTCCAGAAATGTGCTTTTCAGTCTTCCCTTTTGACTGGTGTTCAACCAAGATTATACAATTTTTGCAATGGGATGGTTCATCAAGAAAAGTAATCTTCCTGTGCTCTCTCCTGTGGCCTGGGAAGTGAAGCCCAAAGGTGATTTATTCTGTGTAGAGCATGAGAATGGCCACGTCACATCAAATCAAAAGTTCATCTTGTCCAGCACCACATTCCCATCAACAGCCAACAGCAACACTATGGAAAGATGTGGGAGTACAAGTTATATATTTTATTTCCGACAGCAAAAGCTTCTGATCATCAGTGGTTTAGTGGCTCTTTGAGACAGGATACCTGAAATGTGAAGCTGATGCTTGTAGAAATGTTACAAAATCACATATTTATCTCAGAAGTAACTTGGGGCATTATTGCTTCCTTGTACAACCAGGAGACGGGGGTAGGGGGGCAACATTATGTGAATCTATGGAACATCTTTGTGCAAGCACAGCCTCCAACTTTATTAAGCTTGTTCAGTTAAAACCATGTATTTTGACACTTGATTCAAGAATTTCTTATTTTGGTTTATTTTAGTCCTGTTCTAAATGGAGTTAGATTTCAATATTGTAAGAGCCTAAACAAAAATGATGTAAACAGAGTCTTTTCACATTAAATTAACTAATTGAAATTATACTTTAACTTAAACTGTTGTAGCAGTGCAGATATAGATAAACCAAGTGTCTAACTGAGAAAACATGGCCTTGGGCACACATTAAAATATCCAGTAAATCACAGTAGTAAGATGACTAGCCCAGCTTTTAGCCATAACTTGAATTAAGTCTATCAACTCTCCTACTTCATCAAATCAAAATATCACAATGTTTTTTGAGCCACAGAATATAATTACCCATCAGCAATAGATCAAGATAACAAATACCATTCTTAGCTTATTCTGAAAACATTGAGACCAACCACTAGAAGAAACACATCCTACCAGTGCAGGTAAATTTTCCCTTTCCTTAAAATAATGTATTTATTAGGATAAAAAAAAAAGCAAACAGAAACTGCTGGTAGAAAGACTGGAGCAATCCTGTACTTCATTCTTCCTCATGAAAACTCTTTTTTGTTTACTGTTAACACATGTAACAAGCCACACAGATACAGCAACACAGATGAAGCAGCACAGGCTAATTCCCACTCCAGAGACCTGCCACACCAATTAAGAGATTGCTTCTGCTTCCATTCTGAAGCTTAAAATGCCACACTGAAAAACTGTGCATTCTCATGATCACATTAACATTCAATTCAGTCTTTCCTGGCCCTTTTGCCATGCCTTAAGGTCATTTACAGCAGTAATAATAACAGTGATAGACACTCAGCCAAGGCAATGTTCAGCTAAATCCACTATTCTGTGGAACCACAAGCAATACAGGTTTCTCTGCTTGGAAAAGGCCAAATCATTTTAAGAAATGGGTTTGATACTCAGGAACCAGATCTTGATTCTGGTGAAGCACCTAAAGAAATTATTTTAATTTTTGATTTATGATAAAATCATTCTCACTCTTCCTGCCAGCTGTTAAATTTAAGTATGTAGGTGTTAAGGCATTAAGACCTTAAAAAAAAAAAAATATTAAAAACTTTAAACCTGATCTTAGCCTGAAGGTTTTTAGCTCAAAGCAAATATTGCAAAATACTACTTTTTAAATTAACTGGATGTTTAAAAATGTTCATTTTTAGTAAGTTCATGCATATTTTGTCTTTTGTTTCTGTGAATATTACAAGGAATGGCTTCACAGGCAACAATATCAAGAATTTAAAGAAATTACATTTTTAAATGCAAGGATTTGTTGAAAACTTAGGCTTAAAGGTTATGTTTACTTCATAAGGAAAAATGTTAGGCATTCACTCATTCATTCATATAAAATAAATATAGTCCCAAATCCTAGACACTTAAAATTTATGAGAAGCTCCTAGAAACTCACTTATTAAATGAAAATCATTCCTAGAATTTTGAGTGTTAATTCTATCAATCCCTCTTGAGAAACCAGCAAGCTTTTTTTCAAAATTTATGAACAGAAAAAGGACTTGGGTAGATTGTTTTTTTTAAATGGTCTCTTTCCTGAGATATTCATAGTGCTTCAAATATGGATGCCTTTTTAAGATTGACTAAATTCATTCATAGTGTAGCATGGCATTTGGATGATTTTTAATTACTTTAATCATTACTACCGTTCACCTGTTAATTAAGGAAGAATTTCTTTTTAAAAAAAGTGGTCCTATAAAAATAATTTGGACCTCACAGAACAACTCCATGCAGAAAATGTACCTCTCCTGCACCCTGGTCCAAACAATGATGCAAAACCATCTATCCACTCAGAACTGGCCACAAGTAAGAATCAGCCACTGTCCCACAGCACCTACACAACATAAACCAAGCTGGATAAAGGAAAGTTGCATGGGAAAGACAAGGAGAAGGGAATGGAATACCCAGTGTCACCTACTAGGGACCGATGAGAAGACAGAACTGAAAGAATTCTTCGGTGTATTCAAAGTTCCATATACTTCAAAGTTCAAAGCTTCCCACTGAGTATGGGAATGTGCAATTGATATCTGAGCACTTTTCTCCAGGTTCCCTTGATAGTCAGTAAAGGGCTGGTCATCATAGAGCCTGTAGCAGACAGTGTGATTCAGCTCATCTTAATGTGGATACACACACCCATGGGCTGTACTCACTAGATCTCCACTGATTATAAGAAAATCCAAAGATGATTATCTGAGTGAGGACTGCATTGCATACTACTCTTCCAGAGACTGCAAGTTAAGTGAGATGATTCTTGCCCAGTGTGGAGCTCTCTCCATCCTTTAATCCACATTTTCTTTCTAATACAGAAATCTGTTGTAGTCACACTACAAGAGCAACATGCTAACACAGCTGGAGATTTCTTTTATCAGCTGGGAAATATGGGCACTTCTGCTGCACAACATGTGGGCAATTAATCTGTTATCTCTAGGCAACAAGAGGCATATTCTGGGTACACCAAGTGCAATAGCCATAGATAACAGAATAGGAGCAGCAGACAGCTGAGACTTCTGGAGACTTGCATGGAACAGGTGAAACAAATTTTCTGAATGGAAAAAGATGATACAGCCAGGAGAAGCCTGGTAAATCATAATACCAAATGCAGTGAGTGAATCTTTGCTTCTGAGCAGGGTTTAAAAAGATAGCTTTTCTTCAATAGCATAATTTATGGCAAGATTTATCTCAGTGCTGATGCCTCCACCTAGTCTTTTTCCAAATACTCTAGTGAGAAAAAGGAGGCATATTCAAGTCTTGTGAATGGTTTGCTCAAGATTGTCCAAGTTAATTTTTAAAATAGGGAGCGCTGGAGTTGCCTCGCAAAAGGGATCCCTGGCAAGGGTGGCAATGGGGGTACTTCCCATTTGGTTTTGCATGATGTGCTTCGTAAAAAGGTAGCAGTCCAGCAGCTGAGCCTGAAGGTAAGCTAAGCAGCTGCTCACAGCTTTGCTGTACTCATGAAAAATCAACAGTTCATCATGTTAATAATTGTGAGTCATAGTCTTAATGCTCCATTTGCATTTTCTGTTACTGATACAGGATGAGCATTACGTTTATATCACAGCAGTGCATTGTTAGAGCACTGACCAAATACAGCTGCTCATTCTGATACAGGTATCTCTGCTATATAATATAATGAAGCATCCACTAATACAATTCTACTTTGGTCTAAATGACACCTTTTTGAGGAGACATAAAATTAAAAAGGAAGAAAAACACTGTACATACCAAGGAACAGATAGAGCACATGCTGAGAAACAAGACGGTTCAGTAGATAAATTGAGTGCATAAAGAAATTATTAAATGGCCCAGGGCCCTTCAACCTGAAAAAGAGAAAACCAAACAGATATAACGTTGGATGCCTGAAAGCCCAGAGTAGCTGTAGAAGGTCTGACTTTTTCCTGCTGTGTTCCTTCCAAAACAACTAGGCATCCCAACTACCAAAAAGAAATATTTCTTAAAGTGGTTCATAAGTAATTCAGTGTTATTTTTGAACAGGGTGTAATGGATGTTAAATAAATCACATGATTTTTAAAGTAAAATTAAATGGCAAAAAAACAGTCTTTCAGGGATGATCACTACACACACATACAGAATTTTTGCTTCAGAAGCTTCTGACTATCAAAGTGATAAGCAGTGGAAGAACAGCCTGAGGAACTATCACTACCTACTTTGCTCCTTAAACCTTTTCCAAGACAACCATTTTTGGTCTCTGAAGAAGAAAGGGGGCTTTAGACTGACATAGAATGACCAATATTTATGAAAGTACACTGCAGTGGGATACAACAGATATAACTTGCTGTTTCTGGCTCTCAGACAATTGTGTTATCTGTCAAATATTATAGCAGACCCATTCACTGGCTAAAATGGTATCTTTTTCCATACTGAAGTCTCTAAGAATGAAATGCCTGGTTGCTGTTTGTAAACCTGAAAATCAGTCACCATTGCCTCAGCTGTAGGTTTTGCAATAAAATACTTCCTTACCTCCCTGACACACTGGTTAACTACAGTCTGTAAAGTTCTTAGACACATTTCAGAGTTCAGACCTTGGGCAGAAAAACACAACTCTTACAACACAGGCACAGTGTGTTCTGCTTCATCCCATGTTCCATGTGCCTAACCCACATAGGAGTAAGCTCTGGGTGCTCTGAGGAACATTTGGATCACTTGGCACATGTGTGATAAGGGTACTGGAAGTCTGTGTTCAGATGGCAATATCCTGGGATAGAAAACCCAATTTTCTTTTTTGATAGTATTCACATGACATGACCGGCAGAAGACAAATCTCTTAATTTCAGCAAGTTACCTTGACTCTGAAAGGAATTTGCCATAATAGATGTTGAAATTTTTTGTCCTGCTTAGGGCCAGTTTTGAAAGATAAGCTTTAAACATTAAGAATATCAAATCACAGAGGTTCTGAGTGCCAAACTGTAAGTAGAGAACCACCTGGTAAACAGTACTTAGTTTTAAAGGATAGGTAGCCTGGCTTTTACCACAAGACTAGTTACTCATCCACTTATTTGGCTCAAAAACTGTTAAAACAACTCTTAATCTTACTGACTACACTCAGTAGTGAGAAGATCTTAGTCTCTTGCCTCCCAGCAGCTTCCTTGAATTATCTGTAATGGATGAAACAGTCTTGTATTTCTAAGACAGGAAAGACCAGATCTTCAAAGGTTACAGTTAAAGTGACTGCTTTCCCCTGGGTTGTGACTAGGTGAAGAATGTTTTACACCGTTTAGCTCTATCAAACATCATTGCTATCAGATCTTGCATTGACAACAAGCAGTAAGAAAATGAGAGATGTGTTAAAGACTTTATAAATTGCTGGGGAAATGCCCGTAAGTTAAACACCTTTGAAATCAAGACACTACACAGTATGCATTCATATAGATTGAAACTGAGATTGAGAACTGTGGTATTTTATTTTACAGTACACATGCGTTACACAATGCTTGCATACTGGTCACAAAACCATGAGTAAATATACACATTCACTCATTTAAACATATTGTGTATCCTACAAAATTACCATTCTTACTCACTACCATAGCTGCAGTAGACACTATTTTGCCTGGAAGCATCAAAGAAGTAAGAACCTATGACACTAATTATGCCAAGGGATACTAAGCCACTAAACTATTTCTGGTAGACCCAGCCTATACTATGCACTTCATTTATGTAAAGCAGTGAAATGGTGATGAGTGACAAAGCTTGGGATATATGAGCTTTGCAACATGACTCACATATCTGGTGATAAGATTTCACCAGTCAGTAAATGACCATCAAAGGATGAAATTTTTGCAACACTTTCACCTTACTAAGATTTCTATTGCCACTTTACAATGAAAAGTAAGTTCCCAAAACTATCACACTGATGCTAATGTCACAAAAACTGCAGTAAAAGTTTTCATAGCAGTCAATAACACCAAGCTTAAGGTGAAAAGCATATATAATGATGTTAGATGTCGTAATCCAAAAATATAATTTTTTTGCAATTGTATGGGATGGGGTTGTAAATTTTAAGCAAAAAAGTAAAACCAAGAACTGAATACCAAACACTTTGAGAAAAGAAACAGAATTTTGTTTCACACACATGCAAAGGGGAAAAATCAAAACACATTGCTGCTAATATACACCATTTTAGTACAGGGTATGTTATAAATACATTTTAAATAAAAACAAATGTAATGTGACTAATATGCATAGAAGTTTTGGTCATAACTATGTGCAATGGGTGTTTATTTGTGTGCATTTAAATGGGGAGGCAAGTAGCTGACACTAGGAACTGTTTTCCATGCAGCTTTTAGACATACACCTTGGTCTGATAATAAAGCTGGATTTTGTCACACATCTTCACAGTGAGAAATGCCTTGTCCTCTGCAAATTAATAGTGGTAAATCAGCAGGAATGTTCTAATAGCTTTGAATGGGCGTTGGGTTTGGCCCTCTACAAAAGTCTCACTAACATCTTTCTTACTTAGAAAGGTTTTACTGAATACATAAAATACTGAAATTGGTTATTATCCTCCATTATTCTTAGCCTATTTTAAGTACATTTTTTTCAGAAAAGATTAAGATTACCTGAATATATGCTATTCTTAATGGGACATCCTCCCTCTGCCTCTGTGGCTGCTCGGTATCCTTCCTGCAAATGATAAGGTCTGCTTTAAATGAGCTGCTGCTGTCATTGGGTGGGAGATGTACTTCACACTGACTTATAATTCTGTACCTGTGTAAACGTGCCACAAGAGATGGCACAGAAGCAGCCCTAGAACTGAGGGTTTGTAGCTTGTAGCTATCACCTGTGCTAGAAAGGAGAAGTGAGGCCAGACACAGTCTCAAGAGGAAAGGGGCACTTTGCTTGGCAGAGTGAATGCCTGAGAAGCACCATGCTGCTGCACTGACCTTGTCCTGACCCCAGACAATGACTAGTTGATAGTAGTGTCACAATCCCCCCAACACGCATCATTTGCAGATGAAAATTGAAATAAGAAATGCCCTTATGAGACAGTTTAGCTTTTTGTTCCAAATGACTTGCACAGTTTTGCATGTGCAGAGGTTTTACCCCAAAAACACGTGGATCCCACCAGGTAGAGGTGGTGGCTCACTTCCTCAGCCCCTTCTAAGCCCACGCTGTACATTAATGCTCTTTCAGAAAATAAATATACCAACGTGTATTTGCTAGAGGAGAAAGAAATATACATATACGTAGAAATTTAAAAAAATAAATACCTTGGCACTATTGGAAAAAGCCTGATCAATATATAAGATGATTTATGTGTGCGACTAAAAAGGCAATGACAAATGGCAGCCAGTTGGAAGAAGGTTTTTAGTGACATCTGGCAAGGATTGGTTTTAGCTACCATGTCATTAAAAATCTTCATTAATGCTCTCAAACAAAAAGAAAACAGCATGTTGACAAATTCATTATTGATTTCACATTAGGTGGTACATGTTAGAGTGGAGGAATGATGCACAAGACCTACAGTGATTTTAATAAACAAATGTTAACACTTCTCAGGGAAAGGAATTAGAAACACAAAATACTCAGGGAGAACAGAACTCTGTGTGAACAAACTAGTGAACAGCAATTATATGCAAAATCTCATTATAAAAAATCATGAAAATGCTGCAGTCTGGCACAGCATGCACAGACATCAGAACACATAATACAGCACTTCCACATGACTCCTGTCCCACCATACATTCAGTTCTGTATTATACCCCCATCCCACCACTAATAATGAAAAGTTGAGTTCTGCTGGGTTTTTCACTAACAAAAAGGAAACTGGGGACACTGTGAAGTGTTTCCTTAATGTAGTCCTGTATTTTAGTACTGATGTGCAGCATCTTCTTTCCTTGAGCACCAAGTAATCTAACTGCAAACCACTAGTCATACTGTGGTCAGCATGAGCTGGAGAGCTACCTGAAATTCTCTGTAATCCACTGACTGTGCTCCCCAGCTGAGCCAACACTCATTAATTTAGCAAGACCAGGGTGCAAGTCTACAGTGACCCACAGCACAACCATAGCATTGTCTCTATAGTTTAGGTTGTGACAACCAGCACAGCCAGTTCGGAGGGACAGTCCAGGAGTCAGCATGACCCAGGGACCACTCACAATGGAGAATTTTGGGAAGTCATGAGAGTATCACTTTATGAGTAAGAACTATGCCATGCCCAGATTACTCTCAGGGCCAGTTAATGGACTTGTTTATTATTTAGTATATATCTAGGCATGTGCTCAAAGATCATCTGCTTCAGACTGCTGGCATTTTCCCCTGCTCCTTGCAAACAAATGTCTTCACCTGTACACTTTCTCTCTCTGTCCCTTCCTTATCTTGTACTCAGCTCTACCATGCAGGTTTTGCTTGAGACACAATAACTGTCAGATCTTTGTGAATATTCTTCACTTAACTAAAACAGACTTAATGTCCTACAATTCCTAAGCTCCCCACTCACCTTGACACAAATCCACCCTTTTCACATGACATTCCAAGTAGTGATTTCCCAAAGTCTCCTCAGACAGAAAGAAAATGTGAATTATGCATATACACAAAAATGTCTTTTTACCAGGTGTTTCCAGCCATCAAATCAAACCAAATCCCACCCCAATCCCTTTAGAATTATTCCTGTCCATTTCCCACTCTGAGGGGAGTGGGAAGTAAGGTGGGAGTGGGAGGCTGCTTCCTATGAGCCCCTAGAGAATTCCTGCTGCAGAATTTGCTGCAGAATTTTTGGGCTGTCATAAACAAGTCCAGAATATTTGAGTTTCCCCATGCAAGAATCACTTTGGGAAACTGTATTAAACTTTGGCAGTATAGTATAGAGATTATCTTTAAATAAATAAATGTAATATAAATTTAATTTTATTCATAAGGCAAATCTTAATATCATCTTCTTTGGCAAGGGGCTGTTATTATGGAGAATACCTTCCAGATTTACAAAGTTGTGAGCAGTTAGGAAACTGAACATTCTGCTTTATCATTTTCTAGTCCCAAATCACAGACATTTTCATTTTAAAGGAGATTTACATATTCTTTTAAATAAAATAGTAGCTTTTTTTCCAGGGTAAGTTAAAATAATCAAATTAGGCAGATTGCTCTTCTCCCTTTTAGCAGCACCACAGATGAGACTGCTGCAAGTTTTTAGATTTTCCCAAGAATAACTAATACTGAGCATTGCTTTATGTCCTTTCTAACTACCATAATAAAGCCATGTAAATTTATAAAAAGGAATGCCTTCTTTTTTGTTTGGTTTTGTTTGGTTTGTATGTGGGTTTTTTTAATGATTAGTGGCTGTCAATATCATGGTTGCTTGTCTCAGAGCTGTTCCACAGAGCTGACTCTTCAAAATTCTATCAAAGGTTGCTACCATCCTGCCAACCAGAGGCTATGCTGGCCTTCTCAGTATAGACAAATCAACTTTAAAACCTTATAATATTTCCTATAATGTTTTATGAGTTATGACTGAGGAATTCACCTCCTTTTGAACTCAAATAGCCCTTTAAATTCTCTCACTTCATCAGGATATTAATTTATTACAGTGTTTGAAAAAGGTATGATATCAAACAGTACTAAGATAACAATGACAAAAATAAACCACAGTCACTTTGGGAAAGCAGTAATGTTTATCTACACGGGATATCCATTTCCAGCATCTCTAGAAGGTTTAGGTCCTGTATTTGCATTTGAGGACTCAGGCATACCACAGGACTACAAATATTAAATTAAGGTAATAATTTAACAGTGATAGTAAGAAATAGCACAAACAGAGCCTCTGAATAAAAAGTTTTGGTACCTTTCTGTGTCTAATAACAACTGAATGCCATTGAGAAGATTTTTATTTTGAGCTGATGCTTCCAAGTGTAAGCAAATGTCACAGCGGAACAACAATTTCAGTGAAGAGCAATTATGTGATTTTCTTATTGAAAAAACCCTGCTCTTCTTTAGCATGGCTTATATATTATTTGGTTCCCCTGCATTTCAGACTGATATTCTTTGCTGAGGTGTTTAGCATAGGAAGAATAATATGCAGCAGTTTTTATTTCAGTCCATCTGACTTAGTACCAGCAGCCACAGCTAAGGGCTGAGATTTTGGATCACAACCTGTTATTATTCGTTCACAGTCACCACACAGTCACCATTACAATAGGTGAAAGATCTGCCATACTTTTACCAGAAAGGTGCAAGGTAAATGGTTGTGCAGGGCTACTGGCAAACAAATATGAAAAGTTAAAAAACGGATGGCTCATAAAAATATATTTTGAAAAGAACATTGAGCGCCCTCAGGTCATAAACCCTCTGGTCCACCCTGTGTGGTCCTCTAGCAAAAATTAATCACTTCTTATAAAGGCATCTATGAAGCAATTTGAAGTGCAAAATGGAGGTTTGACTACCAGTTCTCAATGCCTTAGTCACACAGCAGTGTAGGTTTGATTGGCAGTGTTGGTAATATTTTCTGGGAATAATTAGAGTAATGAATTTGTTAACAAACAAATAAACAGGTCACATTAGTTTTCTCTTATTATTACATGCTGTGTCTGTTATAAAATATTTGCTCTCAGAAGTATAATAACAGACTAAAGGTCTTCCCTGGAAAAGTTCATATGTTAATGTAACTTTTGATCAGAACTCAGGAAACAAATACTTTACAAAATCCTGAAACACATGGGTACCTCTTATATTGATAATTTCTGGAGCTTTCTTGTGGAAAACAAAACAAAACAACACAGCACAACCATATCTGTATTATATTTTGCAAAAGATGGCTCATTTTTCTAGGCTGTGCTTTCTCCAATGTCATTAGTTATTATCTGAAAATATGTATATGTTTTTTAATTGGGTAAGTATTAATTTATTATTTTTATGAGCTAACAATGAGCTACATAGGAATTTTAATTCTGGCTCTTTTGTGTCACCAGATTACTTTCTGAATCATGCACCTCAGAATATCTACACAAGACGGGAACATGTTGTGTCTTGCTTATGAGATTTATCAGTTTAATTTTTTTCTGACAATAATATGTTTTTAAATTTTTTTTAACATCTTCCCACGCTATTAAGGACAAAAAAACAAGATTTAGACTAGAAGAACACATCTGTTGCTTTACTGAAATAAAAGTACTCTCCTTGTGGTCAACATGTTCTGCTGCACTTAGAGCCAAAGGCATTTGATAATTCTCCAATCCACTGGCTAGTTCTTACATTGTCAGTTTTTAAAGGTATGTTTCCACTTCAGAAAGAAAAGATCCAGCAGAAAAATGGCACATCCTCTGAGACCACTTTCCCAATTTGACCTGCAAGGGGATTTTTTTCTTAACAGCAAACTGTGCTACAAGAAAAAAAAGGCAAAACATGTTTTTTGGGTTAAAGAGAGAGAGAGACCTCCTCCACGACCAGGAATTAATTTCTTCTTCCTCAGTGCTGTGATCTGAGTTAATGCCTTTGGTAAAACAGAAGTATGTACAAAATTGTGAGACAACATTTTACAGATCTGCTGAAGCCTCAGGAGAATAAAAATCTACCTTGGAAAAATCCATCTGTAGGGGGCAAAAAAACAGCTTTAAATAGCATTATTGGGTTTAAACAATAATATTTGGAATGTAATTTCCCTCTCCAACCACCCCAAATAGTGAAATACACCATCTTATAGTCATTTTCATATTTTCATAATTACGATTAATATCTTACTAATTAAGGGCCAGACTATAGGCACATTGTGGTACAGGTTTGTATTGGCCTTTATCAACCTTTTCCTGCCTTATACATTCAAGAGCTACAAGCCACACGTTCTTGTTCTTTTGTTTTAATCCTCTGCAACCAGAAAAATCTCCCCTAAGCAATCACTCTTCCCCCAGTTAACTTGTGGAGGCTACAAATGGCAGGGGGAAAGAGACCAGAGCTGCTCACTTGTACCCCAAATTCTCTGGTTTCAGGGTCTGCTGGGGATACTGCCACTGGCTCATTTCATCCTTTTCCCCTCTGGAAAACACTCCTTAAACAGCATGAAGCTTCATGAAAGGCTTTATCAAATTAGGGTGCCCTTTCTGAAAGCACTGAAGGATTTGGTTCGGTTCTGCTCCTATTGAAATGAAAGTTACAATTCCCAGTGACACCCAGGGGAAACAACAACCCCTTCAGCAGGGACTAACACACAGCACATTTCTAAAACCTAGCTAGCTCCCCACAAGTTACACGCATTACTGCAAAACTCAGGGCACACTGTAAAATTCAGGGCATTTATTCCAATACATTCATATTCTTCCATTCATATAATGTCTTGCAGGTGGGAATACAGTCACTTATGCTTGTAGCTAAAATAATGCCTACTTTGTCAGCTCTGCAGCTGAGGAGTGGGGCAATAACAGGTAAGATCAAAGGGCTTAAATAGCCTCTGTGGTCAGAATGACAAAATGCTTACAGCCTGGAGTAGGATGTAGTCATTAGACTGGGGAAATGAACGATTTTGCTGAATGGGCACAATGGGAACTGATTTGGAGTGAAACAATGGGCCTTCACCTCATTGTAAGATCAGGAAGATTTGATAGGTACACAGGAACGCTGCAGCTTCGTTTTGAAGTTAATATGGGATGAATAAAACAATGGGAGAAATGATCCAAGCAGGGCAACATTAGAGCGAGAACACTGATGGGGTCAGGATATTTTGACCTTTAGGGTTAACGAGATCAAAGGGTTTGCTGATTAGCAAAGTTGCTTTTTTTTCTTTTTTTAATTACCGTAAAATTGGCGTCTCCATGGTTATTCTTTCAGCTACCTTTGCAGGTAGACATTGTCTATATGAAGCAGAAAAAATAATTCATGACAAGCTCTTTGTAATTTGAGAACAGAAGGTGAATCCACTAAAGAAAAACAAATCTGTGGAATGTGTTTTCTTAAGGATGATACTAATTCCTCCTATAACATAAATGCCTGATCAGGTGCCCACTACAGTCAATGGAAAAGCTGCTTAATGACTTCAGAGATGTTTGTCTTAGTCTTTAAAATAAGTTACCTATCTTATTTTATTAAGTTACTTGGCCTCTTTTCCTGCTTTCACTACAGATGGTGCCATAATTATAGGAGAGAAGAGGGAAATTAATGTAGCATCTAACCATAACAATAGTTCTATGGTCCTTTTCACGTCTGAAGTATAAGAGATGGACCCATGTTGCTGTCTGCTCTTTTTTTTTCAAGATTATCAGAAGGTAGAATTAAAAACTTCACTTACTAGAATTAGGCACAGCAATCAACATGAGGCAAATGGATTTAAAAGTGTGGCACTAAATGACATGCCTATGGCCACCAAAATTCCATGTTATTCTGCCTCTTCAGAGTTATATTAATTATCTCATATGAAGAAATTGCTCAACTATAAATTCCAGTTCTCCTTCTCACTCCCACAGCTAAGGAAAATTAGTGCAGCCAAGACATTAAAAAAAAGAAAAAAAAGAAATCAGTTACCTTCAAGCATTGCATTGCTTTCTTGGTTATTTGGAAGCTGTTTCAAGTTAGAACCAGGGAAAGAAGAAGCAGGTTTAGATGTAAAAACCCAGGTACAATTTAGGAAAAGCCTGTGGAGCTCTGCATAGAATCATAGAATCATAGAATCATAGAATCCTAGGGGTTGGAAGGGACCTCGAAAGATCATCTAGTCCAACCCCCCCTGCCAGAGCAGGGCTCTGCAGTCCTTCTTACATTGCCTTCTTGTTTTTCTGGAAACTTGTGATCCTAAAACCTCTCATAATTTCTTACTATTTCTGTGAATGACCTAGAACCTCAAATGACTACATCTCCAGCTGACGTGTTCTTCAGCAAATCCAATCAGTCAAAGATATAGGTCCAAGGGAACTGGTTCTGGACCCTTGGCTTTCTCAGTAAAAAACAGCCCTTAGACATGGAATATCAAAAATTGAAACAAGTAAAAAATGCTTTTGTTATCATTTGGTTGATAAACCCATCTTTATATTTTTAAGACAGAAAAAAAAATCTTCCAAATGGAGATGATGACAGTTTCATTATATCTCCCAGATGTTATACAGCATATATTTTGCACACATTTTGTAGACAATTGTATCTGTTGTCACTTGATGCAAAACAGAAAGGTGTTTTCCAAGTCATATTTGCAATAGAAAAGTAGCAGAGTGCAAGTTTTTCATGTGCAAAAAGGGTGTGACTTATCAGAGGGTGATAATGCATTTGGATTGAATGCTTGGATTGAATGGTCCTGTTAAGACCCCAAGACACATTTGCCTTTCATCTAGAGGTGATTACTATATAGAGGCTGTCTAGATGTACAGTTCAAAAGACAGATCTTTTCTACTGTCCCCCTGCTTTCAGATCTGTACATGCTCACATACAAGTAATGACTATTAATGGTCATGAGCCCCTGGGATATTTTTCTAAAGACTTCTTGTTAGAAATATCTTCCAAATAAATATCTTGGGTTGATTATTTTTAATATATATTTCAAACTGGCATTTCTCAAGTCATTTCCCTTTGAAAATGGCACGGTACAGATCAAAATGGAAGCTTGAAGGAAAGTTAAGGAATAGAGAGGATGTGGAAACGTAATAAAACTGAGCTCTGATATTAAATGCTTTTTGGATATGTTTTACACTTTGTTCACAAAAATTATTTATCTATGACACTATTTCCTTAGGAAAAGTAAAATAAATAGAGCTTTCTCCCATATTTCTTTAAAAATCCCTATTAACTGCATTTTAAAGACCAGACATGTAAACTTTAAATATTTCTAAGAATTCTAGGATATTTCGTGAACTCAGAACAAGTCACCTCCAAGAACATCTGGTTTTACAATATGCCTCCATTGGGAGGATTAGATGAAATTCAACATTAACAGGTGATATCAAAAGATACTCTGAACCAGGAACAGTATATACACACTAGAAATTACCTTAGTAGCCTTTCTCCATTAAATAAAAAAGAGAAAGCAGATGTTTTTCCAAAGAAGTTAGGAGAGCAAGAACTAAGCTGTATACTAGCATCTCATAAATATTAATGTATCTATCATGAAGTATGAAAGTTATGTTATTCCTGCCTTAGAAAAAGAGAACTGAGAAGTTCTAATGCTGTAGCTGCCAGTGGCAACCTTACTGCTTTGAGTGAAGTCAATGATTCACTTAGAGATATTGAACAAAATCTTTCATTTACTTTCATTTCAATTTCAGTAATTTAAGTTATAAGCTCTAAGACTTGAAGTTCAGCAACTGATTCTAGATTTTACCAGGGACATAAAACTTTTTGGGGAGCTGAGTCTTAAAACTTTTATGGCATTTGATCCCTTTTGATAAACATTTGCTTTAAAATAATTTCCACATTTAGCTGTAATACTTGCTGAAGACATTGCAGTAGACCAAAGCAACCCAGATGACAGAGTTATGGAGGAGTTCCTAGGAGGACACTCCTCCTGGACACTCCTCCTAACCACTGTCCTCCTCCTGCTCAGGAGGACAGCGGTTAGGACATTCTTGGAGATCCTGTGATTGCTTTGAAAGATTTTGGAAAGAAGCCTTTATGGAAAATATCTGGAACTCCCTCAGACTGGCATAATTTCAGACCTCATAGACCAAGAAGGCATTCAAAGCAAAACCCAGCTCCTGAAGGGATAATTTATATGGAAATTTTGCAGTGCTTGGTATTTAGGAACCTGGATTCTATCCACTGCTAACTTATTATTTTTTTCCTAATTTTCCCAGAAGGCTTATGAAATGCATTATAAATCTTACATTTAAGAAAAGAGATACTATTGTGTTCTCCCATAGACATGCTATCACTTCAGCATATGGCTCCCAAAAAGAGGTCTGCAGTTGTACCCATCCTTGTTCTAGTCAGGATTTATCAAGTCGACTTATACAGAAGGAACATGTTTAAAGAAAAGACCAAGTGTGCAACTCGGGCTCCAGCTTGGCATCTGCTGTGTTAGATCCTAAATCAGCTGCAAGAACATACCTGAGCCTTAGCTCAGACTGCTGCTGAGTTATCAGAGACCTCCCACTTGGTTACTCTCTCCCGGGTCTACCTCTACACCCTGGTTGTACATGAAGCATCATGAAGGGGGAATTCCAGTGCTGAGAGGGGAGAGGTGGATGTTTGCTTTGGGAAAGGATGGTATGGCTTGCTGTGCAGGCACAACGGCTTAAATAAAACACAATGCCTTGAGTGCTGGTCAAACGAAAATCCCTTAGACCAGGCAAATAATAAAATTAGTGTTGGCGGGTTTAGTACACATAAACATTTCAGGTTTATTTTGCCTTTTAAAGCTGCAATTTTATGTGACAGATGATTTATTGATTCCAAAGGATGGACTTGGTAACCTAGTAATCAAGTGGAGTCTCATGGAATCCCTGATATGACAAACAAAACCTGAGATTAAGTCTTTGAGACAGAAAGATCTTTCCCTCCTCCCTGCAATCCCTTGTACGATCACAGTTGCCATTCACAGCATTTTTGCTTGTGACAAAACCAGAACCAGGGGCAGAAATACAAATCTCAGGCTCCTGGAAGCACAGTGGAAGGATCACTCCAGCTCTATGCTGTGCCCCAGGAGATGCTGGTGCAGCGTGGAGGCTACAGAAACAGAGGCTATAAAAGCACAAAATGAGCGCAAGAGGAGGCAGGGAGGAAGCACCCACCCCTGCAGTAATCAGAACTCTGGAAAAGCCTCTCCCTGCTGCCCTTTTCATCCTGCCCCAGACCTCAGCCCCACTTTCTGCAGGAGACAAACAGCCCTGAAAATCAGGCCCCTTTAAAGAGCTCATGCTAAGCAGTCAAAATCAATTAGCACTCTCAAAGTCGGATGAATGATAATGGATACAGAATTGCCTTGGTACTCTGGGGACTGGGATTCAATTCCTACCTCTCTTAGACTTCCTCTGTGACCTTGGGCAAACTTTGCTGTTGCTCTTTTCCTCTAAACCATGTTTTATATATTTTTTACCTCACAGAGCTTTTGCAAGGTTTTGGAATCCCTTGATTGCAAAGTATGCAAACTCTATACTTCATGAATCTATACAGAGTTTTGAAAAAGTAAAGTTGTGTGATTCTCTCCTCCAGACACACTGAGCTAATTTCAGTATCTTTTGGAGCTGTGTGACTGCATTCTAAAATTCTCTATTAAAAATATTTAGAGATACAATGAAATTAGGCGGGTACAATACTTTTATTTTCCTCAAGAATCCCTGATAAGAGAATTAATAGATTTAATTTTATTATTATATTTTTTCACTGGGAGAGGTGAACAACCCGGACAACTCTCCCTCTTTTCTTTCAGAATCAGGAATAGATACACAGGTGTTGGTGAATTCACCACGGTGCAAACAACAAGGAAAAATATAACCACACACCTAGGGTAGTGAACTGTTTGAAAGGCAAAAAGAATAGTTTTACTTGAAAATCTGTAGAAGATGAGAAGCTTTGAAAATTAACCTCTATTCACATGTTATGTTTGTAAAGGTACCCACTATAGTGATAACTAAATACTGGCACATGCCAAATTCAAGGTTTGTGTCTTCACACTCTTAGTTGAAGGGAAATTTCTTGCTGCTTAACCTTTGGGTTTGTTTTATTTCAAGACAGTTACACTTTTCTTTATACTTGAAAAATTAGGGTGCTTTTTCTTCCCTCTACCCTTGTTTCATGCAGATGATGAACCCTTTGAAATGTGCTTGCTCTTGTTGCCCACTAGAAGGAGAGGGGTGAATGCCACATATCTAATTGTGTGTCTCCACAGAAACTTTCCTCTAATTCCTGGTTGCTAACCCGCATTCTTTAAGTCCTCTGGCCTCTTTCCCAACACTCCTCCTCTGTCTCACAAAGAAAAGAATTTGCTTTTTTTCCCCCCTATCCAAGGTCTTTTCTCATTTCAAAGCAAGCTACTTGAATGACTATTCAGTGTGTGCAGAATGAGGTCTCTCCACAACACTATGCTATAGTAAAAGCCGTGTGTGCTTATAAAGGCTGCTTGAAGGCAGCCCTACCCCACAGTGGCCCAGGCGGCATACACAGCACTCTGACCTAGCCATCTGTATGCAAATCTCCACAGACTAAGTAAACTTTCATAAAAATGTTCTGGCCCCTCTTTCTGTGTGTTTAGCAATTATTAGTGCACATTGGTCCTTTGTGTTATATTATTATGCTTTGTGTGCAGAGGAGACTCCCTGGCACCTGCGCTTGTAGGTGGCAGATGGCAGTTCTTGGCAGCAATACGGAAGTTTTCCTGAATGCAGCTAAGCCACAAACTGGCATCTTTTATTTCTTTATGCGTGTACTGAGGAGAAAGGATTAGTGGTAGATTACCAGTAGCCTATCAAGGTATTTAACCAAAAAAAAAAAAAAAAAAAAAAAAAAAGAAAAAAGAAAAAAAATTCTAGTGAAATGTTTGAAAAAGGAGAGGGGAGAAAAAGAGGAGACTTCATAGCAATAACCTGCATTAATAATTGCCAACAAGTAGCTATGTATTAATTTGGTCTCTTACACAAAGAGATTGCAATTTTATCTTTTTCACAAGGGTGAAAAATGGACGCCTTGCTGCATCTTTCTAGCATATTTACCATATTTTCCTCCTGTGTACTTAGGTGAAAACTTATGCTATATTACAGATAAAGTGTCTGTGATCATAAAGGATGAGAAGATGTCCAACAAAAAGACAACAGAGAGAGCAATCAAAATGCAGCTCGGGTGTGGAGGGACATTAATACAACCACTGCAGCTCAGGGTGCTCACAGCATGGGTGAGAAATGTTGGCTAGTAACAACTACTTGTGAATAACCCAAAGGCAGGAGTGGTTTCAGCCTCAGATTAGACACCAAGGAAATGTAGAAATCAATGAAGTGCATACAAAACTTCTAGATGTTAAAAGAGGGCACATATTATTGATGAGTATGAGACAAAGAAATAGCTGCAAGGATGAGGACCTGGCAAGTTGTTCCCTGTCTCTTTCTAACTCTGTCAGCTTCTAAGGGAAAAGGTCAGCTGTGATTTCTAAGAATGGGTGTTTCTATATCTTATATCATCTTCCTCAGTTACCATGTTTCCAGGACTACAGTGTCTTAAAAGAGCCTTTTTCTGTATGCTTCATTTTTTATAGCATGTTTCCGTGGTATATGATTTCTGCCTTTTAAACCATTTTTAATAAATGCTATCATTCTCTTTGACTACAGCCAGTGTTAGACTTCTCAGAAGATCACACAGAAGCATAATACTCAAGGGAGAAATAGTCTGCTATGGATAGAGCAGTTCTCACCCCATTAGGTGGGCAAAAGAGAGAGCATTTGAACCACAGACCTCAGAGCACAGGGAAAATATTGTCTCATTCCAAGGTAAGCTAGGGAGGCTGTACCACGGCAGTGCAACCTTAGGTGGCCTTTTTAGAGGAAAGATATAGAAAAATATATAGAAAGGGAGCAGAGCACATAAAACAGGAAAAAGGATGGGGAGAAAAAAGAAGGGGCACAGAAGAGGGAGGAAAAAATAAAATATCGAAATATTAAGTGACAAAAATAGTACAACAAATCAAGAAAAATACATATACATTGAAAAAAGCTCAAGCCACTCAAAAAAAAAAAATCATCACAATATGCAGGGTGAGAAAAAGAGCTAAGGGAAAAGAGAGACAGGGTGAAACAGACCAATGGCATTGTACCCAGCCAAAGAAAAGAGTAATGGGGCATATCCCACAAATGAGCAGAAACAATTGTTGGAATAATATAACCACAGGTACAGTCTACCCATGCAAAAGCCACTTGAGGTGGACACAGTAACTCTTAACTGGCATGACTTCTGAAGGGGACAGGGAAGCCCAATACCTGTCTGTATTAGCCTGTGCACAGCACATTACCATGTGTAATGTGATAAAAACCTATGGCTGTCCAGACACCTTCAAACCCCCTGTTCAGGAACACACTTAATGTTGCTCCATATGCATTTTAATGATGACTCAATTGCTTAATGTTGTTGCTATATGTTTCTTCCATACAGCATACTAAAGCACATGGCTCTAAGAGTACAGGTTAAACCTATTAATTTATCTTCTGACTGCAGAAAATGGCACGGCCTTGAAAACACTGGGGCAATATTCCAGCTATGTTAATTATAGCAAGAAGTGATTAAAAAATGAAGGTATTTTGCAATTAGACTTTAAAGAAAGAGATTCACAGATTCAGTGAGATATATTGTACAATAGCTTGAACAGTTACTCTGATTTCCCATGTAGAGGCAATAAAACATTTTTCCAGAACCTAAATTAAAATATGTATTTCAGAATGCAAAACTTATTTTAAGGACATCAGGCCTCTAAAGCCTCTAAATGGAAGCCTCTAAGAGGAAGCTATCCATCCTGCAGAAAGAAAGTGTTGATTTTATTGCAGTTCAGTTCATCCTTAAAGACAGAGAATCCCCCCAGGCCACGCAGGACAGTAACTGCTAACACTCTTCCTTACTCAGAGAATTACTCACCATTATTTTTGGAATAAAAGTTATTTTGGTGTTATTTTAGAACTAGTAAACAGAAAATTCAGTAAGTATACATACACAGACATAGACATAGACATTTTTGTAAAAAAATCTTTTGGTCCTTTAAATGGAATTCAAGAAAAACTTTACAAATGACAGCCCTAAGGCAGCATTAGAAACTGAGGAGCTTGTGACCCCTGCTAGACTGAGCTACTATAAATGTAACACACTGTAAGGCAGATGTCCAGACTCAGAAGTGCCTCAGGTGCATCATTCTTCCCTGAACATACGGCAGAGACATTGAGCTCACACTGAAAACTTCCTGAGTTTAGTATTGATTCTCCCTACCAATAACAATTGTCTTACGCAGCTGTCAGAAATTACAGCAGGAGTGAGAGGAAGGATTTTATTTCTGTTTCCATTTATTCTCTTTTCAGTGGTAAGAGGGTAAAGTGATTTTACAGAGCACAGAACTGTATTCACTAAGAACCAGTGCTCACCATTGTCATCTGAGTGTGATGATGTAGAATTTTATAAAAAAGCAAGCGGACAGTCTCCTTTGGAAGACTCAAAAGACATCTGCTTCTCTCCAGTGCATAACAGGGCCATTTACTTGAGTTTACCAAGCATTTAAACTCTTACATTCAAGTAAGGCACCAATCTGAACCAAGCTCAAAGATATTCAATGAATACTAAAATGTCACTTCAGCTTCCGTATTTTTTTTTTTAATCCAGAAATAATCCCAGGAACTGAAATTCTGCTGATTCTTTTGAGAGAATATTTTAGTTGACACCACTTTGGTATCTTTTCAGAAGATAGCTGCAGTGCTGTTGCATCACTGCTTCTTCCTCTGCTTTGATCTATCTGATGAGCCTGTTGTTCCCATAACTTGTAGTTACAGAAGAAAAAGCATCATATTGTAAGGTACCAATACTATAAGGTACTCATTAAAATTACCATTTGTAGTAATTCTACAATTACAATTTGTAGTAATTGTAGTAATTGTGTATAGGACACAATGTTTGATGTCCCATACAGGCCCATTGGTTTGTGTACCAGCTAGTGGAGTCATTTGAGCTGAACACTGCCTCCTACACAAAAGCAAAGACTAGTAGGGTCATCTGTGGAAATCAGGCATCTTTGCAGTCATGGTGCCTATTCTGAAATGTACATGGCCATACAGAAAAGCAGATTAATGTTACTCCGTTAATGGCAGGAGGCTGCTGGTCCAACAAAAAAACCCTTTTAAATGCTGCACTGAGGTTCAAATCAGTAAAAAAAGTAGTTTCAGGTAAAAAGTATTGTTGCACCCATATTATTAGATGACTCGAAATATACCACTACAAAGAAAAGTATCTTTTTTAAAAAAACTAGAAATATGTAAATTTAGATAAACTATCCTGAATAAACTCAATAACTTTTTGCTGTGATTGTATTTTTACTGTCCCTCTGAAGAAAAAAGTTATAATGGCACTAGGAACGATAAAACCCTCAAACATTTGGTTCTGATTCTTACAATATTTTACTCTGGAGTCAAGGAAACACTTTTTCACATCATGCAAACTGAGATCATAGCACACTGTGTCCCAGGAAATGCGGGGGGAAATGCTCCCTGGGCAGCCCATTGCAGCTCCTGACTGCTCTCATAGTAGAGAAATTCTCCTAATATCCACCTCCCCTGCCACACCTTCAGGTTATATTCACTAGAGAGAAGAGGCAAATACCCACCTCCCTACAAACTCCTTTCTGGTAGTTGTAAAGCTTATATATATATATATAGCGCCATATATATATATATATCCATATATATATATATATATATATGGATATGTATACACACAAGTATACATATGTGGACATGGATATACACATTTATGTATTTGTATAGATTAAAAAAAATTTGGAGGAGCCATTTTAGGTGAAACCTATCCAAATCTTGATTGAATAAGTTCAGGAAAGTCAGCATTGTTAAGTCTTGCTGAACTCAAGTAGTTCAGAAAGCATTCAGCACCTTGCAGAACTGAAGGAAAGCACTTTTTGAGGCAAGACACCATCTAACAATATGCTTATTAGAAAGCTTATTATAATTTTCACATATTCTGTTGAAATGGGTGAGATTTGTCTCATCTTACTGTAATCACTGAGAAGTTAGGCTTTATTCACCTTGGAATTCCAGTTTCTCAAAGAAAAGATGGGCATCTTAGAAGAGATTTCTCACAGCCTTGCTATGAGATGCACTGCTTTCTGGGGATGTCCATCTCTCACTACCTCTGTAAAATCAATGAAGTTCAGCTACAGCTGAATAGAGTATTGCACCAAAACCAGAGCTCCAAGAACTTTAAAGAAGTCCTGTCCTTGAAATCTTCCTCTCTGCCAGGATAATTCCACTGAATGAAAAAAAAAACAACAACAAAAACCCTCAACTAAAGAAAAGCCAAACCCCAACCATAAATATCAGCTTCCTGCAGAACAAGTGAAAACATAAAATCCTTCAGGACTGCATGTTTAAGAAGAAAATTTTAGCAAGTAAAAGAAGCAAATGGTGAGGAAATTTCTAGGAGAAAAATAACAAATGAGAATGAAATGAGGAAATCAACTGAATCTTATCTTTAAAGAAAAAGCTGAATGATACACCTTCTTACCTCCTTTGCAGTGAACATGAACAAACTTTGTTTTGTTTAGGAGCCACAATATGCTCCTAAATATACTCTGTGCACAGGACACTTAAAAACTCAGAGATTATAGGTGAAACCATGGTCCTAACAAACTGAAAACATGCAGTGAAACTTGATAAGATAGCTAAAACAAAAATATCTTCGATTTTTGTGTAAATCATACTGCATTATTTTCATAAATTTGAGACTCCTGTGAGAGATTTTTAAATGTTGCTTGATAATCATTCATTGAGAGGAATGAACTCTACTGGCCTTGAGATAGATTGAGGGCAACAGGAGGATGTAGAACGCAAGGCTAATATTCATTAGAGGTTCGTGGCATTTACAGTGTTTTAAACAATCATGTTCTAAGGTTGATTTTTCAGGCTGTCTTAGTCACTATCTCCAGTCAAGGCTCTTGTGTAAATAGGGTTTGTTCCACCCCGACAGTGTGCCTATTGTAACTTGGGGCCACCTGTTAGATGGCATGAAGTATTGCCTAAAAAAATACATAATAAGCAGATTGTTTGTTACAGTTGTGCACAGACAACTGTATTAGTGTTCTTCACACCATATGTCTATATAAACAGAGCTGCAGTGAGCTATTCATCAGAGAATCAAACTCTGATGAAGAAGCTTCTCTTAAAAGATGAGGGGCTTTCAAGCATTAGTTCACCTGTTAGGCTTACATCAGGATTTCAAATGCTTGGCTTCAAAGGCGAAATGTTCCTTCAGAAGTTTCTGCACAATGTTTCATGTTATAAGCAAAATACTCCACATACAAACAAAAAACCAAAACCCCAAAACAATATAGACTCCACATTTGGTGGTTTTAGAAGTTCTGTGCAAAGGAAAAGGGAGGGAAATTGGCTTCACAGAGGCAGTTTGACTACCTTCCAAAGGAAAATCAATACTGTATTATTCTATTACATGATAACTGCTTTTGTTGCTACTATAAAATACACCTTCATCCATGTGTTAAGACTAAATCTAAAATTTCAGAAGATGAATTTGTTACTTCAGTTGTACTCATGGTTGTTGCAGTCTTGATGAGACTACCTTGGACAGACTCTTATTCATTTCACTCTTTTACCATCAAGCAATTTTTCAGGGTAAGGAATGAGTGTTTTGAATTTGTTATGTGCAAGGAAAAATGTTACAGTTAAGCAACAGGCACAACTTACAGCCATAGCAAAGGGAGGTGAAGGGAAGACACAAATCTTCTACCGTGTTCCATGCAAGGATAGTAAATTCTATAAATTCAAGTCTCCTTATTAAATGATGTGATTATAAAAGACATATTAATGCCTAACAAGCTCTGCTACACAACTGCCTGATAATACTGGAGGACATTAATACATGTGAGGACATATATTGTTCCTGCTGCCACTCATGTAGCAGAGAAGAGGCATGGAGCTGAAGTTTTTTGGCTGGCAACCTTCTGGATGGCTTCTGGAGCTGGTGCGGGTGTGGGACATGAGCTCTTCAAGCAGAAAAGCCCATTGCAGCTAAGTCCTCCTAGGGCAAGGACACAGAACCAGAATGTGAAAACAGAGGTCACCATCTGGAGTGTGCTCTGTTCCTACAGCAACCTTACTCTACATCATGTTCTCCAAAGCTAAATTATTACATTATTATCTAGAAAAGATCATGAAGGGCTTTTTATTCTCCAGCACAGAGCAAAAGAATTACATCAATTTATTTTCTAATGATTGTTTAAAAAGTTCAATTTACAGATGAACTCCTCTAAGCAGCATATATCAACTGTTCTAGCTCCAAACATACTGGAATTATTTTAAGCCTGTTTGTCATGTGTTTATTCTGATACTGTTAAAAAGTTGCTATGGAGGTTTTCAGAGCAAAAGCATTATGAATCCATCTTCTGATGTTGTGTTTTTTTGTTTGGTTTTTGTTTGTTTGTTTGCTTTGTTTTGTTTTGCTTTGTTTTTCCCCCAGAAAGGAGTGTTTGCTCTAAGGAGTGGCATTAAAGAGAAGATTTTAAAAAGGTTCTGCTTCAAGGTTAGTTAACCCACATTTTTCACAAATTACCATGAAAGGTTTTTCCCTGTGCTGGTTTCTTTCTATTAGCACAAAGAATACAATGCCTCCCAGTTATACATATTATATTGGTCTCTGTTTGGAATAATATTTTATTTCCTGATATAGGCATATTAAAAAAATAATCTAGCTATTGTGTTTTCTCAGCACCATTCTGTGCAGTATTTCTGAAATTCTTTTACCTTCATTGTAGAAATACTTCTTATATCCAGATCCATGTTAACATCTGAAGATGTACATTTCATATCCTTCTTTTCCAAGTTAAATATTCAAATTAGTTCATGGTTAAGTAAGTCCAGTTTAAAATCAGTTTTCCTAACTACGTATACAGTGGCACTTTGGATGGCCATTAAAATTGATTTATAATGGTTATACCTTGACACCCTTACTTGGGATGCTGTTGCACAGTTAGCCAGCTTAGAGCATGGAGAGCTACAACAGGAATAAATAGAGGGAACATGATTATGTGTCATATACAGTTTTGGCTTACCTGCTACTGCTAAGAGTAGCAATGAAGATACCCTGGCATGAGTTGTTTTAATGCTAGCAATCTGAGAGAGAGTTGTTGCTCTAAATTTTATAGCAGGGAACACTGCTGTGAAACAAAGCAGCTCAGGATCCTGGCTAGGAACATGTCAGAAGGTGAGGAGTGAAGACTGGTAACAGGCTACAGAGGGATTCCTGTTCTCTTTACTCTCCCAAGATCCATTTCAACCATTCCAGCTGAGGCCACCAAGCAATTTATGTTTCATATTCTCATTAATAAAGTACACCATACTGCCATACTTAACTTTCCAGCTAGAGATTAAGACCATCATGACTACAAAAGCACTTCCCATAATCCCACGTACTACATCATTGCTGGAGTACCCTCCCTCCCTAGAGAGATAAAAAGCAGGCAGGAGAAGTTTTATTAACCCTGTTTTACAGAGAAGTCTAAAAGACTGTGACCAAATCACAGCTGGTCCCAGAAACAGCAGGAAGCATGGGCTGGGGGAAGGAATACAAATTGCTGGAAATCCACCAGCTTGCCAGGAGTGTTAGCTGGATTGTTCCAAAACTGAACTGAAGAAGGTTATGCAAACAAGCAATTCAAACGCATCGCAAATCTGGCCTCAACCCCCACTCCAGGACTGACAGTTGCATAAAGTCACTCAGACATTTCATAGGAGAACTCACAGAAAATACAGATCTCTAGTTGAGACCATTCTTAGCACAAAATCATAAGTACGAAAAGGCAAAAATGAGCTTCTGTACAGTGACCAGACTTGTGGATGGAGTGAAACGTGATCATTTTCCTGGCAGAACAAACAAAAGAGAATCCACTTCTCTCCCAAATTCTGGTTTGGGTCATATGAAATCTTCTTTACTTTTGCTATCAAAACTGTTTTGTTATATACTTGTGTTTGCTTTATTTTCTTGTTTTTCAAAATCTAAATTCTATTTAGCATAGAAACTTCAAAAATTAAAAACAGGTGCATTTATTAACAATGTTGAAGTGAGTGATCATTTTTTTCCCAATATATTATTTTTGGAGGAAGAGAAGGAAATTAAGGGTAGAAAGCAGATTAGCTTCACAGTTTAATCTAGCAATGACATTAACTTTTTTTACTCCAAACACACATTTCTTGATGATTTTAGGAAAGGTGCAATGTATAAGATTCCTCTTCATTGCTAGTGCAATGAAACAGTAGGTTTCAGCTGCTGAAGAACTGGAATTTTGCAATAGCAATTTTAAAAATGTCATCCTGCAATTAAAGGTTTCCTTGAAAGTGAAGTTTTGTCAAACTCAATGTGAATGAGTTTTGAATAAAGTTTTGTCAGTGTGTACAGTGGAATTATAAAACCTGTTTTTATTCAGTACTAAATATTAATGCAGACATACCTAATTTTATCTGAAAATCTTCATATGAAATAGCCAATAGGAAAGTTGCAAGACTATGCACGACACCCTAGTTATGTGTGTATGACACCCAGAAAACTGCTTCCTGAGGAACTTTAGGCTACTTTCCCCTCTAGTTCTTAAAGCAGCTTTGCTCTGGGAGAAGTGGGGACAGGGAATACATAAGAAAAGCAAGGAACTATGGCAAAGGCAAAATATGAAGGTGTCTGGCAAAGGCATTTAGCAAGGATCCTGTGGAACTGTGATAGCTGAGATGTCAAGAGCAAACATTAATTTCTGCATTTTGGCAGAGGTTTTCTGGAATTTGTCTGTACCTGTAGCTGAAATGTTATCAGCTTTTTCATTTTCTTGGATGTTACCAGTTCTACACCAATCCTTTCAAGTTGTTAAATGATGCAGGTTTTCTGCTATCTGGGTTGAAAAGGCCCTGCATCAATGCCTGTGTCAATGGAGGCTGGACAATATTCCTGGCTTGCATATAGACAGGTTCCTGGCTGCTAATTTAACTTACTCATCCATGATTAACCTTTTTCTGGAATCACAGTTTATTAAACATCAGAAGAAAAAGCAAGCAAAACCAAACCAGAAAATGTCAGACTGAAGCCACATTTCCTTAAAACTGTCTACTTTCCTCTGTGCTATTTGGAACTTGTTCCTTAGAGGTACTGCAGAAGTTTCTGTAGATTCTGAAGAAATCATTAGCAACCTCTGTCTAACATCTCCCCTGGAATCAGCAACAATCCTACTGTTACAAAAATTGGAATATTAGAAGACTGAACTCTACTGGGCATGAAACTGGTTGCTTTTTTTTTTTTTAACTTTTGCTCTGGTTTTTGTCTGCTGTGTGCCTGCTGGAGGTGTAAAAATGCAGATCTGAATGATGCTAATGATGCACCCAAATGCAGTCCAGGTTTAGAGGTACATCCTGATACAGCACTATCCTGTGATGGCTGGTGTACAGGCTCACCAGGAGCCAGTTAGGGTATTTCTGTACAGTGACAGTTGTAGTTCAGCAATTATTTTAATTGACTACTGTGCAGTTTAGGAGAAATCACAGAAAATTAACCTTCTGCCAAAATGGAAGTAATTTATCTCTTAAGGATTTAGGATTCTATATGCAAAATGTACAGACAATGCTTTATTTTATTGTAATGCAAAAAAAAAAAAAAAAAGAAAAAAAAAAGAAAAAATTTGAATTATTAGTTGGATCTTGAAGCCTTTGATAGCGATACCAAAATTTTTCTGTATTTGACAAAATGTGAATCATCTGGTTTGTCTGTCTGAACACTGAAGAGTACTGAGCGTGTCACCAGACTAAAGTGATAAACAAGTGACTATGAATTTGAATTCATATCCACAACTACAACAAAATATGTTTCCCCCCCACATGAGACAGAGGAAGTGGGGTGGGCATACAGGACAGAGAGTAGATATTAATCCACGTTTTCAGTTTTTCAATTGTGTCCTATTATTCTTAACAAGTTTCAAAACTGTTTAGTAACTCTTAACTAGAAATCCTAAAACTTTTAAAAAATGTTATGGCAACCTTTTGATTCTTTTTTTGAGTATTTCTTGGTATAATTTATTATTGTTATAAAAATTAGTATAATTTTATATCAGTTTAGGGAGAGACAGGATGGATAATACGAATATTATTTATTCATGAGATTTTACTGGACTGATATTTAATATCTGTATTTACCTCTGTGATTTCTTATTTTATATTTTCAACCCATTTATAACACACTATCTGAAAAGTAGGCTTCCTAGGGACAAGCTCTGTGATGTGCTACTGATTATTAGGTGATACTGCTGTTTTCCATGGTTTTGTGCTAATATATCCATCTTACACTAGAAGGCCTTATATTCCTGGAGCTGGTCATTCAAACTGTGAAGGAATATATGGAATGAGGAATATATTGATCTTAAAGTGGTCACATATACTTAAGGATTCCAAGGCATTTTTACTGCCATTCCCATATTTAGCATATATTAATTTAAGTGATTAGGCTTTGCCTATCAGGAAACTTCCCTACCATTTTTCTTTCCTACTTTAAACCACTTCTCATTATTGCTGGGTGGGCCTGGGATGCATTTTAAGAAGAAAATGCAAAACTCTTAGGCCATGGTAAACATCCTTGGTCCATGGGAGCCATGGTGTATTGGTTTGCACCAGCTCAGGATCTGATCCATATTTTCTATCTCCATGATAAGATTTATGCTAAGATACACCAAATAAATCTATTCTCAGTTGTTATTTTCGGCCTCTCAAGCTTCCAATAGGAGAACTTGTATTCAGGTTTCACAGCTGGGCAACAAAAGGCTTCCCCTGGGTACTATGCTACTCTTTTTAAAAACTAAAGCACAGGGGCAGTAGAGGCAGAGCATTTAAATAGCAACATTCATTACCCGGGCTGAAGGAAAAAAAGGTCAGCCGTAATCTCCTGCTGTAAATTTGCTAGAGAAACAACATGCCAGTAAAAGTACACATTAAACAATGTTGTCGGCACCGGGCCGCCCACGCCGGCGATACCCATAGCATTCGGGGGACCCCTCTTGCCGGGAGGGACCCCACAAAGTCAACCGGAACGGTACCGGGCCGCCCGGAGGGAACCCTTCCCATGGGTGTATGTGCATGGGCTCTGCGACGGGGTGCCCCGTGAGGAGAGGAGGATGCGCCGAGCGCTGCCCACCGTCCTCTCCTCTCCTCTCCCGTGAGGAAAGATCCCTGGCGGGACAGATTTTTCGGCACGTTGGAGGCAGGCTGGCCGGGTGCCTTGGCAGTCCAACTGGGACTGACACATTTTGGGCAGCTCGGCGGTACGCAGGGAGCCATGTGGCCGATGTTAGTAAACATTATCCCGCACAGTCTGGCGTGCCACCGCCGGCAGCGGGAGGGTGAGCGGCTGGCGGCGAGCAGGGCCCGGCCGGGGCGGCCGAGCTGCCCGGGGACGCCGGCCAAGGCCGTCATCCAGCAGCTGCTCCCGTCTCCGCGGCAACGGCGAGGAACAATGGGCTGGAAATCCAGCCAGCGGCCTGTATGAAGAGGGCCCTATGGAAGGAGAGGGCCTGCTGCCCGGCCTAGGGGCAGCCTGCCCACCCCCACACAACAGAAAAACAACCAGCAACAACGTTCTGAAATACACACATAACAAAAAGCACACAGCGCAGCATCAGAAAACGTTACCTCTCCCAGAGACCCCCGAGGCACATTCCCATTCATCATCCAGGTGCTCAGGCTCCATTTTGATTGTACCTCCCTGGCCACCCAGGTGGAGGGGTGGAGGTTTAACAGTAAAGGCCGGATGGCACAGGGTTAAAATAGCAGGGGTTGGATCTGAGTGGAAATGTGTTGGGCTGTCTCTCTCCTGTCACAATTTTAGACCTGGGTCTGGGTGGCGGAGATGAGACTTTGCTTTGTACTTCATCACTCTGGGAGACAGAGGGGCTTCTGTCCCTGCCGAGGGACAGTCCTCTCAGTTTTACATTAGAATTTCCAGCTTTCAGCTTGACAAACTGAGCTGTCCTGAGGCTGCCACTCAGAAACCTGGGGAAAGCAAAAGCAGCCTCCCTTGTGCACTTGCAGCAGGAAGAATTTCTCCCACTTGTAAGACTTCTACAGCTGTGCATAAACAAGGAAATCTTTATAACAGGAGTGGACACAGTCATAAACTTGGAAAAACACAGAAGCAGTCTCTGTATGCAAATAAAACACCCTTTACTCTCCTAGTAAGTCCAATATTAATTTACTGAAGTATTTTCCTGTCAAGCTGAAGTATTTTCCTTTGCCATTGCAGCCAGACAACAAACCCCACTCACGATTCAGACAGCAGGTCTGGATTTTGGGGAAACTTTACAGAGATAAGCAGCACTTCTCTGGAACACATTCAAATCTTCTGCTCCCTATCAGCTACAAAATCTTCTGAAAGCAGTTTCTTACAGCACAGCCCTTTCTGCATACAAAATTAGGCCTCTGGGACCAAAGTCTTCTCCAAGTCTTTTGTGGAATACCTTACTTTTAGGAGCAATTGGTTGGGAAGCATTCCACAGAAGAAATCTGGATCTTTGTATGATTACATTTACTTACCAAGTGTCACTAAAGGAATTGTGTGTCATAGAGGACAAATGTCCTCTGATGTATGATGGAAACTGCTACTCCTTTTCTGCAGGTGTGTGTGTGTATGCACAAGATGACAAGAGCCTAACCTAAGGTGGGGGGGGAAGTAATTAAGAAAAATCTCCCCAAATGCCACATATGTCATCTCTATTGGTAATATGTCATACATAGTCCTATGAATATCCAAATGAGAACTAGAGCTTTTGAGTTTGATATAATGTATGTGCAATTATGATCATGGTAAAATATAGTTATGCTCTCAGGAATGTTATGAACTGAAGTTCACTGTGTGCAGAAGGAGTGTGCTAATTAAGAGATATACTACACATGTCAGCACAGGGAAACTTTCAATCAGGAAAGTAATCCTCACTATACGTGCATTTTGCATTCAAGACAAAATTGTGAAAAAAAAAAAAAAAAAGGAAGAAAGAAGGTAAGATGTTACAGCCTTGTCTGGCTACATTCCTGTTGCATAAAAGAACCAAAAAGAATGAGGAAGAGATTCCCTGAGCAAGGCAGGGGCAAAATGCAGAGCTGAGTGGCAAAACTGGAGGATGGGTTTTGTATTTGGCTTTGTACTTGGCTGGGACCTCTATATGTTCAGCTGACAGGACAATCCTTTGACCCTGTAAAAACTCCTGACACCAAACATGAGTATAAGCTGCAGTTAATTACATTACTTGGTATAAACACAAAAGCTGTGGTGGAAGATGTCTAAATTTGGGTGGGTCTGTTGCTGTAAAAGTAACAATGACTGAAATGGAAAGACCTTTTGTCCATTATGATATGAACATTTTTTGTTATACTTATGACAATAATTTAAGTGGGCTGTGTCTGGACTGAGGTCAAACTAGCATGGCATGGTGCATCATATACATATAGGCTTAGCTGTTTGCATTGATACAGCTAAATCCTCTTACCTTCAGCACACACCTACCCTCCTTACCAAGAGTGCCCAGATGTCCCTGAGCACTGGTTGGGTCAGACCCCTGCCAGAATGTGTGCTGTGCCATGTAACAGTGGGGACAATCACAAGCCATTGCCAGCTTCTGTGCCCTGAGCCTCTTTCACTTGTTAGCTCATAGATAATCTGACAGATCCAAAAGCTAAATCAGGAGGCTTTGATGGGAGCTGGGACAGGCTCAGCTGGTCTTTCCCAGTTTAATTTTTCTAATTATTCTTAATTTCTGCAGGCCTAATCACTTATAGTAGAATAAGAACATTAACAAGAAAAAATAAATGGGATTAAGAAGTTAAACAAAAAAAAAAAAAAAAAAATCCAACAAAACAAACCCAGCCAACAAACAAACATACCAAATAACCATTGCATCCCTGAAAATGTACAGAACAGACCTTTCTGTTGGGTCCCAATCCTGCTCTTTGCACTTGGGCAACAAGACTTGTACCCAGGGCTGGGTCCATGGAAATATGTCTGGGCTTCACATCTCAAGCTAAGCAACTGAAAAGACTACTGATGAACTCACAACTTAGTGCAGAAAAAAGAGGATGGCTCATAGTCTGAAGGTTTTCAAAAGCTATTTTTTTTTCTTTGAAAGGAAACAGGAGAAAAAAGAAACAAGAGAGGAGGAGGAAATGTTTCTGCTCCGGATTGGGAACCAATGGCCTCTACTTTGAAGCCACGTACCTTATTCTTCAATAGAGCTGCACTTGGTCCTTCTGCCCAGCTGCCTGCCTCAGAGCAGCAGGGAGCAGAAAGCTTTGTGGAATATTTAGCAGTCTGAAATACCAAGGAAACTTGTCCATGACAGAGTACTCATAACTGCAATGCACTCAGTAGAGCATCGTAAATTTACTGAAGGCCTAAAGCCTAGTCTGAGAGGCCCTAAAAATGTTGGTTTTTTTTTTTGCTTGAACATAAGGATGTGCATATAAAATATTTGTTAAAACCTGCACTGCATTGCATTGAATATTTAGGTGGAGAAAAACAATAAAACCTTGCCTTCCCCAAAGAAACAGCCCACTGTAGTCTATGTCCTGATTCATAATCCAATGGGGTAAAAAATATTCCTGCTGTGTCACTGGTTGGTCACAGGTCCTTGATATTATATTTGTTATTGTTTATCTGTTATTAATTCCTTTATAGTCTTTCTACCCTCTTACTCTGGCTCATTTGTCAATACATTACATGTAATGTTCCTTGTAGTAAAGCACAATAAAAATCAAAATATACTATATTGGCTCTACTTAGAATAGAAAACAGATGGCATATTTTTCTTCAGCATGTTTGAAAAATCAACACATTTCCCTTGTAATATATAAACTAACGTTATTCTCATTATACAGTTTATATCAGAAATAGACATTAACTCACTAGCCTTGATGGAACATTTGTAGCTCTGTGAACTGAGTGTCACTTTACAAGTCCTGAGCTGCACACCCTCCACTGGGGGAAGTGAATCCAGATTTTTAAAAAAGTTCCATTGCTGCTGTAAAGACTGGCAATATCATTAGTTAGTTTAAGTCAAGCAATTTGCAATGACATTCCCAGCTTTTGTTTTCTTATTTAGTTTCCTTTTACTTTCTTTCTCAACAAAACTATGCCTGATATAACATGAGGATAAAATCGTAAGGCTTACCTAATTATCACTGCATTGCACTTGTATGAACAATGCAGATATTGAACATTAGACAAATTACTAATACAATAATGTAGTAGTTCTTTCTGTGGCACAACATTTCTCTGGGAATGTTATTTTATTGTATTTCATTTCGTGCTTGTTTGTTTAAGGGTGAAAAACAGACATTGCTGTACTTCAGTTTGATTCAGCAAGCATTCTGGCCTCAGTCCAGCAAATCATTTAAGCATATACTAAATTTAATGAAATTAAGTTCATAGTACTGCCTATGTACTTAACATACAGCATGGGCTTAAGTGCTTTCTACAAAGAACCACCAGAATGATGAAAAACCTTAAAAATAAAGCCCATGCGTTTTTACACACACAATTTCTAAAACCTAATACTGTTACAAGGGACATTTTCCATTGCCTATGCTATGAAAACACTGTGTAGCTCCCCCCCTGCCCCAAAGCCAACTAACTTTCCTTGATCTGACAATCTGACAGCTATATCCTGTGTAACTGCTAGTCTGGCCCTTTTAAAAAATATCCTATTAAGTTAAGTGGAAGATTTGCCTGAGCAAGGTATGCAGAAATGAGTCACAGGGAGTATATGGAATTTTCTCAGGACTTAGGGCTGTGCCTGTTGTAGCCAAAGGCTAAATCTCCAGTGGAACTCAGTAGTGTTCCTCTGAGTACCTTCACTTTCCATACCAATCTCTGTTTTAGTGGGAAACATAAAACCAACATGAAAGTCATGCTGAAACACACCACAAAGAAAGGTGTGTTCTTAACTTGGGTTACCTAACCCAGGTTAGATAATTTAAGCTGTGGTTACAGGCAATTTAAACCAATCTAACTACTGGCTGCCAGGGAGGGTGGAACCACATCAACCAACAGTTAGATGCACCACAGCTCCACCTTCAACCAGCAGCCAAGGTAGACAGGTAACTGGGTTGGCTAATATAGAATAGAAAATGCTAACAGTGCTTAAAGCCCCCATTGCTTTACTCTGTCCATGTAATGATATTTATGAATTTTTATTAATTTTTGCAATGTACACAGGCCTGGAGAACCCTTTCAGAGATACAGAAACTAAGTAGAGCTAACTGCTATCCATAGTAAAAAGGAAAACATGAGTCCTTCTTCAGAAGTTTACAGTCTGTATATTTTCTCTGTAAATGCCCTAAACTCTTAGCCAAAGGGAAAACAAATAAACAATCAAAAAACAAAGCAAAAAACCACCAACCAAACAAAAAAACACACAACCCCCCCCTAAAAACTGGCTTTACTATTTATCAGAAGCTCCCAGGGTGAAAAAAAAAAAAAAAAAAGAAAAAAGAAAAAAAAAAACCAAACAAAGCAGAACAACTGCTTTGTTTAGCAGGTTAGATGCCTGGGGATTTATTTGTTTGTATGTTTGTTTGTTTCTGCCAAGAGCAGAAATAACCTTCTTGAATTACTCTGTAGTGAATCAATCTCTTTTCAACAGAAACATTAAAACCCTCTAGGTCTCATTCATTAACAGAATAATACATATATTTGGCTTGGTAGTGTTTGCTTCAATTACAGCTGCACAGAATTCAGAACAAAGCTAGTGTGGCTGCACAGACCTGCTCAAAATTCTCAAAATTCCATTTTAGATTGTTTCTGCTACAAGGCCTGATTAAGCAGAACAGTTACCTAAAATACACTATTTTTTCTGCTGCTCCATTTTTCTTGCCATCGCCAGTTGCTGCTTGCCAAAACTATTTTTAAACTGTTATTGTTTTGCATTTCTAGCACATCTCAAAAAAGTGAGGAAACAATTATGCATTTGATCAAAGAACAGAGTATGAGCTACTCATATATCTCTCAGCTATCCTCATGCCTTCATGCTAGAGGAAATGTCTTTCTCAGACATCCCTTGCTTAGTACAGACTTAAGGAACATCTCCATGCATTTTACACAATACAGAAGGAGCTGAGTGCCTTTGGCCTGCTTTCTATCAGTTTCAGTCATAAATAAAGAGATGGGAAGAAAGGACACAGAGAAAAACATGCACAGGTACATATGAACAGATGTTGACTTTGATTTTTTAAATAATATTACATTGCTACACTTTATCTGAAGGTTTCTTGGTATTTGGAATGGTACAGATTGAGTGCATACAGGTATGCTTGTCTTGCCTTGTGTTTAAATTTTATTTCTGAATGCTGAAATAAATGCAGGTTTCTCTGCACACCAGAGGTGTGGGCTCTGGGGACAGAGGGAACAGGAAAAGGTTGTAAGATGTGGATCTTATCATGGTCTTATGAAATTGTCCTAAGAGTCTGTTCCTGTCCAGGATGCTTTACAGAAGAAAACAGGTATTATAAGCCCCAAGGCAGTTTTGTGTGCCTTCTCCTGCATAATGTCAGTCCCTGAAGCTTACAGGAATGCCCACAACCAGAAGAAAGGGTTTAACTGAGCACTGAAAGACTGTGGTGTTCAGGAATGGAAAACACATTAGAATTGAGTGTTAACTCAAACTGGAAAATCTAAGCAACTCATTTTACTTCCAGCCAAAAAAACTTTCAAGGGAACTCGTGCTGATTTATGCTCAGATATCTACATTTGGATCTCCACCTTATCTCCCTATATAAGGCTTCAGGTTTGATTCAGCATAAGGGTGAAGTGAGGCAATGTTCTAAGTGCTTATATTGCAGATTTTGTCTTGTTTTGCTATAATAATTTCTAAAATGCTACATAGTTTCCTGTCTGAAGATTGTTGGTTCACCTTCATCTTCCCATCTCTTAATTACATTTATTATACTCCAGAAGACAAGAAAAACCAAATTCTATGCTAACCTGAAATTTAGGAGGAGAAGATGAGGATTAGGGCAGAGAATTTGTTTAGGTTTGATCTAAGGTAGATCAAAATCAAACAAAATCTTTGGGGCCTGAGAAATTAATCTACTGACTTTCAAAATTCCCTCATGTACTCAAGATCTTCTCCCCTGACCTAGTGCTAAAATAAGTTATCACCAAGACAGAAGAAATTGGCTGGGTTTATATCTTTATTTGCAGTTTTCTGTAGGTCAATGAGCTGTACACCAACCTCCGGGGTCTGGTGTGGCCCAGGAAATTGCAAATTTTTTCAGCTGTGTCAGGTTCTGCATATGCAAGTTAGGAGGTTCAAAGGGAAGCTTAATTGACACTAATCCTCATCTTGACTTTTGCTCACCTCCTTCTCTTTTTCCACTAAGCCTTCCCACCTTCCCACCTCAAAGCCACAGAAGCTTTACAATTTTTCTTATAAAAATATATATATTTAACCCTTTGGCAATCTCTTAATGCCCTTTTATTAAATCCCTTAACTCCTTTTATTCAGTCCAGGGTAATTAAAATGATTATAAACCTCTCTTGAGAGATTATACCCTTTAATCACAGTGCATACTTTCTGAGATGTAGGTGACATTTCTGGTATATCAAATATAAAAAAACAAACAAAAAACCCCCACCAAACTTTGGGTAAAGATGTTTAATAACAATTTTAAAAACTAAGATCTCGATTAAGGAGGTTTAGGGCATTAACTCATATCTACATGTGGTCACAACAAAACATTAAAGGACTTCAAATATTTTTTCTACATATACAATGCACAGTTATAATCAGGTTTCTCCATTTATTTCAACTCCAGCTTCTCAGATAGCATAATCTGTCCTAATGCCATTGACTCCCAAGGTGCTACACTAGTTTATAGCACTTCAGTTTTCTGGGCAACCAGAACAGATGTACAAGTAAAATTGCTTCTTGGGTCATTATTCTCCAGCTGCTGAAAGAAAAATCAAGAACTTTTCTGGAATGAGCATAGATATCCTGTCTGGGAGTCCCAAAGTGTGCACTCATCAGCAGCAATAGTAAGGTGAATGCATCCCCTGGAAAATATGTATGGTTGGATGCTGTTGCAGTACAGTTGCTCCCAAAGTAAGTAAGTTTAGTAATCTCCGTTCCAGTGCAAAATATAAACATGCACTGAACTTTTACCATCAAGTTTTGGAGTTTAATTAGGAGTTTATTAGTTAGAACTTCTCACTCACAAAAGCATGCTTCACTGTCACATGCATAGGTCATCAAATAGGACCAACTTACATGAAGTCAGCCCTCAACAGATACTGATCTTTAAATATTGGTAAGTAATTTAATATCTGTGTTCCTTCTGCTTCTTCAGATTTGTTAATACACGGCTTGAATTTCAGTTGATGTTTCTAAAAGCAAGATCTCAAGTATTCAAAAGCTGAGCCTTCTCTTAAGGAAACACATAAGTGCTAATGCACACATTATAGGCTGCAGATACTCTTTACAAAGCTGTAGAATGACACAGACCAGTACAGAAAGTATTTATTTACTCTAGGACTTGATAGTAGAATGATTCCTGAAATTTCAAAAGTAAAGAGCTGTTCTTGACATCTGCTAATTGCAATTTATTTTCACTGATGCTTACCTAACTAAAGCATCCAAGCACTGCATATTGTCTATACCAGCAGCAGAAAAAAGGTAAATTAAAAAAAAAATTTATTCATGCTAACTTAACTGCTCCTAGTTGAATAGTGAAAAATTGTGTTAAGACATAATATAGCTAGTAGGAAAGGTGAGGCTGAAAGCAAAAAAGATGTGACTTATGGAAGTGTTTGAATGAAAGGAGTAAAAGATATAGGGTGATACAGAACAGTTATTGAACACCACAGGAGCTGTGAGAAGAAATAATTTTTTTAAAGAAACAGAAATGAGGTTATAAGAACTACTGACTATAAGGGTATGGAAGCAAATGAAGGGAAACACAAAAGTAGAACTATAAAAGATCAAATAACAGATCTAGCTGTAAAAGTTGATAGTAATTTTTCTAAATGGTCATCTACTTCCTGTATTTTCTTTTTATAATGAAAAAATTATATATATGTTATTATTTATTTTAATTTAAAATGCTGTCAGTATTTCAACATCTCAGATATATCAACATGCCCCATAAATGAGCTTTTGTGTGAGAAGAAAATAAGGTCCTGCCCACAATGCAATACAGTAATACAAGTGATGTTTGAGGAAATTTTATCAGTAATGCAAGCATTTTTCTGGCAATGATGAATATTGCTGTACATTGATGAGGGTAAAAGACATCCGAAGATGTTAGAGTTACAGAGATGCTGCTACAAACAAACAAAGCAAAAAGGGTATGAGTGTTGCAGAAAAGATGAACTAGATGGAACTGGGTTTAAGATTACTTGACTAGTTCAAATAAAAAATGCAGTTTAGATTCCTACTGTGGAACACCTGCAAGAACATATTCAAGCATGACCATCAGCAATTAGGTCTGGTTTCATCCCCTCATTTTTTATGATTAGTCACTTTACATTTCCAGAGAAAATAAGGAAGTCTTTCTCATTTGCACCTGGGTTTTTTAAATTTTTTTTTCCTTCACATTCCTCATACCAAATCAGGTTTTATCTCACAACCCCACTCACAGCCTACAGATTAATTTCTGCCTTGAAGAGACTGGCATGTAACTCACAAAGACAGTACAATTTCCTTCCCTTGACATTCCTCTCCAAACATTTGCTTCAAAAAGGATATTAATAAAGTGCCCAATCTAATGAAAATTTTAGAAGACAATTTGTAGACTAAACCAGCAAATTCATAACAATATTTCAAGCACATTTTGAGACTTACCTTATGAATTTAAAAGAAATTAAGTGTTTTTTTAAAAAAAGTTTTATTAGGATTCCTAGCTACTAGCCACAACTGAACTCTGTATATATTGAATAGTTCCCTACTCTCCTGCATCATGAATTGCAATATTAATTCCATGTTAAAATTAAATTAATTACAATATATTATATTAATTACAATATAGTTATTGAATCTGTCATACTGAACGAACAAGGTTATGCCTAAATGTAATTGCCATGTATTGCACAAGTAAAAAGTTATGTGTATACAAATAGTAAAAATATCAAGCAAAACAATATACTAATTTCTTACACACGTACACTGCTTTGTTCTGTAAGGAAGTGAAACCTTTGAATGAAAAAAACCTACAGTGCCACTGAAATATTTTAATTGCAAATAAAATCATCATGTCCATTAAATTAACAATATATCCTACACTAATCTACTGTTTTATTCTAAGTATTAAATCTGCAGTTTTCTCCAAATCATTGCTTTTAATTTCATCTGGTAAGTAAGATCAGCTATGGATCAAGCAACTTGTTGATGGTACCCAGAAGCAATAGAGAGGCCCTTAACGTAGCTCATGTAATCACTCTTTTTGCATCATCACTTTCTTCACTGCACAGGGCAATGCTTGGGCCTCCTGAGTCAGAGCCCAAAGTTGATGCTCTGAACTGTTCTCTGAGAAGAGCCTGGATCTGTCTGGGGACCTCATGAGGAGAGTTAGGAAGCAAAGCATCTGGGTGCTAGAAACTCTGTAATGAATGCTTGGAGATCAGGAGGTGTAACTAAGCAGATGTAGAAAACATGATTCATGCTACTTCTAATGTTAAACTACACCATGTTTAGCTGCTAGACATTGTTCTTTCAGACAAGAACAATAATTTTGTAATGACTGATAGAGCAATTCACTGTCATAATTTTGTAATGACTGATACAGCAATTCACAGGAACATAATCTAACTTCAGCTTCAGACAGGTAAGACAGTTCCTCTCCTCTCCCTAAATTCATGCAGTAGAGAAGATAGAAAAGAAACACAGGAAACAAAATGCCTTTGTTTGTTTGCTTTTTCTTCAAAGAAACAAGTGGACAGTGTGGTTACTTCCTCTGTTAAAATACACACTTGGCTTTATTTAGCAGGGTTCATGAATCAGCACGTATCGAGGCCCTTGTGTGTGTGCAGCATGTATGTTAATCTATACATACAGCATGCATACAAGGAATCTTCACAGCTCAGAGATGAAGAATTAAGTTTATATTTTCTGAGTTGATTGTTGTTCTAATATGTATCTAACTAATCTCACTGAAAGAAAGATCTAGCCCATAGAGGCACAAAGCTGGATGAGAATTACAGACCTGCAGGCAGTTAAAATCCACCACCTTATGCAACCTCATGCAAAATGCCCATTTTACTGCAGACAAACCTCCTTGCAAGATCAGCACAAGCAGGCAGGCAGCAAAAAATAGCTCATGGTGGCAGAGTGGTAAAGGTAGCCCAGCAGAAGTGAAAGCTTGACTGGGCACAGACCAAAGGCTCTGAATTCAGGCAAGTGCTGAGGTGAGCTGGTGCTCTGTTTATCGATGCTCTGGCCCTGCTGTCAGCTTCTTTTCCACATTTTGCATCATCAGCTTCCTTTGACATTCCAGAAGTTCTGTGGATCTCCTGTTTCTAGTGAAATCCCTGATTACTTTGAAAGGATAGTTGGGATATGTCAAATCCCTCTGAAGGTTGAGACACTGTGTAGTTTATGTATAAAGGAGAAAAGGGAAGGGGAAAAAAAGAAAGTGGAAATGGACACAGAGAAAAGAAAGGAATCCAGGTAGAAATCATGAAGTATTTGCTATGAGTGTGGTGACATAGTACATTAAAATATCGTTAAACTAATTATCTCAAGTTTTAAATAAAATTAGATGTTATTTAAACCAGCCACAAGCCAGGAACTTCAGGCTTAAGAATGGGTTAATTTTAAAGTTACTCTATCTTGGTTTATCAGTACACTTACCAGAAGTAAACATGCTCTCTGCAAATTATACACATAATGAAATCGCAAACAGTCCTGCCAAGACCCGGTGATAAGCTGCTATAATAGCAGATTTGGGGTTGAGAGATGTACTTTCCTTCCCACTCATGACAACAGGTGACCTAGTGGTAATGATATCATTAACACATTTCACCTTTTTGAGC
This sequence comes from Heliangelus exortis, assembly GCF_036169615.1. Classification (NCBI taxonomy): domain Eukaryota; kingdom Metazoa; phylum Chordata; class Aves; order Apodiformes; family Trochilidae; genus Heliangelus; species Heliangelus exortis. The sequence goes on along the minus strand of NC_092424.1, from coordinate 102,379,229 downwards.
TCTCCCGACGGTGTTTTAATTATTCCAGCTAATGGAGGAATCATTTAATTTTGGTGTTTCCAGTCCCTCATGTTCTTAGTAGTACTTTTAAGACAATAAACAGAAAAGTGGAAGAACATGTTCTGGGAGATGTGATTTGGGAGGAAACCATCCGATTCCATCAGCAGATTCTGTCTTGGATAAAAAAGAAGTTGTGAATGTTTATTATTTCGGATAAGATTGTGATCAATCTGATCCCCTTTTCCCTTCAGGAATTGGCAATACCCATTTTTACTAAGCATTTATTAGGTACTTGCTACATTTTCTAACACATTGTCCAGACAGTTATATTTGCATTTGCTATGCAAATATAGGCGTGCATGATTTAAAAAAAAAAAAAAGTCTCAGTTCTGGTTCATTATTTGACTGAGTCCTTATGGACACTTCAGAATAAGGAACGATCTTTCCTTACTGGTGTTGCTAAGTCTCTGTGTTCTTCTCTATGTACCCTTCTGGGTACTGGTCCTTCAGAAAATATTACTAAGTGAATTGTTTACTTTTTCTTTTCAAAAGCTACCTTTCCTACACCTCTCAGTTCTTTTTATTGTGTAAATGCAGAAGAAACAAAAACCACCAGCCTGTTAACAACTGAAAATTAATAACATCCTACCACTGAGATTTTTGTTTACAAAACAGTTGTCCTGGACAACTTGCTCCCTGCAGCAACAATATGAAAACAAACCCATTAACTCCTAAAGTTATTTAAAAGAAAGAAAAAAAGAAAAAAAGAAGGAAAAAAAAAAAGAAAAAAAAGAAAAAAAAAAGTACAGCACACAGCAAACAGTACAGTATTTGGAAGCATTTCTGAATGCTACAGGGCCAGATTGCATCTCCATTGACATCAGTTGGACGTTTATCACTGAATTCAAAAGGATCAGGCCAAGACTTCCACATTGAAAAAGAGGCATTCAAATGGGATTTGTGTTGAATATCCAAACAAATCTGAGTATTTGACACCTTTATTATACTCTAAATGCTTGGATACCACAACAATGCAAGACACAACTGGTTTGTCTCAAGAAGAGAAAGGAGTAATTGCTGTCTTTAACTACTTAATGGGAGGTTACAGAGAGGGTGGAGCCAGACTCTTCTGGGAGGTTAAACACAAAAAGACAGAAGGCAGTGGACAGGGGCAGCAACACTGAAAAATCTGAACAGATAGTAGTAAAATTTGTGTCAGTCACGGTAGTCAAAAAATGAAATGTGCTGTCCAGGGTCCGGAGGGGCTGGGGAATCTCCATCCTTGAAGATGTTCAAATGGTGGCTTGTGTATGACCCTGGGCAACCTGATCTGACCTAGAATTTGGCCCTGCCCTGAGTGGAGAATAAGGACCAGATGTTTGGAAAGCAGCATCTGTTCAACTTTGCATGTTAAAATCCTTAGTACGTTCCTATACTGTAAAGAAAGAGCTGATAAATAGCTGTGTGATTTATTTTGTTCAGAATGTGATTTGCATCTGCTAAGAAAGTATCTGGTGAGTATACAGCTGTAACCTTTTTTTTAATGTTGCTTCATGTAAGATGTTCTGAACCTCCATCACCAAGCAAGAGACTTCCTCATGGCTCAAGTAGGGGCAGACGCTCCTTGCAAGTTGATCCTTAAGCTCCTTAGTAGCCACTTGGTCATTAATCCATATATTATTAGTCAGAAATACCTGCACAGACTAGAAAACAACCCCTCAGTCTCAAGAAGCTTACCAACAGACTCTGATGCCTTGTTTCTGTCACACCAAATGCCCTCACACCTCGAGGCAACTCTCTGCAGTTTCATTATCCAGTCTACATGTTATTTGATGCATATTTCATAGCTCTCTGTACCTCAAACCTGTATCATCCCTAGGATTTTTAATTTTACTAACTTAGCACAAGTAGTAATGAACAGCATCTTCGGCTACAAACAAGAACACTAATTCTCCTATGCAATGATGGGAGTACTTTAATTATCCTTCAAGTACTCCCATTTGCCTTTTGTAATATGCAACCAAGAAGAGCAAATTAAATCTTTAAGACAAATATTTCATTTTCTGTGCTGTAGCTAAGTGTACCTCCATCATTTACCTCTCCACCTGTCTATCACATTGAGGCCAGTCCCTTAATAGAAGGATGGTAGCTCTATTTCTGATCTCTTACAATTTTCTGTGTACAGTGGATATTCCTCCAGAAGTCTTCACAAGACACAGTCTTTCCATTAACTGTGGTACATCTTGATATCACAGGCAAAGTATGAAAGAATATGATAATTGTTCTTGCTACAACTACTTCTTAACCAGGACTAGAACTGTCCTGCCTAGCTGACTTCTCATGGAGTCACAACCTATAGTTTGAGAGTTTAAATGCCCAGAATATGGAGCCATGTTTTCCTGTTTCATGAAGACTGCAAAGAAGAACTTAGGAAAAAAAAAAGTAGTAAATGGCACATAATGTAATTGCTATTTATTTTCATAAACATGAGGTATTTCAAAGTGCTATAAGACGCAGCACTAAATGTACATCGTTGGAAGAAATTAAACACAGAACTTTGCAGTTACCCAGTTCTATGCACCAAACATTAACAAATACATTAACTGGAAGAAACAGGCTAGGAAAAGGCATATATAGTAAATTTCTTTACAAAAGTTTCTTAGTTCAAAAAAGTGATAAAGTAATATCTACTCAAAACTTTCACAACTCATTTTCATACGAAAATATAAGTATCAAATTTAGTTATGTATCGGCATCATACTAAAGTATACAGGCAATGTAAGAATTAGTACAGTACATAACAGAGATTAACAATATATTTGTATACAAAAACATGCTCCTCAAACATTGAGGTATTACAGTACTTAGGTATGAACTTCCAGTCTAATACTGGTAGCAAAAGCTACCTCTCATAACCCAAGACATGTACAAAAGGCAAGTGTGTAGATGGTATTTACAGAAAATTCCCACAGGGGTACAAATGCCAACCCCTAAAGTAACATCTGTTAGAACATAAGCACCATAAAACTTAGGAATGAACATTTTAAAACTCAACTAGATGTCATCAGCAGCTCCAAATGCTCACTTTTTTTTTTTTTTTTCTTAAGAAAAAACAAAATCCCCACCATCTACAGTTCTTAAGAAAAACAAAGGCAGTCCATTCTTATTTGCCCATCTTGCAATAAACTCCTTGCAAGAACAGCCATTTGCTCCGTACCCGGATAATATAGTTTGTCGATTACTTCAGGGACTGGATTGAAAGTAAAACCAACATTCTTAACGTCAAAAAACACAATTTTTTTTAAAGAATCAAAAATGTGCAAAGTGGCAATGACTGTCCTGGTCAGCCAAAAAAGAATAAAACAAAAGAAAAGTTCAGCAAGTCCGCTTGTATTCTATTTTCTTTAGCAGTTGTTGTTGTCTGGCTTGCAGTTTTTCCTTTTCTAACAGTAACTTCTGCTCCTCTGCCTGAAGGGAATGGACATATTCAGTGGCTTTTTTCAAGATCACAACTTTTGCAGCTTTTTCATTTTTAACCAGTTCTGGAACATGGTCCCTTAAAGTGAGGAAACTTGACCGTAGATCATTGCGCCGTTGACGCTCCAGGATATTATGGTTGCGTCGACGCTCACTATCCTCTGAATCAGAGTTTCGAGGACTTGAACTCTTGGACTTTGGTTGGATTGTGGGTTTTACTGGACGGGGCACCTCAGTTTTTAACTTCTTCTGTGGTGGAGCATCTTCACTCTCCATGTATGGAGAAGGAGCGGCATAATTATGCTGCTGATGAATTGGTGCGCAACGCTTTAAAATCAGTTCATTCTGCTGTGTCCTGACTGATGGAAAAGTGGTATTTTTAGGACGCACTGTGATAGTAAGGGTGGTAACAGCCTTGTTGGAGGTGGAGCGTCTTTTCTCCACTGTTACAACATCTATTTCATCTTCTTCTTCCTCCTCATCTTCATCATCTTTTGGTAATAGAAAAAAGAAAATAAAACAGACGTTATCCTCACAGAAAATACTCTGAACAAGTATCAACCAACATGTATTTATTGACAAAATATGCGAAGTAAAAGCAGCAATAACTGATGGCAAAAATAAGGGGTGACCACCATCTGTAGCCAGATAAGAATCTCGAAAAGTATGTAATATACATTAAAAGACTGAAGAACAACGATTTCTTTTCAAATCTTTGATTTGAAAGTTTAATGAGGTGGGTGTTTTTAAACACTTCTAATTTTCAATTAAAGCAGGGCTACCACCCACATAATTGCAGTGACAAAAAAGCGTTATGTATATATTTTGAATGGAATCGTAGAGCTGCTGCACAAAAGGCATGCACAGTGCCACAACAGAGCCCTTGCTTGGTACAAAAGCAGCCGGAAAAAGAAACAATCGCTGGGTTTGTTCTGAGGCAGAAGGTGAAGCTGCTCCAGCCGGGGACCCTTTAAGCCGGCGCTTGGTGCACTGCCAAGAAGACAGCTGTTGGAAGTGCTTCCTCACCCAAAGCTGTCAAACCAGACATTAAAGGGACAGCAGGCTTTGATACCCGGGACGGATCACCAAGTTTATGGCGACAGTCATATGGACTAGCTCATCTACACAAGCGAAACCACGTTTCAGCCCAACCGGGCTTCTCTGTAGGCACGGACAGGATACGGTTCTGGGCATTTTAGGTTCCGTCAGTGCAAAGCCAAGCACTTCTCTGGGGGGGGGGGTCACCAGTCTGCTCCAGTCTTCCAAAACCATGCCTAAGGGCACACACCGTGATCCTCCCCGATTCCCGTACCCGGGGTGACAGTGTTGCCCGCTCTGCCCCCCCCAGCACCACCGCTGGGATGAGGCAGCCCGAGGGCAGGAGGAGGTAAGGAAGCCCCGGGGGATCCCCAGCACACCACGGCGCAGCCCCTCGGCCGAAGCCCGCTGCCCGATGGAGCTCCTGCCCCGCCGCCTCCCCCGGACCTGCTGCCGCCAGGACAGGAGACCGGGAACTCGCTACCCCTGGCTCTGCCGTCCCGGCCGGGCCCCGCCGCTGCGGTCGCGCCTGCTGCCGCCTGCCGGCAGCCCCGCGCCGTGCCCCGCCCCACGATGCCGCCGGCGGGGGCCGGATCGGGGCGCAGCCGCCCCCGCCTGGCCCCGAGAAGCCCGCGGGGGCCGCGAAGCCGCAAGCGCCCGGAGAAAGCGGCGCCTCTCACCCCCCCTCCCCACCGCCCGCCCGCGTACCGCCAGTTCTTACCCGAATCACTAAGAGTGTCGTCCCCGGAGCTGCTGCTGGCCCGGCCGTCCCCGGCGGGGCGTGGGGGGCGGCCGCCCCGCTGAGCCCCAGCGTTCGTCGGTGCCGGTGCCGCTGCCGCTGCCACCGCCCCTGCACGGCCTGCCGCCACCTCCCGCTTGTTAACGGGGAAGGGGAAGACCACGGCCGGGTCGACGCACTCGGGCACGGCGCTGCCCAGCTCAGCGCGTCCGCCGGCGGCGGCGGGGCCGTCCGCGGCGGCTCCCGGGGGCGCCGGCGGCGGGGCGGCGGGCGCTTTGCTCTGTAGCTTCTCGCTGACCGCCCGTTCCAGTTTCTCGCGGGCGGAGAAGCCGCTCCACATGCAGTCCTGGATGATGATGGAGTTGAGGTTGTTGGTCACGCCGAGCCCCGTCTCGAATAAGTCCCCTCCATCTGAGCCCCATAGGTCGGCCTCGGGGGGCAGCAAGAGCAGCTCGGATGCCCAGTCCAGGGGGTCGGCGGGGCGGCAGCCCCCCAGGGCTGCCCCTCCCCACGGCACCGGGGCTCCCCCCGGGGGGTGCTCCTGGAGCCCGGCACGGCTGGGAGACAGGGGAGGGGTGGGCAGCAGTTCAAACTTTTTCCAGATGTCCTCCCCGGGTGGAGCGGAGTCCGGCCCGCATAAGTAGAAATCATCTTCATCTGGGTAGAAACAGGGCTGCAAAGAGTCAAACTCGAGGTCTGGGTTTTTACTGACCATTCCTGGCATTACTGGTCTCTTCTTGCTGATCCCTGGGTCGGGCAATGGTTTTAGAGGCAGGTTTTATGGATATTTCCAAGGGGAAGAAGAGAGGTTCTCCCAACACCTGAAACTAAACCAAAAATAATAATAAAAAAACCCAAAAACCAACCACAGTTACAACACGAAGAAACAAACAGGCATGAATGCGACTCCCTCTTAACCGAAGGAAAAAAAAAATAATCCCATCATCAAAACCAAGAAGGAGGGAGCCTTTTGCAACTTGTGAAAAAATGCATCTCACACACCTTTCCTCCAGACTCTAAATACTCAAAGAAATGCGATCAGGTAGTGCTTCCCCGTGCAAAGCTTTCCGCTTTCCCCGGTGCTCCGGGAGAACACAAAACCAACCGGCAAGGTACAGCACGGATGCAAAGCACCTCTGTGCTTTTGCACATAGCAGTCGCCTGCCTTCCCCAAACTGCTTCAAAACAGCAGAGTAACTGTAGACAGATGCAAGCCTTTGATATCGTAATCTCTCCAGAAACCCCTCTTCATATGCCAGCAAAAGTAGAGGAAGTTTACTCCTTTTGTCATCTCCGGAGCAGTGCAAAGGGGAGAGGAGAAGGATGCAAAAAAAGGGGGCGGAGGGGCTCTTTGCAACTTTGCAAATGGCCAGTTCATTCACTCAAAGCGAGCCAGAGAAATCCGCAAAAAACACAAGAGAGGGAGGGGGAGAGGAGGAGGGGAAATCCAGCAGCAACAGAAATTATCAACCTTATGTAATAATCTCGCGCACAAAAATGCATTAAAACCACCCCGGCGCCACCAACAAAGCCTTCTGATTTGCCAAGAAGGTACGGGAGGTTTTTTTTCTCCCCCTCCTTCCACTTTAAGCCAAGAGGAACGGAGAGGTTACAAGGACAACTTCGCGCATTTTGCTACTTCATGCAATCAAACCTCCTGCAAACACAGCAGCTCTCCAGCTCTCTCAGCTCCGAGAAATGCACGCTGCTGCCCTTACCTCGGCTGGACCCCCACTCACTAGCCACGACCGGTCAACCACAGCCCCATTCCTCTTCTGAGACCTCAGTTGCATCAGACATTAAAAAAAATTAAATAAATAAAAAAATAACTTTCAGTCCAAACGAGACAGTCAGCGTCTCCCTTCAGCTCGGTTAAAGTAACGCGAAGGGAATCGTTCTGCCGGGTTCACAACAGCTGACGCTGAAACGGAGACCAAATGGGGGGGAGGGAAATCCATTAAAAGCCTTATGATGAAACGCAAAGAAACGAGCCCGGCTCAGCTGCTCTCCCACCTCTCTCACCTCTCTCAGGAGGTGGGGGGGGAAGCAGATGATCTTGTATGTTGCACTTTACTGAGCGCCAGCCCGCCCGGCCCCCGCGGCTGGCCGGAGCCTCCGCATGCACCCTTTGCTTGCAGACAGATGACTGTCACTGGTTGCCTTTGAAGCTGCTGGATAATAACCTCCCAAAAAGGCATTCAAAAAACCCCAAAACAAACAAACAAAAAAATCAAGAATATAAAGCAAAAAACTGACACACAGTGGGAGCGGAGCATTAAAAAAAAAAAAAAAAAAAAAAAAAAAAAGGCGAGAGCAGCCTAACCCCACCTCCCTGATTTCCATACAAGCAGGGAGGTGCCTGGCATTTGGCGCCAAAAGCCCCATTCGCTCTTTATTCTGTGCCAGCAGAATGAGGTCCCACTCCCGGTGCAAAAGCGCCGGGGGCAGACCGTGGAGGGCGCCCAGTTCCCGCGGGGGTCCGAAGGGCTGACCCCCCGCCCCGCGTATCCCGCCGCTGTCTGTCCCTTTGTGTCGCCCCCGCCCCGCGTAACCCCAGCACCGAGCTCGGGGGAAACGTCGCCTCCGGGTCGGCGTTCAGCAGAGCGGATACCACCCGCCTGCGGCCGCGATCTCCGGCGGTAACACCCGGGGCAATGAAAACAAAAAAGAGGGATAAAAGGCAGTGGCTAGAGGAAGGACTCGCTTCGACTCTGGGTTTTGCAAATAATCAGTAACAATCACCCTGCAGTGACCGCCACCCCTTAAGCGAGCCGGGCTTGCACGCCGGCGCCGCGCCGGCCTGCCCCGAGCGGGCGGCCGGGCCCATGCTCCCCATGCACACCTCTGCTTCTGCTTCTGCTCCTCCTCCTCCACCGCCGCCGCCGCCGCCCGGCCCCGCGGAACTGGACACGGGCGCTCGGAGGGAGCCGCCGCGGCCCCACCGTTCCGCTGCCGACGGCGACACCTTGCGGAGGGCCGGCAGGAGCGGCGGCGCGGCGCTCACCCGGCGCCTCCCCGCATATCCCCAGCGGCGGGGCACCCACCGCTCACTCGCCTCCTCTCCCCGCAGGCGCGGGGGCCGCGGCGGGGCCGGCCGCGGGACGAGACCCCACAGGACAGGAGCGCGACGCTCTCCTCGGCGGCGGGTGCGATCCCGATCCCGAACCCGGTCCGGCCGCCGCTCGGGGCGGTGCCTCCTCACTCATAGGCTGCAGGTTGAGGCGGGGACTTGGGCGTCGCTCGCTCGCAGGACGGCTGGTGGCGGCGGGCGGCCGCTTTGTGTGCGGCGGCGGGGCCGCCGGGGCGCCGCCTCCCCGACCCGCCTCGGCCGGCGGTGGGGGCGAGCCCGGGGTCTTCAAAAGCGGCGACTCCACGAGGCATGGCGGTGATGAGAGTGATCGAGGAGGGGGAGGCTCATCCTGAGGGCGGGAAGTGGACCGGACCCTAAAGGAGGCAGGGACAATCCGTGCAGCTCGCCACCTCCGGAGGATTGTAGGCTGGCTGTGCCCGGAGGTCCAGCCTGTCACCCCTCTCGTTTCCATGTTATGCTTCAGTGGCCAAAACTTGCAGGCTGTCCCAATCTTTCTGTGTCCTGAGATGGTCTTGAAAAATGTCTTGGGTGCTGAAGTGTGGTCCTGCAGATGGCTGGTGTCCTGGGCAGCAGCAGGGCTGACTGGGCACACCTGGCTGGAGGTGGCATGGTGATGGTATCCAGTCAGCCTGTGCTGCCTGGGAGGCCAGGCTGGTTGAGCTGGCTGACAAAAGCTGACAACAACTTTGATATGGCTATAACCAGGGCAGTGAGCTTCTGGTAGACTCTTAGGCCCCCCAGCTTGCTCCTCTTTCAGTGGGCCAGTGGCTGGCTGCAGTTTTGCTGAGGAGCCTTTGGTTGGCCCTGGCTGAGAGCAGAGAGGGCATCTAGAAGGCAAATACTCTGTACTAGAGTTTCCAAGTGAGCCCAGTTAAAGCAGGGGGTGCTGAAGGTGACTTCTAGGTATCCTGATATGAGTTACAATTTGTTTGGGGGGGTTACAGATGGCCAGAGCCTGCCAGGGAAGGGGCAGCACAACCATAAAGCAGAGAAGTGCTGGACTGATTCCCCTCAGGATTTCAGCCAGCCCCCATGGCAATAAGTGTGAGATGTTAGAGGTAAGGCTTGCCCAAACTGTTGCAATTTGGCCTCGATTCCTCTAGTGCACTTTGGATTCAAGACAGGGGAATTCATTGATTAGCTAATGCTTGCTAGGTACTTTGAAGATGTGAAGTCTTCTGAAAGTGCTGAGCTTTATTAATTTGTGTTTGGATTATTTGGCTGGACAAAAAAGGTGTGTGGGGTTTTTTTCCTGCCTCACATTTCCCTAGCATTGAACAGGTTGCAGCTTGTGAGGGAACATGAACAGTTAGTATGTGTTTCATCAAATGTGTGAACAATGTGTCATCAATTGAGGATCTTCCTCAGTTTAAACAATTATATATTACTTGCACCTTTAAAGGGTTTTTTTTTTTCTGTCTTCCACCTTTACTTTTGTATTATTTTTTTATACACGCAAGTATTGATATGCCCATACCTTAGGCATAAAGATGAGCTGCTATCCTGCTATCTGATTTATTGCTAATTCATTATAAATTATCATCTGGATTTTCACAGAAGCCTTTTAAAATTTTCTTTTTTCTTATTTTCATATGTATGGGTGTGGAAATAAATCTTTCAAGATTTAGGAAAGTTGTACTGTGGTGTGTGATATCTTTTGTAGTATATTTTTTGCATCTGAATATTAACAAGGGGTAACACTTAAGACAGATCTTTCAAAGTAACTTTCATTGCAGAAAATACCAAACCAACAAAACAGAAACCAAAAACCCCACCAAACAGGAAATGGAAAGCAGTACACTGAGACACATTGCCATTTATGAGCACTAAATCTGTTTAGATAAAGACTCGTTAAAACCCCAGATCTAGTGCTTTGTCTTGTACAGTTGAGAAAGATGTAGGAAACGTTGTGCAAAGCTTTGGAAGGGCTGCACAAATCTTTGTGCTGTTTTGGCTAATACTTACTTTGGGCTATTTTATCATCATCTCTTCTACCCCTGAAATGGCATATATCAAGACACCTCAAGGCAAATGGAAAGCTGAAATTACTTGTAGTTACTGTGAATTTATCATTGTGTCATTTCACTGAAAAAACTTGGGAATTAAGATGTGCTGGCACTAGAAGTGGGCCCCAATATTGACCAGCTGTGTAGCAAATATTTAAGGCATTGTAATAATTTTATATGGAAAAGTAGAAAAATAGATATTAAAAATGTATAAAAGGGTAAAAGATACTTTTGCCTACACAGTGATGAGAATCTAAGTAGATCCTGTTATGTTTAATTTGTCCTCACAAGGAGCCTGATGGAAAACTGTGCTGAGAGCTTGGGCATACACACCTGGGCATAATAGATGTGTAATTTACTGGTGTTCAAGGCTACTGAACATTTTCCCTCTCCTCATTATTGTTTCATTAAGGACAGCTGTGTGAGGGAAATTTCTCTGGTTACATATACCACTCTTTTACCCTGCAACTACCAAGAACATCAAAAGAAGGAAGACAGTATTGCTTTGGTACATTTTTGAGTTTTCTTTGCCAGTCAGAAGTAGTGTGTATACCCTCACGTGTCAATGTTAAATTGTAAAAAGGGTTGATAAAAGGTTTCCTTAATTGGGGCAGGGGGAAGGTCTTCTAAGTGTACTTAGTAAATGCATGACAGAATTTGAGTGATTTATCCCTGTTCTGTCTCAACCAGCAGAAATTACATGGAACTTTCTGTGTATGACTTGATAGGACATAAGTATGAACACTCATAGACCTGGGATTTATTTTGGTCTGGAAGGACCAAAGCACTAAACAAGGACCTGAAACACTACCTATTAGCAGTAGTAATATTTTCAGGTGGATTAATTATTTGGAGGTTAAGATTAACACAGCAATCACAAAAGCTGCCAGATTTAGAGCAGCAGATTTATTCCTGCATAACTTCAATAAAATTGCAAGGTTGTGTGGCTGCTGTGTACAATTTAGCTGCTGAGTGTGCAGTCTAAAATACTTATCCTGACACTCACCCTAAAGGTAGAGTTTGGTATTACTTTTACCCTCATTCAGGTGAGCCTGGGTAAAGGACCTCCCCAGTGTCACTTGAGGAAATTGAAGCAGATTTTCCCAGTATGCTGATTGTAACAGTCTGAGGTAGCAATTGCTTTCCCACAAGTTCTTGCAGACTGTGTCATCATCATCCATTGAGATGAAAGCCTAGCACAGCCTCTCAAAGAGGTTTCTAGATTGCATTGTCACCTCTGCAAACAATACCATCTTTAGTGCTACGTTCACAGATGTTCTTGTGACTAGAAAACTTTCAAATACCTAGTGCTTGTGTAATGTTTCACATGGGTGAGACATCATACCAACACAGGTGCTGAAAACTTGAGTGATATCATTTACCACCACTGCAGGAATTACTCACCAGTCTCACCTGTGCAGTCAGAAGCATTTTAAGGAGTACCTAGTAATCAGAGAATTAATACTGTTTAATTAAAACTCATTTTGAATTCACCTTATCCATCAAATACTCTGATAACAGAATATTACTCTGACTGCTAGGACTAGAGGAGCTCTTGGCTTTAACCAGGTAACTGTGGCTGAATTCTTCACCTTTAAGTGTTAAGATATCAGAAACTGTCTTTCAATAGCTAGTGAAAAGAAAAAGAGCTTTCTTGTTTCTGTCATTTCTGTGTACATTTGGTTTCTTCAAAAAATGGTTGGTCAGACTGTCATTTGTGTACTAGTCTTCTCTCTCAGCTTGCTTTTTGGCTGCTTGGAGAGCAAATTTTCATTAAAAACAGGACTAGAAATGTATTTTTTAGATTTGGCAGACGCTTACACCAGTTGCTCAGAAAAACATCCTACTTACAGCAGGTTTATCAAACCCTATATATGGCCAGATAAACCTCTAAGCATTTGGTATCTTACAGTTGTATTCTAAAGCAAAACAAAACAAAAGTAACTTCAAAAATTACAGATAAGACCACGGAGTTGTAAGTTATAGAAATGAGGAATTTCGAGAGTCTGGTCTCTGATGCCTCTTCTATGAATATTCTTGATGTCTAATTAAGAATGTGCTTATTAGCTTTTCTTGGTTGAAATGTTAATAGGATTTCTCCACTTTCCAATTTTAAAGAAAGCTATAAGAGCTGTAAGATTTCTTTTAGACCTCTACCCCTCAATAATTTGGTTGAAACTCTCTAGTGAGTTCAAAATTCATGTCAAGGAATAACACTCAGGTAACTCTGCTGAATGTGGTTTGTATCCTTAGGAAACCAGGCCAAGAGGAAATAAGGTACCTAAATTTAAAAAATAATTCATTTGTTAAATTTCAGCATTCATTTGGTACTAAAAAAAAACCAAACCTCCCTGCTCCTTTTAGTGAGGCTGCCACAAAAATCCCACTATTAACACAAAATTTGTACCTAAATTATACAATATTGTTACCCCCCCATATATATTACAGTAATTATTTCCTCCTAAATGTATACATAGTACATAAAAATATACCCTCATTGTAAAACTACTCACAAGCATTCATCATTCTTGCAAGTATTCCTTTATGAGTAGGAAGCTATAGCTTCCTTAAGTTTAATCATTGCAGAAGTGTCTGCTGCTTGGTCTGCTGACATACAGGATCAGTGATGTAACAGTAGTGTTGGGGTGTACTTGCATTATATTGCTGTTTCTATAAATATATCTGACACAATAAGCATTTGATATGCACGTGCTTTTCAGGACCACAGCTGTGGCAAAATATTTTTTCTGTAACTGGTGATTTGGCTGGTTAAAAATGGCTTGATGGTACATAATCAGAGCAAAGATAAACTCTTGTTAGAATAATCTGTAAAGTGTTTTGTTTTTTTTTCAAAAGTAGATCAGTACAGTTGCTTTTTAATTTTTTTTAAAAAATTTATTTATTTTAGATTGTTGTGAATGTGATTCATGTTCATCACATGATGACACTAACTTGTATTACCATGCAGCAAATAAACAGTAACTGTCTACCAGTAATTCTGAAGATATCAACAATGCAAATTCCTACCGTGTCCTTCAGCCACAGAAATATGGTAGAACTCTGGCAGGGGTGGCTGTCCTTATAAAGTAGTCTCACCATGAGTCTTCAGTTTTCCTTTGAAAGTCAAGAGCTTGAGCCTGTTCACTCAATACTTACTCCAGTGCCTGTTAAAGCTGGGGAAACTCTTTGGAAAATTAATTTAGGCAGTCCCAGGAGAGTCATCCATATATTTCACCATTCATAAGCAGGGAGAGAAGAAAACAACACTTCCCAATTCTCTTGACCAGTTGCAGGTAAGAGGCAGGTGTGAAGAGGGCTGGCAGGTAGATGAGGTACAAGTAACATCAAGGAACTTTTTCTCCTCCCAGTAGTCTATGGTAATGCCACAGTGCCAATTCATTGGGAAGACTTGTTGATCTCAATTAGTTTAATTAGCTGGAAAGCTTAGTTTAGTTAAAATCTCCTTAATGCCATGGCAAAAAACCACTGGAAGATCTGTGGAGTTGTTCACACAGCTTGTAGAACAGGTTACTTACACACTTCTCTGTGAATCTTACCCAGTTTGTCTTCTACCTATATCCCCCCTCCTTTGTCATCATATCATTTATTCAGTTTTGATCAATCATTTAGTGGTTTGAAGCATTACAACATTTTCTGTTTACATCTACTTAAAAGCTTTAACTTTTTTTAGCAATTAACCATTTGTGCATTTTTATGCAAGCTCACTCTACTGGATGTTTTTGAAACTTTAGCTCAAAATATTTCAATGGTTGCAAAGCCTTTTAAATAACTATTATGGAATATTTGACCAGTTAATTCACTGAGACAAATGTGAAATTTGCAGCTGGGAAGGTAAAATTATAACCAGCCACATAAACCTGTCTTCATTAGCTCCCTTTCAAACATCTCCAAATGTTACCAATAGAGGAAGACATTCTTGGAGAGTGGTTTGAAGCGTGAATTCTTTAGTTTTCAATTGGAATCTGCTTTACGTTTGAGAGGAAGGCTTTTATTTCCTGCATCTGAGATTCATTTCTGAATGCAAGCTAGCAGGAACATTAGCTTTTAAGGACTACTAGTGTCTGGCCAGAATGGTGTTGGTGACTAGAACATAAAAGGGAAGAAAATACAGACTTAAGGGAGTGAATTAGGGGATGCATCAAACTATATTCTCAGCTGGTGTCAAGTGATATGGTTTCCTTCCACTGGGACTGTGCCAGATGAGACCAGCAGCAGATCTGTTCTCTTGTGATTCCAACTTCAGTCCTGGGCCACAACTTGAAAGTAGTTTTCTGGATTGTTTAGTTTGCTCTCATTTTATATGCAACAGATAGAACCTTTACTGATAACCTTTACTGATAACCAAAGCTTTGCCATAAAAACTGTTAACAGCAAAGGAAATGCTTAATGCTTATTGCAGTAATGAAAATCTCTTCAGACACATTAAAGGCCTTTATGGAGTTTTGATGGTTTTATTATTATTGCCATTCCTGCTTTAGTAAATCAGTGTGTCAACATGTTGTTTATTTGTGTGTCACAGAAATTATTGATGTATCTCTGGCTCTAAGCACAAGTGTGTCAAGGGCAATGCCACTATCTTCAGATGTCTTGCCATTTACTCCTTCTTCTGCATTCCTTCCACAGCCTCCAAGAGAGAGCTGGCTGTGTCACTGGGGCTAATTTTCATGGGTTTCTGTGAACCCCTTAGCTCCCTTGGCAAATTATAGACACCCAACCCTTGGAGAAGCTGTTTGTCTCCCAGTAAAGCAGACAAATGGTTGCTGGAAATGAGGAAACAGACTCAAAAGACCCAGGTCTGCATTTGTTTCAGCAACTCCTATGGTTTATTCATGTTTTTCCAGGCAAATGCTAGAGGGTTTTCTATGAAATACTGCCTTTAAGTTGGAAAATTGCTTTGAAGTGAGCCATGATCAATAGGAGACTGAAAGAAATGTCTAGTTGTGATCATTGTACACAATTATTGTAAAATTCTTTGTCAGATTACAGGCTTTTACAGGTAGATTTTTAGAGGCAAGTGCCACAACAAATGTGGTTTATGAACTTGATTCTTATTCTCTTCAATGGATTTTAAAACATTTTTTGTACTGATCGTATTTAATATTTCTTTCCTGTTGCTGGAAGTGTTCTGCTTCAAATATTTTAGGGCTCATCAGCATTGTAACTGGGGCCATGACTGCCTGGGTATCTTAAAAGAGTTTTTGCTGCTCCATATTGCTGAAGTATCTGAACACATACTATAGGATCTCAGCCTGTCAGCTGGCCTCTAAACCTGTCTCTCATGGCAGTATTAAAGCAGTTCTGCTGCCTCACTCCTCAGTACCTAAAGTGACAGGGAAAAAGAGAAAACTTGCACAAGAGGCATCCAGTGTGTGGCAAGCTGAGGTGAAATTGGAAAAAAGACAGTATGAGACAGGACACCACATTAGTCTTGTAGCAACTCAGGAGAGAGTAAGACAAGATTTTGCATGCAGTTTTGGCTGAATGATATCATAAAGCATCGTAACAAAACAGGTTTTCCTTTAAAACTTCTCACTTCTTTTATTTTTGCTTTTACCAAAATTGTTTGGTGGCCTTTAATGACTTTTTGATTGGGTAACTTGAAATGACAAGGCATTAATTAAAAGATTTTTTAATTGCTATTTAACTTTGAGCTGGGGAAAATGAAAAATGTGTAGTTAGTGTTGTTTCCACTATATACTCTTTAATTTATCTTCTGATCATCCTTGTCTTACTGTTACCTAAAATATCCAAAATTGTAATCCTGGTTTGGTAGTACACAGCTATGTTTACATGATCAGGCTGTGCATGTTAAATGCTTTTTTATCATTAATATTTAGGATCCATTATAGTATTGAGGCTTAGTTAGAGGTTTTCTGTACTGACAGTACTTTACTGATATTTGTTTTCCAGAGTTATAATTTTATTGCTAAGAATAATTTCTGTTTGACAGATCTGAAATGTTCTTCATATCTGCAAATGTAATTCTGCATCATTTTGAGGTTTACAATAATTGGGCTATGTTAGCAAAGGAATACAGAATTGTGTATTATTTCAAAAGAGATGAAATCTATGTTAAAAGAAGAAAATAATAGTGAAAATTTATTATGTTTCATTCCCATTCCAACATTAGCCAAGTCTTCTAACAACAATTTTCATTGCATCGGTTCCAGAGTGATAAATATGTAGCGTTTTGGCAAGATCATTGCCTCAAACATGCAAGTACTGCTCTGGCATTCCTGCTTCTTTCTCTTGCATCCTGGGTGCAGGCAGCTAGATCAGCATTAATCAGTGCAGAAAATCATGTTTGTGTGCCAGAGTTTCAGCCTACTGGTAAAGACTTGCTCTTGGCAGGATAGCAGTACAGATACAAGGTTGGAAGGCATCCTCCTTCCTGTGCATCGTAGTGTTGAGGACTAATTTTCTGCCTCCTCTGGAAAAAATATTATTCAAACTATAATTTTAAGAATAATGAAGAAAAGACCATGCTGCAGTAGTTTAATGTACTTGCAAGAAGTATCAACAAATTGAGTATAGGTAAATATAACAGTCAGAGGACTATTTTGGTTATATAAAAGCATGTGTCTATGTATGCATTCATGTGCATGTGTTTGGGTATGTACAGGTGTGTTTTTATACTCCAGGTCATCCTATAGTAAATGATTAAAACTGTTTATCTGCTTCAGAAATGTAAAAAAAAACCCAAAACAAAATGAAAAAAAAAATTGAATACTTTTCTATGCTGTTCTTTATATGATGATCTGCACTATTATTTCAGTTAACTGCCCTTGCAGAGAATTTAGAATATGTCTGCATGAGGCAGTAGGGCATGGAGGCTGCCCTCAGCTCACCTGGGCTGGGCTGATCTATGAAGCACTGCACTGGTGATAGCTCAAGTGCTAAAAGATGTATAAACTGAATTTGCCTGGCCCACTGCTCAGCATAGTAAGTTTTGTCCCTTCACAATGCTGATAACTTGGGCTCAGCATCATTTTGAAACTGGTGTAGCATGTTTCATTCTGGCACTTGCTTAAACAGTGCCAGCCAGACCACTTCATCATGCTCCAGCATGCTGTGTGGCTGCACCTTATAATAATCAGGGACAGTGTTTGGTTTAAGCTGTTAAAAGAAAATATACATTTCATCTTGTTCACTGTATATTGTATTTTTCTTATTATTCTTTGTACCTTTCAGACCTATGGATTTGTTTAATAGTATGCAACAGTCTTGGACTGATAGAATCATAGAATCATAGAATCATAGAATCCTAGGGGTTGGAAGGGACCTCGAAAGATCATCTAGTCCAACCCCCCCTGCCAGAGCAGGGCCCCCTAGAGTACATCGCCTAGGAACGTGTCCAGGCGGGTTTTGAATGTCTCCAATGAAGGAGACTCCACAACCCCCCTGGGCAGCCTGTTCCAGGGCTCTGTCACCCTTACAGTAAAAAAATTCTTTCTGATATTCAACTTGAACCTCCTATGCTCCAACTTACACCCATTACCCCTTGTCCTATCACTGGTCACCATAGAGAAAAGCCTAGCTCCATCTCCCTGACACTCACCCCTTACATATTTGAAAACATTGATGAGGTCACCCCTCAGTCTCCTTTTCTCCAAACTAAAGAGACCCAGCTCCCTCAGCCTTTCCTCATAAGGGAGATGCTCCACTCCCTTAATCATCTTAGTAGCTCTGCGCTGGACTCTTTCAAGCACTTCCCTGTCCTTCTTGAACTGAGGGGCCATGATGATAAATGATGAATAATGATAAATCTAAGGTAGGATGAAATGTGCAATGGGAGAGCATGTCCTAGGGTTTTGATTCTAGTTTTAGTTTAACCTTTTAACCTGGAGCAGATCATGGGCAATGTCATGTTAATGTTCATGTTAACTTCAGTTTTCCTCGCCTGTAAACTGGGGGCAATGATGATTGGTACTTCTGAGAAGTGTTTTGAGAACTTCTGGAAAATTGAATGTTACTAATTAGGCTAGTTAAAACCTACTAGATATTTGGTTTATAGTATGTTTCTACTAATGTGATGCCAGAACAATACTCTGCAGGGAGAGTTGCTCTAGTGTGTAGAAAGCAAGGCTCAGTGATGGAATGAAATGGAGGAATTAATTTCACATTAAGGGGTGGTGGCCACTGTGCAGTCTGCTTTAAGGTTAGATGAGCAGCACCTTATGAATAATGCTCACTATATAATTTAATCTTACCTCCTGCCACAGAAGCACCTTCAGCTGATCAGTATTGGGTGTGCTTGTTTTTATTTGAGGAAAGCAACACTTCTATAAAGTTCTTTTTTAAGACTAATTTGAACAAGAAATCCTATATTTGTAGTGGTGATACTGGTTTTTTCCCTTTTCTTCCCCCCTACATCTTATGTTAACCTTCAAAAATAGTTAATGAAGCATACAAATAGCAGTTGAAACCACTTCTAATAAAATATCATGTTTGAAAATAGGTGCTGAGTGTTGGTCAGCAACTGCTGTAAAAAGTGAAAGGTAAATTTGGCATGCAGCAGTGAAATGCTGAAGTGGTGATTAGTCTTTTGACAAATAGATGAGTCTGGCTTGGCCAGCTCTCAGGGTGGGTGTCTATACATTTTGCTATATTATTCTGATTGTGTTACTTCTGTATCGAAATGAAGTCAGGGTAATTACACAGAAAAATGGTTCACTATTTAACAAAGTTATAAAAATGTGTGCTCTGTTTCTGCTTTGCTTCCTGGGATGCAATGGCATTTCTGCCTAGGCTGTGAATTGTGCCATTGCAGTCATTTACTTGTTAGTTGTAATGTAGATTTGAGATTTGTCAATATACTTACAAAAATACATATTTCAGCCTCTTTGGAACTGGGATGTTATTATATATAAAGAATAACTACGTGTTAAGGTTGAGTTGTTTGTGCAAGCATTTTCTCATGAAATTAGAGTTCCCATATCCACGTAAATGCTGACATTTTTTGTTGAGGTTGGCTTGGGAATCTTAGTTAAAAATAGAGATGGATATTGAAATATGATGTATGTGTACATTCCCTGTCCTATTGTGCTGGTGGCCCTTCATCTACCATTTTGGACAAAATATGAAAAGATGATGAGTAAGCCTTTGTGCATATCCCATGGCTAAGAGAAGAAAAGAGGCTCTGAGACTTGCATGTTGTTAGTGGTGTATATTGGAAAAAAACCCTCTGCCTGTCCTTCCTGCCTTGTGAGAAGTGAGACTTGAAAGAACTTTCACTGCTTTTACTGGTTTTAAAACATATTTGACCTCTGAAAAGGAAGCCAGGGAGAGTGTTGAATAAGTTGATTTACCATCACTTGGAATACCTCCTTTACTGGTTTTGTGCCAGAATCTGAAGTGCTGTAGTGACAGCAGCCAAAAGGGAGTGGGGATTTGGATAGAGATAAAGGGAAAGATTAAAAAAAGAAGCCTAAACCTATATTTAATCCAATGGTCTCGTTATCTGAAGCTGGCCACTTCCAGGAGCTCTGCAAATTTTCCTTGAGTGAGTGAATTGAGCCCTGTGTTAAAATGACAAATACTTGTTCTGGGAAATACTGATGTTGTGTTACATTAATGCTACAGGGAAAAACTACAAACTGAATTATATGTGAAAGATACAACTTTTTACATCTGTGATGCATGTGAATTATGGAGGCAAAGATGACCCAAGAAAGTATAAGTTGTTGGAAAGAAGGTTTTGGAATGGAATCTAAGGAAAAGCTGCTGTCAAGTACACAGGACAGTGGGGATTGCAGTGTGATTATTAGTGAAATGTGCAATTGTTCTTAGTCCAAGAAAAAAGGGGAATTTATTAGTTTTTCTGATGTATTTACTACAAAACATTGCTACTTGAACATCATCCTAAGATTCTGATTCACATTGTTGTAGCTGACTTTTAGATGGTTGATTTCAGTAAATTTCTACTGACTTAAACCGGACAAAAAACTTTTTTTCACAATCATCATAGCATTATTCACTTGAAGTATGCTCCAGTACTTTAAGCTGCCTGGACAGGAAGCTCAAAAGTCCTAAGAAAAGTGGCTTCAGGTCACTTTGGAAGCAAAAGCTTATCCCTAAGTAGCACTATTCAGCAGCATACATCCTAATTTGGGGGTGCCTAGCAGTTAGGCTTTGCAGGACTGAATTTAACAGTACCTAGGTCAGCCTTGTGGCTGTGTGTTGCCTTTGGAAATTTTGGCATTGTGTGAGGTGTATACTTCCTGTCGTTGTACTCACATTTCACATCCTTCTTTCTTTTCCCACTGCTTCATAGAAATGTCTCCTTGGGGGCTAAAGGCTCATAAGTTAAACACATTATATGTTAGTTTTTCCCAGACATGACCTTTTCATTCTGCCATTAGTGTCCCATGCAGGATACATGGTGAGCGCATTTTCATTTTAGATTATCTGGATTCCCATCAAAGCTGCAGCTGAACCCAGTGGACAAAGATGGACAGAGAAGCCTAAGCAGTGTCAGCAACGTTTTTGAGGTGTCCACAGGAATGTGCATAATGACAATTTTGGAGAGAAGTGCAGCACCCATAACAGAGTGGTCACAGCAGGAGGAGGCAACTGCTTTTTAATCAAAGTGGGAAGTGGGGCATGGCAGAAATTAAGGCTTTAGAATGGTGTGAGGGCTCGACAAGAGATTTTGAGTAAGGCCAAAGGCAGAGAGGCTTGGCATAAGAAGCTTTTGAGCGGCTGACTTGCTTTAATTAGTAGCAATGGATTTAAAGTGCAGCATGCTGATAGAAAATAATTCCCTTACAGAGCCCTTAGTGAGAATCTGAATCCTTTCCTTTCGTTGTTATTTAAATCTTCTGGTGTATGGGGTTGTCATCAGAAAGAATGTTTGTTGCTTCTTGCTTATTCAGGGTGGGAAAGATGTTAATGAAATATGTAGTCACATAGTAGTTATGTCATCAGATACAACTGCTACAAAACTCTCCTCAGTGAAAAAGAATTTCCTTTACACCTGATGATAACATTTTTCAAAGTAAAATATGTCAAGGCTTAGAAGTTTATTTTGGCAGAACATCATACCATTAAAGCAAGACTGAATGTATCCTGTCCAAATCTCTTGCTTCTTGTAGTGGTGCCTAAGGCTACAGTCCTCCTGATGTTGACACAAACAGCATTTACATTTTAAATGAAAAAACCTCTCTTGTTACCACAGACACTTTACAATATAAATTCTATTTTTTTATTTTTTTTTTTATTTTTTTTTTCAGAACAGTTTGTCTGATGTAATGCAAAAAAAATGTGATGGAAAAAAAAATACAGATTTTTTTTTTCTTCCTTCAGAATAAATTGCCCTTAGCAGTAAGAATGAGAAAAGATGGGGCAGTAGCTCTTTCATGCCACTTGAATCCCAGTTTAGATTACAATAACACTATTTGTCCATAAATAGCTAAAAATTGCCTTAGTCTCAGGTGGGGAATTAGAAGTAGTAGTGAGAAGGCAAGCAAAACTTTGCCTTGTACTAATACTAGCCAGGCATCATCAGCATGAAACTTAATGAGGCTTACTTACACTGAGTCAGCTCACACTGCCTTAGCCTTAAAGGAGCCTTAAAGCAAGTGAGAATGGGAATAATTTCCTCTAAATGTTGGTAATTAACACTACTAGTCCCACGGGGGATCAAGAGGTGTTGGTAAGACAACTCAATTTTCTTAGTTTTTTAGATACCAAAAGCAGCTTGAAGCCTTCTTGCTGAATTGTTGTAGTTTTATAAGATTTTATGAAACAAAGGCTGGACCAAATGATCAAGGGATGACAAAGGGATGAGATAACAGGACATGGAGAAAAGAAATACATCTTCCTTTGTGTATACTGTTAGGAAAACCATATATAGTTTGGCAAGAATGGGCAGGCCTCAACTGGAAGTAGATTATAGTATTTTTTTAAGAAAAACTGTATCACCACGTGGGGATCTGCATTGAGATTGCTTCATCCTGCTCTCATTCACAGGTTTAGCTGTTATGTGCTCACATTTTTTTGCTGGGTTGGTACTTGAGGCTTGAATCTGGTAAAGAGATTCATGATGCAGCTGCACAGAGTAATTTTCCAGTCAGTTCTGTCCTGTAGGCTCTAAACTGGAGCTTATGATTGTCAGCCTGAAGAAGAAAGGTGTGGAGGATTGCTGATACTTTCAGGATCAGATGTTTGGCTCACCATCCTCCAGCAGTTCATTGGTTGGACCATTAATAAGTTTCAAAGAAACTAATGAAAAACAAGCAGGATGTGTATGCATTACATTTGTCGTGTATATGAGATTTTGCTGTAGTGAGATATATACAAGAAGAAGCCAAGGTAAGAAGTAATGTACTGAGTTTTCCATATAAGTAACTTGCAATTATTTTCCCAGCTGTAGTTTCCCCCTGGACAGTACCTTTGCATGGGAACACCTTGTTGTAAAGGTACTAGGATCGTGATGTGTAGGAAGTTGATTTACAGGTTGTACTTAGTCAAAATGTCAGGGACTAATCTAAAAATCACTTTAGATTGTGGTTTTATATAGTGGCAGTAATACCATAAGAAATGGTGTATTCAGTAAATACAGAGATGCATATGCTTCATAACATCATGTACTCCTGTTTTGTGCTTGCACTTCAAATAATTTCTATTCATCCATGATATCCTGTGGCATGGATGGATGCTTGTTAGTAGAAGAAGTAACTCCTGAGTTAGAAAGGTCATAGATAGGGCAATGGGACTGGGGCACCCGAAGCTGGAAAATGTATTAACGTAGTTTAATCAGTCATACTAAATTCCACTGTGGCATATTTCCTCAACAAATTAGTTAAAAGGATTCTGGGTTTTGTCAATGGAAAAGAAAACATTCTTTTATTCTAAAAAGATATTTTTTTCTTTAATTATTGTGTCTGAAAGTTTTTGTATTTTTAATTTTTTTTTTTTCCCATGAGTGTTTATTGTAGTTTATGCTCCAACATTTAAAAACATTAAAACCTGTTTAGGATACCTAACTGTTTCTGTGAATTTTGCCAGAGCTTTGTTGTGCAGCCTTGATCAAATTACTCACTCCTTCCATGTCTCATTTTCACTATATTCAGGTAATAGAATCTCCAGTGCTGTCCTAAACTTTAGTGTGTCTGTAAAGTGCATCACACAATGTGATGCTGGTATAATGGAATGTCTAAGAACTACTGCAATTCAACTAAGTAGTAATTATTTGGAGTTTGGCTGAACTGCTTTATCCAGCATCTGTCGTGAAGAGCCATCACTTCAAATATTGAAAGAATGTGCATGCAAACTGTTGGGAAGCCTGCATGTGTTTTGGCAGGAGAGTATGTTTAGGTGAGCAATCACAGTCAAGGAGCATGATTCTGACTGTTCCCAAGCAAAGGAGTGCAATTGTGAAACTATATCAACAAGTTGCCTCTGAACAGTAGCTGCAGTTGTTTCCTTTCCTAGATGGCCAGGCAGGATTTGTGAGTTATGCAACATTACTTTCCCCTTGAATAGTTTGAAGCTAAAGTTGGGAAGCAATTTAGAATTGCTTTAGTGTGGCTATTCTTATGCATCCTGTTGTATTGGTACCCTGCCTCCTCCTTCCCTGCAGAGGGAGGGGAAGAAAGGCACTTCAGGAGGGAATAAAGTTCCATAGCTATGTAGTGATTCTGTAATAATTAACAGCAGCACTCATGGTGAGCTGCAGTCTTTGGACATTCAAACTGAAATTCCTTCTCCACTAGAGTGCTTGCTCTTTTTCACAAGTACTTTGTAGAGCTTTATTGTTTATGAGCTTCATAATGGTGACAATGTACCCTGAAATACAGCTGCAGTTTGGTTTGCTGTGTTGAGGAGCTGATGTTAGATACGCCTAATGGAGTTTCAAAAAGTACAAGAACTAATTCATGAAGCTCAGTGATAGGGCAAAAATACGGTTCCTCTAAATTACTTTAAAAGTTGGCTTATTTCCACCTACACCATTTAAATAGATATTAATTTAAAGCCAGCTGCTTCTTGCCTTTTGCATTTTGGTTTTGCTCTGTTAGTTTGTCTTTTTTCCTCCTGAGGATTAGATGTGTCTTGTAGGCTTATCAGCCCTGACTTTTTGTATGTGACAACACTCACTGTGATCTCCTAAGTCATCAATCAAATGGGAACCACAGTCTTCAAAAGTGTTTTAGAGAGCTTCTTTCTTGCATAATGCACAGTATTTCTGTACTAAGGGTATCCTATGCCATAAAATAATGTTTCTGTTCCTTTAGGCTTAATACTATGCCACTTGTAAGCACAAGTGATGAAGCACTTTGGAAAGAGATGTTAACTTTACATCCTACCAAGGATGTAGTTTTATTGCTATGTATGCAACCCAACAGGAAAATAAAGCTTTGGGGTTTTTTTTTGTTTGTTTCTTTGTTGTTGTTGTTGTTTTTTTATTAGCTATCATTATCATGTTTAAGGCCCTCTTCTTGTATTAGCAGTGGCAGACATGCAGAAGTCTTCCTTTATGAGCATTCTAAAAAGAAATTAGGGAATTAGCATGGTTTCTAAATCTTTAGAAAAGGCACTTGCTTTAGAAAATGAAGAAGAGTTTCAGCAGTGTATGTCCCAACAATGAGGCTTACAAATGCCAGATGTAGAAGAAGAATGTTGAGCTTTTGCATTGGATTATGAAATTAGAATGGAGCTGAAAGCAGTTCTCTTAACTGCCATGTAGAGGGATATCACTGTTGGTAATGCCAGACATTTAAATGTGAAACAAGTCCCAACATAGTCCTGAGATATCCTAAAATCTTTAAACATACTTCAAAATACTTTATAGTATACTTGTTCTTTATTTGCCCACTGATTTTTTTCCTTGAAGTGCACTTTCTAATGTTTCTGTCATAACTGAGACATCAAGAAACTGATGCAGAGATTTTTCAAATAGTTACAAAATGTTAGAAGCATGAATGTTAATTAGATTATAAAGTATTGTGAAATTCTATACACCTAGAAGAGTTCATAATACCGTGACAAGTGCTGTTCTGGGATGCAGTTTTTACGGTCTTTGAAATGGCTTTTGGCTGCATTTGGAAAATGAAATTCTACACTGAGAAAATTTGCGTACAGTGAAATGTGCTGTTCTGCTAAGGTTTAAGTATATATTTATTTTCTCATATGTATTCTTGCTTATATTTATGCTTTGGAAGACACTTAGAAAAGTACTGTATAAGAATACTGTGAAATCACTTCCTAAAGGAGCTTCACTATATCCAGTCCATCTTCTGTGGACATACTAACAGAACAGAATTTCCTATAGAAATGTGTTGAACTTGTGAGAATTCACTGTATAAGAACATATTTACCAATCACATTCTTAATCCAAAATATTTAATGCATCCACGAGTTGGAATGCCTTTAATATAGATTGCCTTGGGTTAAAAAAAGGAGACCATGACTTTTCACTGTATTCTGTAGGAAGAATGTTCTGTAAGAACCAGTCTGGAGAGTCATGAAAATCTCATACTTATTTCAAAGGAGTTACGAAAGTGGATCTAAATGAAACCAGCTAATGATGATGGAAGTGAGGCCATATCAGTTACTGCTTCTAAACACTTATTTATTGTGAGTTGGCTTTAGATCTCAGAAATTAGTCTTTAAAATGTTAGTATGAATTTATCTATATATCTGAGCTGGAAGGGACCTCTGGAGATCCTTGACTCCAACTCTCCCACTAAAGCAGGAGCTCTGAGAGCAAATTGCACAGGACTGCACCAAGGAATCGAATATCTTTGACTTGAATATCTTCAGAGAAGGGGACTCCACAACCCCCCTGGGCAGCCTGTTCCAGTGCCTTGTCACCCTCATAGTAAAAAAAAATTTTTCTTGTGGTTAAATGGTACTTCCTCTGTTCCATCTTGTGCCCATTGCCCCTCGTCCTGTCACTGGGAACTACTGAGAAGAGTCCAGCTCCATCTTCCTTGCACCCACCCTTTAGGTTCTTGTAGACATTAACACAGTCTCCCCTCAGCCTTCTCTTTTCCAGGATAAAGAGTCCCAGCTGTCTCAGCCTCTCCTCATTAGAGATGTTCCAATCCCCCAGTTATCTTTGTTGCCCACTACTGGACTCTCTTCAGTAGTTCCCTGTCTCTCTTGAACTGGGGAGCCCAGAACTGGATGCACTATCTATCTATCTATCTATCTATCTATCTATCTATCTATCTATCTATCTATCATAAATATATACATATATATACACACACACACACATATATTTTGCACATATATAGTGAACTCACTGGTCTTTCTTCTGAGAAGATACATTTTCTCTTACTGGAGTTCACTGGTGTCTTTTTTGGTATTATTAGGATCATGTCAGAGATTCCAAACCTTAAGAAACTGAAAATGATGTGCATTGCATAGCAAATTTTGATGCCCCTGCTCGTGCTTCTTATGATCAGAAAAAATTAAAAAAAGACACAAAATCTAGCCAAAAGATGCCTAGGATTTGTGATGGGTAGTGAAATGACTGAGATGCCTGATAAACATGTGAAAAAAGATTATCCTGTCCAACCTGAGATAATACCAAGCATTACTCATGCTGCAGATTTAACTGGTTGTGATTCTAGCGATGAGAGATTTCCCTGCCACTGTGGTTGGTCCAGAGAAGACCAGGTGCCTCTTACACACAGGGGTGGCATCATACTGTTTTGCTTAATACAGCAAGAAGATTTTTGTGTTTGGCAGACTTAAGCTGGAAAGAGATCCAGAACAAGAAACAAATATCTGCTTTCTATGCCTTTGTAGTAGAACATTTCCAGCACCACTAAAATATGTTCAATTCTGGATCTTGGTATGAATCCATCAAATGCCAGGTCTGCTTTCTTAGCTTTACATAGGTGAACATTCATGGGTTTGGGCTAGCTGCTGAATGAGCTTGTTCAGTTAGGAGGGAATTGCTATTCCTTTTGGTTGGTTTGAAGTCATCCTGGGTTGCAAAGAGTCAGCCTTCCTCATTGCTATTCTGTGCTTGAAAGATGAAAAGAGATCCTTTCTTTGAAAGCCATTCGTGATGTGAAAAGGTCTTCTGTTCATAATTAATCTGTAGAATCAGTAAAAAGATGAATGAATACAGAACATGTTTTGTTTGGTGATATCTAAGTTTAATTTGCACAAGCAAATGAAACGTAATGTGAAGAAGGGTCACACAGAGTTATCTTTGGAGTTCCTCAGTTGGTCCATAATCCATTATTCTGCTTTCATTCAACCTTTTTTGTAGTATTTGCTGTTCCTTCATATGGTAAACTATGCTGATGTCAGTGTTGAACAATAATCAGGGATTTGATCTCTCGTTACATGCAAAAATCCATCTTAAAGGAACATTAAAATCACAGGAAAACTTCACATTTAAAAATAACTGCATTCCTAGTTCAGTTGTTGTCTGTTTATGTCATGGGGTCTTTTGATGGCAACACATTCTATTTTTACTCTAGAGACCCAGGCTTACACAGTGCAAGGAATGTCCTCCTCCAGAGCCTGCACCAGTGTTATGAAGTGCAAAACGTATCTCAGAATAAATGTAGAAATTGAAACACTATTGCTGACAGAGAAAGGAAGATCTCAAGATAAAGTAAGTAAGAAAATGTCCTGCAAAATATAATTTTACGCCAGTTCTCCTTTTGCTTCACAAGTCACTTTAAATCAGATTTTCAAAGTTATGGAGGAATTTAGTTTTATTTGGTTTTGAGAAGGCACAGTATCTCTGGGCCTAGAATTAAAATACTAAAAATATATAGTGACTACAGCTGCAACTGGAGTCTGTACTTGAACAATGTAAAATATCAAAATAGAGGGTGCATATGTAACAAAATAGACATCCAGAATTAATGATATTTAGATTTTTTTTGCTTTCTTCCGTAAAAAGAGGTTATAATAATTCTTACTCACAGAAGGTGTGTGAGATAAATTAGTTACCTTTTGTAAAGGTGTGAGTTGCTATCATGGTATTATGAAACCTAAGAGGAATCCCTAATAATCCAGTGTTTAAATGGTGTGCATATTAAATATGTGCTAGGGAAAGTCAGTTATGTGCCATATGGTAGAAGATAGAGGAACAAATACTGCATTACCTTGGGGAATGTAATCAGTGCCTTGAACATTTTTGGTCGTATCCTGAAGTACTTACTGCAAGACTATACCAAAACAGACTGTCTGTATCTTTTGCTTGTGTTTTGCTCTTAGAGATGCTTAGTTAAGTACATGTGTAGGCTCATTTTAAAGGATAACTATAAATACAAATTTAGTCATGCTAAAATCAATCCACAAACAGATTCATAATCTTAAATAAATAAATACTGCATCACTGTATCATTGACCTGGAGATAAATATCTAAACTGTTTCCTATTTCTTGTTAGTTATAACCATTTTGTAGGGCTTTTTCATCACGTTGCCAGGAGATGAGCAGAAAGAAGCAACTGGTTAACAGCTGGTTGCATCTGGTCACAGCCAGGAAGGCACAGCAATAGAATAAACAATAAAGTTTTTAACAGCTGCATTTGCAGTTACAGTCTACTGAATCAAATAAGTGCAGCTTTCCAAACATAATTTGTGAGCTAGAAATATAAATTATCTTTAGAAACCTTTAGCAGTAGTGAGAAAAAGAATTCTCCTTATTTTACCATCCTCTCCCTCTCTTACTGTTATTTTCAATTCCCATCTTTGTTTTAAACATTGACTAATAGACAGCATGCTTAAGTGTTTTAATTCCTCTGTTTTCTACCTTCATGTACACTTCTCTGTTTCAGTTTCTTAGGATTCTGTGCTCTCCTGTTTCACTTCTAGGAATATTTGGATGCTGTTAGATGTTTCTTCATATCCACCAAAGACCTTGCTATAGGTTTTTACTGTCTGTGGAAAGTCGCCAGATGCAATATTGATGGTAAGAGCAGAACTCTTACTAAAGAACAAATTTAATTTGGAAGCAAATTAAGGTCATCTGAACATGCTACTGAAAGCCAGCCAGAAAACAGGAGGTATTCATATGATTTGAAGACATCACGCCTATAGCAAAAAATGGTTATAGTTTGCCCATGAAGATGTCAGCAATCTCAGATGCTGAGATTAAAAGAAGTTAAGGATATTATGCTTCTACAGTGAGCTGATGGTTCAGAATCTTGAAGGAAATTAATCTGCAAAGAACAGTGAATGTAAGGCTGAAAGTCTGTGGCAGGTAAAATAAAGGGATTGTTTTACATCTGGTGATAAATGGTTAGAAAAGAGGCTCATCACAATCTGCTATCTGATTTATTCTGAACTGATCTGAAAGATGTATATGTTACAGTAAGTGCTGAACAAGCTCTTGGTAAGAAAAGGTTTTTAAAAGCAGTGATCATGTCTTTTGGTCTTTCACAGGACTGATTACCCATGTACCTAACTGGGTACAGCTGTGCATACCCATGCTCACAGAGGAAGAGATTTCCTAAGGGCACTTTGTAGGTTGAAAGGCATCAGCTGGGGAGCAAGATCAGCCCACAGGGGCATAAATGACTGGGTTTTTTTCTTAGGAACAGTGAATGTTCAGAACAGCCAGTGCTCAGCCCAGTCCTCTTCTTGACTTACTGACCAATTTATTGGAAGAACCCTGGACCTGCACTGTGGTTTGCTCTGTTTCCAGTTCTGTCTCTGGCCCTGCCTCCTGTTCCTGACTGGATGGATCCCAGACATGACTCATTACCTTGTCATATCTGGGACTGCTGATGGAACCTGTCACTGTCACCATCCCGGTTTTGCTCAGATGGAGCAGGACTATGCCCTGGTCAGGGTGGTGGTCACTGCCCAACCTGTGCTGTGGTTACTCATCTCTCTTGTGCACCAGTCCTGCTCTTGTTCTGCCTGTGCCCAGTAGAATCCATCATCTGGATTATTTTTAATAACATTTTTTAATTGTTTGAAATAACTTGCAGGTAGATATAGCACAAAAAGCTGTCAGCCCACAGCTTGGGCAGGGGCACTCTGCGCTGGGTTAGGAACTGGCTGGAGGGCCGGGCCCAGAGAGTGGTGCTGAACGGTGCTGCATCCAGTTGGCGGCCGGTCACTAGTGGTGTCCCCCAGGGATCAGTGTTGGGCCCAGTTCTATTTAATATCTTTATTGATGATTTAGATGAGGGGATTGAGTCCATCATCAGCAAATTTGCAGATGACACTAAGCTGGGGGCGGGTGTGGATCATCTGGAAGGCAGGAGGGCTCTGCAGAGGGACCTGGACAGACTGGAAAGTTGGGCTGATTCCAATGGGATGAGGTTCAACAAGGCCAAGTGCCGGGTCCTGCACTTTGGCCACAACAACCCCATGCAGCGCTACAGGCTGGGGACAGAGTGGCTGAGAGCAGCCAGGCAGAAAGGGCCTTGGGAGTCTGGATTGACAGGAAGCTGAACATGAGCCAACAGTGTGCCCAGGTAGCCAAGAAGGCCAATGGCATCCTGGCCTGGATCAGGAACAGTGTGGCCAGCAGGTCCAAGGAAGTGATTCTGCCCCTGTACTCAGCACTGGCCACACCTCGAGTACTGTGTCCAGTTCTGGGCACCTCAGTTCAGGAAGGATATCGAGGTCCTGGAGCAGGTCCAAAGGAGGGCAACCAGGCTGGTGAAGGGACTCGAGCACAGATCTTATGAGGAGAGGCTGAGGGAGCTGGGGCTGTTCAGCCTGGAGAAGAGGAGGCTCAGAGGAGACCTCAGCACTCTCTACAACTCCCTGAAAGGAGGTTGGAGCCAGGGGGGGGTTGGTCTCTTTTCCCAGGCAACTCTCAGCAAGACAAGAGGGCACGGTCTTAAGTTGTGCCGGGGGAGGTTTAGGTTGGACATTAGAAAGAATTTCTTTACCGAGAGGGTGATGAAGCATTGGAATGGGCTGCCCTGGGAAGTAGTGGATTCTCCATCCCTGGAGATATTTAAAAAGAGACTGGATGTGGCACTCAGTGCCATGGTCTGGTAACTGCAGCGGTAGTGGATCAAGGATTGGACTTGATGATCTCTGAGGTCCCTTCCAACCCAGCCAATTCTATGATTCTATGATTCTATTTACTACTTCTCTTGTCAAAGATTATGGAAGACCCACCTGTAGGCCACAGCCTGACCAAAATGGGTTCTGTATGACAGAATTAAAGAACAAACTCTATTCTAGCCAACTTTAACTATAACTAGAACAAAAGACAGGAAAGCCCAAATTGCAAGAGATCAATGGACTTATGTCTCAAAGGGAATCTTAATTACAAGATGTAATTTGGCATGAACTATATACCTAGGAAAGCATTGATTTGTTAGAGAGGTGTAATGTCCCAGAGTATCACTACACTTAGTTAATGGCTTCTGTGTGTCTCAGTGAAGCTCAAACTGAAATTGCTGAATTTATTGTGAAATCAATCAGAGTTACAACAGAATTTCCTCAGTCTTTGTATCTATGTCAGTCCATATTATCTGCCTGTCTTGGAAAGTGGGTTGTGAACCACAAAAAGAACTGTAAGACCACATGTATAGTAGATTGCTGAATCAGGGCATATGAAGTTTAGGTGAAATTTTGGCAGGTCAAAAAGCCTTTCAGGTTACCTGTTGATTCACATAACCCTGTAGTTGCAGTTGCTGTTACATAGTGCTTTTACCTGCAGTACATAAAAAGCTATTTCCAGAGTAGACAGACAGTAGACAGAAAAGTTTGTCTAAGTTACCAAAGAGCCTTAACAGTTTCTTCAAACTGTTCTTATCTCCAGGTAAATAAAAAGGGCTAATTACATATTTACTTGGAGACTAAAAGGTTTTCTTCAAATTCATTAGTATTACTTGCATAACTGAGCCATATTTTATAGTATTCAACATTTTTAGTAACTTTTCTCATAAAATGAACATTTGGGGTCTGATTTAATAAATAATCCTTTATTTAATCTATTTTGATTGTAGTTGACATTTTTGTTGAATAAGTAGAAGAGTAGTGAGCCCAAGGGAATAATGTAAAACTTCATATTACATGATGCAAAAATAATTTGAGTTTCTTAACAATAATATTTTCTGTTTCAGATTGATGTGAACCAATACAACATTAAAGAAATATTTCACTTGCAAACAAAAACCATACTAGTATGAATGTTAGGTCTTCATACATTGCCTATTGCTGCATCTTGTTCAACAATGTATGCATAATTTTATGGCATTTTGTTTATTCATCTGAACTTTGATATGTAAAAAGTAATTATCCTGCAACAGCTAGAAAAGCAAGTGATTTCCTAATTATGATTGCCACGTAGCTAGATGGACAGCAATGTGTATTTTGAAAATTAACAATATTAAAGTCAATAATCAAGAATAAGCTATTTAACTTTACACTCACCTGTATGTATGTATGGCTTTGCTTCATCAAAATCATCAATCAGATGCCAGAAGACATTTCTCAGTGATTACTGCTTCCAAAACAGTGAAATACCTCATCCATTCCCTCTTCAGTCTTAATGTCAAAAAATATTAAAGGTTACTTTCTTTGCCTTATGAACACAAATCGATCACAAATGTGTTGTGTGGTTTTTTTGTTTTGTTTTTTTTTTTACTTATGCATAGTTGCAAGATCAGCAAGTACAAGACCCTCTGGTCTAGCTAGCTGGCTTGTATGGGTGAAATAAGTGTATTCTGCTAAAACTAAGGCTGCAGATAGGTTGAGCTGCTCTGCTTTTATGTGAACACCTTGTTTCACTTGAAATGTGCTGCAGCTTTAGAACTTGGCTTTAGGTTAAGTGTCTGAAGAAGCCTGAAAGCTCAGTATAGTCCATGTAGAGCTCAGTTGAGCACAGAATCAAAGAATCAGGGGTCTGAGCAGTTCCTGTTCCTGTGACACAAGGAACAAAAAGAGGAGCCCCAAAAAGGAACAGACAAAAGAAATGTCTGTTTTGCTCTCAGCGGTGTAATAAGCAGCTGGTATAGAGAACACAAACTGTGTTAGGGCTCCTTCAGTCCCTGGAATGAGGGAAAGCAGCTGGCCCAGTCTCCATGGCAGCTCAGTACACCCAATAACTGCTAGATAAAGAAATGAGTCCAAGCTGTTTGATATCAACCCATCATTACTGTCCAAAGAGATTGCAGAAGTAGTTGCTTAGTATAGAATAAATTTATTTCTCTTGATTTATTACAGCGTTCCCAAAAGGACAAACTGAGAAGCGAATGGAACATTTTGATCCACGTGATCCATACACTATTCCCTGTGAGTGTGCCTTCAGCTCAGATAAAAAGGAAAATGGGGACAGTGGTCATGTCTTGAAGCAGCTTTTGGTTGTGTAAGTTAAGTTAAGTCCAAGTTAAAAGAGCATGTCCCCCAAGGCATAAAATGTCATTAATTAGCCATACACATATGTTCACTACATATCATTGCTATTTTTTGGTGTCTGTAATGCATCTGCACAGGTATGATTAATGGTAATGTTTTACCTTCTGAACAAATCCATTGATTGGGTTAGTCACAAGGTACAATACTACTAGCTGTGAGTGAGGTGTGACAATTTTTTGGTCTTCCAAGAAAGGAGGCCAATGCCAGGGACATTTCCCAGAGCTATATCACTTTAATGGTAATTAAATCTAAGCTCACTGTCATCACATAACAACTTCTGATATAAAATATTGTGATTGCTTAAAGAACACCCTTTCAGAGAAGAAATGGTATTACTGAAAAACATTCTTTCTGTTTTCATTATTCTGTTGACCATTGTATTCTTTCCACTTAATGTATAACTCATTGTGTCAGCACTAAATCTGGTCCTGATCCAAACACAGAAGGGTGGAGATTTTCAAATGCCAGACATCTGTTTGCTTCTTAAAGGAATGCTTGTGAGCTACTAAAGTCACTGTCAGTGGTAGGTAGAGGAATGTGAAGAATGCTTAGATAAAATCCTTAAAACCTATCTCTTGTTTTCTTATCTCTTCTCTCACAGCAACAAAAAGACACTTAGCATTACCCCTGTAATTGTCTTTTGGCAAATTGTTTCATTAGTGTTTCCTGCCACAGATAGAGCAAATTGCAATTATTCATCTAAACTCAGTGTCTCTCTATCTAGCTAAATAAATGTGGTGTAGCCTCGAAAGGGACCTTTACAAAATATCAGCTTCAGCCTGTCATACTGTTGTACTTCTGAGTCTTTATGAGATTTCTGAGATTTTTGCTAACACCAAGAAAATAATTTAAAAAGTGATTATTCAGCATCTTAATTGTTTATAAAATAGTTTGCTTTTTTTTCTCCATTGTGGTGGGTTTTTTGAGAACAGCAATAGCAGAAAACATCAGACTAATGAAGGCATAAGGTGTGTCCAAGCAGCATCCTGGTGGCTTTCTGGAAGGTAACAGAAATCATATTAAAGTCTTGTTTTCTTACTCTAGAAAAAACCCAAAATCATAGCTTTGCATGAAATCTTGTACTATTTGTGCCATTCTCTATGGCTTAGTATGTGATGACACTGTAGTGTATGTATATACAGTAGTATGTATATACAGTAGTATGTACTTCCACTACAGTATTTCACCTTTTTTGAAGATAAAATTATAAGAAGGCTGAGGGCAGCCTAGAAAAAGGTTGTTACTTAATATGTAGGTGAGCTTAAGATTAGAAACATTAGCTCCTACAT
The DNA here is from genome assembly GCF_036169615.1 of Heliangelus exortis. Lineage (NCBI taxonomy): Eukaryota > Metazoa > Chordata > Aves > Apodiformes > Trochilidae > Heliangelus > Heliangelus exortis. The sequence goes on along the minus strand of NC_092424.1, from coordinate 102,344,257 downwards.
AGATTTTCCCTCACAGAACAGTGGAGCATTGCAGTACCACTATGTATGGAGAAGCCAGGTGATGCCTTTGTTTATTTAAATGTTTATTTGAATTTTTTTATTGGAATGGTGTGCATCCCTCCACAACAGGTATGGCAGCACTGCTTATGGAACAGGCATACTTCTGTTAAGCTGGTGGACACTGCATATGCTCTTTGGTAGCCAGCAGACATGAAAATGAGAGTAATCACTAAAAAAAAAAATAAAAAGGGTATGTAGGCTTTCAGCTATATGAGCCACGAAGTTATGCAGGTTTATTAAATGTAAGAGCTGCTGTTTATGTGTACATTGGGACTGCCACCTGGCTGGTTTCCAGCTGTCTTGCCTGGCTTTATTCTGAACTTGCTGGCTGCTGTTGGAGCTACTGTATAGATTGTCTGGACATTCTCAGCAGACATTTTTTTGGAAGGTGCTTGGCCTTTTCTGTGTTGAAGAGGACAGCATTTTACCTGTGCTTTAGCAACAAAGTGCTACCAGAGTCACAGAGGTGATTTCTGAAACTTGAATGTAGAGATCACCCTAACAAAGGGTCACTTAAAATGGAGAAAGACCAAGTTAGCTTCATCTAAATAAATTGATGGTGAAAAGGCATGCAATCTGTTTATTTGTTTGTTTTGGTTGGGGGGTTTTAATAGCCTTTTTTTCAAATTGTAACCATTGCATGGATGGATGTTATTGCATGGAAAATATTATAATAGAAACATATTTAGACACTTACTTCCTTACAGACTAAACAGAACTAGTAGAAGTTTCACTTTCCAAGAGCTTTTAAAATATGTCTTTTCACTATTTCTTTCTTGGGTTTTCTCTTTATCTCAGGAGACATACCAATTGATAAACTTTCTCTGCTTACTTCAGTCACGAATAATGACCATTTTCTCTGGTTTTGAAGAGAAAGTGCTCAAAAAAAGTGTGTTTCTAGACCAGTCAGCATCTTTTCTTCTTCAGTAGCCAGTGCAAGCCAACCAGACAAGATTGAGAGTTCAAGTGCTGGATGGTTTAGTCCATTTTGTGTCCAAAGTATCTGAAGATTTATTTTATGATCTCACTCAGCTGCCATTATAAAGACATAGGTGATGCTTCCAATATTCAGGTGGGTGCCTAAATTTGTCCTCACAGTTCAAAGGCACCATACATGCTGCCCATGTATAGAAATGTATGGCTGTGCTACAGGATGTGAAGCCTGACTGGGGCATACTTTGTCAACCTCCTTGGCTGTTCTTGCATTTGTGAAGGTGGATGGTCTTCTGGCTTTGAAATAGTCTTAGCAACCTGTACCAGGCTACAAAAGACTTGCATTCTCCAGTAGAGATGAGAAAAAAGGGTGAACATTAATCCCCAGTAAGTCATCAACCCTTTTTTCCCCCCCTGTTTAGTAGCATCCGGATGTTCTGCATCTGCTAGAAACAACTCACTAGCACCTAATACTTACAATATGTGTATAAACAGAGAGGTCCTTGTTTACATGGCAAATGCTTGCACTCACCCTGCTGTCCAGTGTTGGAAATAGAGTTGTGTGGCTGTGAGTGACTCTTGTCCTTTTCAGACATTTTTGTTCTGTAAAATGAGTAATCAGATCATCATAGGTATTCCTAACAGAGGGGGGGAAATGGAGGCAGGCAGCATGGGCATAATTAAAGGAAAATAGGACTGCTCTTTTCTAGATCTTATTAAGTCTTGGCCTTAGCACAATACCAGCCTTAAAGAAGCACCCAAACAGAATAACAAATCATCTGATTTGTGCTTCTCTTAACATCAGGTAATCTGCTGTGATCAGATGTTCAATACATCACAATACACTGTTCTCATTTTAATAATTTTGGAACAAAAAGCAGAGGAACTTTGATCAGACATCCACCTAGCTTTTGGGATCAAGATTCATGTATTCAGGTAAGCTTTTAAATTAGTAAGTGCTTATTACCATCTTATATCCTACCAGTTCATGCAACAAGTATAGCAATATAAAGCTGAGACAACTCTACTTTGTAAAGATTTTTACATTCTTAACACAGTTTCCTAGCAATTCAGGTTACATCAGATTTGTCACCTTTACAACATCTTGCTTTGATGTCTGTGGCATTTTTGTGTGTGGGAAAAAAGTCTTGAAAGATGCTGAAGTTTATGAAACAACTTTGCCTTCAGGGGCACTGACAGTTCACAGTCTGGAATGTATCAGCACCCCCCAGCAATTACAGTTTTTTTTTAAATTTTGCAGCATTAAGATACTCTGAAAGCACAAATTCTCTTAAAAGTATGTACTTACTGTTTGTGACTGCTGAAATTATCTGGAAAGATAATTTTAGCTAATGGATTTTAAATGTTCTGTAACTTTTAAACTCTCTTAATATATATGTTGTTTTATTCTTCCATCACTGAAACTCATGCAATCTAGCTGACCTTTGTCAATTATAAACACTTAGCTGCAGACAGAGCCAGTTTTGCTGGTACTTCATACTAGATTCTTGAAAACATTTTCAGAACTATTTCAGATAGTAGGGAAGCCACCACATTAGCAAGCTGTGTAGATTGATCTCCTTGCTTGCTGTTCAGCTGCCATCTTCCTTTTTTCCTCTGGAAGAAATGCTTGTTTCCAATTTTCTCACAGCTACATGAATCTGAATGAGATTGGTCATGGCAATAACACTCTGAACCCAAGAGAGGAACCATCTAATGCCATCTAATTGTGTAGTGACCATGTCTTGGGGTCCCTATTTAAATCTCTAATATTTACATTTGAAGGTCTCTATTGATGTAGATCAGTTAATCTTGTATTTTGCTTCAAAACATCTCTTACTTTCCTTTCTAATACTTTGCCACTTTCCAAGGTGTTTTGACAGTGGATTGTGTCAAGTTTTATAATCTATAGAAAGTATGATGGAAGAATGCTTGGACTTTGGAAAGTGAGCAAATACAGGGAGGTGGCAGAAAATTTTATTTGTGCAGCAGAGTTTTATTTTAGCAGAGCATTGGGTTATTTCCCAGTGGGAGAGAGCTGTAAAAATAGGATGCTCTGTGAGTCACAGCCAGGGCATCAAATCTCCTCACTAGAATGCACATACAATGTACAATCAGGCTTAAGGAGATGTGAACAGATTAAATTGATATGATAAGGAAAACATAGAGTCAGGATTACATACGAATTCTAGGAGCCTAGATGAAAGTTGGAAGCACTTGGACATGATCAAGGTATTAATGATAAGAAAAACACAGAATTTCTCAGTATAAGTAGGTATTTCCTGCATTTGGAAAGATAATCTGTGAGTCTCTATTATCTGAGAAAGATTAAGTCCTTCATCCATTCACTAGCCAAAAAGAAGCACCAAAGATTTGAAAAAAGCACCTTCTAGAGATAGTCTTTTTGTTTGATTTTGTTTTTTTGTTTTTTCTTTAGTTGGTTGGTTGGTTTTGCATTGAAGGCCCTTAAAGACTTGGTTCCTCATATATTTTGCCTGGTGCTCTTTTCTTGTAACTTCTAGGAAAAATGTGATGACTTCATGAAACTGCTAAAGTGTTAATGTAGTACAACTGTCCATTAAAGGCAAATACTGGAGTAACCACAGGCTGGGTAGTGTCATACAAATCCTATGGGGAAGTGAGAAGACTGACTTGGGAGTCAGCTAAAAAAGACTGAAGGGTGAGGAACGTAATTAAGATCATTTTCTGTAAATTAGCTTTTCTCAAAGAATTTGATGTGATACTTTGACAAGATTATGATTGTTTGAGAAAACAGTTGTGTAGCTATATTTGGACTCCTGTAGGGTGAATGACTTCATATGGCTTGACACTATGGTTCAAAATACAGCTCAGTACACTAACAATAAAGTATAGTACCAGAGTAAAAGACTAACCAGCTAACCAACAGATCACAAAAATAGATGTCAATAGAGAATTATCATGCAAATTTCTGTTTTCCTGCATGAGATACTGTCTTTTTCAACATTTTCATCAATGTCTTAGAAGCTGATAAAATCACTACTGATGAGATTTCTGTCAAATATAATAAAGGGAGTCCTGCAAACTACTGCACAGAGAACAGTACAGCCAGAAAAAAAAAATTGAAACAGGTTAAGAAGATGGCCTGTGACAAAATGCTTTTAATGCCAAGTATGTATATAGAAGATACCTGAAGATTTTCTCATCTTTCTTCTTTCCTTTGCATCTCGTCTTTGGGTACTTATCACTGACACAGAGCAGTTCAGCTGCTAAATGTGATATGAGTTCTGTGTATTTATAGATACCTCAGTTTAGTCCAGACATATTACTTTGCTGCATCTGTACAAAACCCCCCTTATCCACTCTATTTTTGAGGGCAACTCTCGTGGTCTGGCCACATCCATGGTGTTACATTTTCTTTCCTTTCACAGCAGGATGGTCTCATCTAAGTTGCCCTTTGGGAGTGGTCTCTGAACTTTGGAAGTTCCCAGGCTGTTTTCTGGAGTAGTGGCGAGGTCAAAATGCTGGCAGGAGCTGCTGAGTGATTTGACAGTGTGGGTGGATGAGTTCCAGGGATGGACCCTGTGCCTGAGTCTGTGTTATATATTAGTCCCGATACAACCTTTTGGTGCAAACCACAGTCCTGACTTCTTTCTCTGACATCTTTTCATGTATCCTCATCTGACAAATCAAGTTCAGCATGGATGAAGTGAAACCTGTATTTCCCTGCCTGCAATCCCCACTTCTGACAAATATACCCTCACAGCTACCACTTTGCCTGATCTTTAACATCTTTGCCTGTCATGTGGAATGATAATCTGAATATTGTCTTCAATCCTGGACTCTCCCTCAAGCTTTGTATTCTGCCTTTATCCATCAGTAGTCCTATGCAGCTTACACTTATTGTACTGAAAATTAGAAAAATAAATAATGAATATTAACGGTTCAAATATCTGAGAGCAGGGAATTGGAAAGGCACCTTGGAATGGGATTTGGAGTGCAGGGAGAGTCATATAATAGAAAGCATGGTATGGATTTATAAACTCTAACTAACATACAACTATGAACTCTTAGGAAGATATGTGGATAGAGAGCCAGGGAATACAGACAGGGAGTTGATTTTATCTCTGCAAGCTACCCTGCTCATTAGATGTAACTACCTGCTCATTTCTTTTCCCCTTGAGAAAAAAAAATTACTTCTGATTTTGTCATTTGCAAAAGAGATGGTGAGAAATTGGAAACAGTATAGAAAATAATCATAATAACATTCAAGGACTGAAAAGTATACCATAAAACAGTCTCTTTATCAAAGCTAACTGGATAAAATCCTGTAAATACATTCCTGTTACCTGATACTAAATGAGAAGTGCACTCTTGATAACAGCTAAAAGGACCCATTCCAGTCTGAAAAAGATGTTAGAATAGAAAGGAATATTAAGATATTTGATTATTTTCTATTTAACTGTTACTGCTTTCATGTACTAGAATGTTTTTTTCATTTTTAGTACTTAGTGTCACAGTGGTAGGCAACCAGAAAAATGCTTGGGTAAGCAGCCAGGAAGCAATGCTACTTTTATCACTGAAACAGTCAAGCAAAATTACTGCATAAATACAGAACAGTCTTTGATGGAAGTAGTGCCTAAATAATGGATATAGCTTTAATAGCTTTACTTCTACCTCCAACTTGTGTCTACTATTTTTTTATCCTTCCAGATGTCCAAAAATGTGCATAAAACACATGGAAAGCATATGCTATGTAGAAAGATGGTTGAAGATCTAGAATATAAAGCCCCTAAACCAGTTCCTTTGTGCTATTACTGCATTTAATGCAAGTGAGGTGAACAACATTTCACCAATGATGAATCTGGCTCAAGTTGGTACTTTGCTAAACAACCTGGAGAAGGGATAAAATAGCTCTTTTCCTCAAGGTATTTCCTGAAGCTACATATTAAATATATATGAATACCTTAAATAAAACTGCCTCACTGATTCATTAAGACCTTATAGAACAGTGCATTGTGAGCACATAGTACAAAAATGAGAGATTTTGGACTGTTTCATTTAGTTGCTTCACTATGAAATTTTTTTCCTTTGAGAAAGGCCCTGCTTAATGATAATGAGTGCAATATTAACAGCTACTGAAGTTATCACACCATCAGGTATATATATTCCACAATAAATTTCACTGCAGGGATGGTTTTCTCTCCTTTAAAATGTTAATTTTGCCTAAATTTTATCCACTGCTTCTGCCCATTTTATCAATTGCCCAGGTCTCTGAGGGACAAAGATCCCTTACTTCCTGAATGAGGACCGAAGAAGGGTAAGAAGGGTCCTAGCAACATTCCAGTTAAGTGTCTAAAAAGAAGGGGGATGAATCCTGGCTTTCATTTACTCTTTAGTAAGTTTATGTAAGGCACATTCAGGCTGCAAGAAAGAAGGGAGATGTGAACTTGAGTGTGCTCTGCTGAAGTCAATAAATTCTATGGGGCCAGTGTCTTACCCTTTTAAAAGTGTGGCTCCATTAATTCACAGAATGTTGAGGATCTTCCCTTGAATATTGTCGTGGGCATTGAATAGGCTTCAGCTCTAGAAGAACTGAATATTAGAACTCTGATTTACAATCAACACTGTAAAAAGCTTTGTCCTATTCACATTGTCTGCCAGCAGCAAGCACAAATGTGTTTATTGAAACCCATTCCAGTGCATTGTAATTGTCCTTATTTAGGCAGTTTTGAAAAGGGAGAAATATATAATTCATGGCAATCTTTAAAAACTGGCTGACCAGGGCTCATGACAAATGCTAACAAATGGGGATTAAAACCTGAGCTGTCAGTGAGATAATTAGTTTATTCCAGCACACTGAAAGGCAGATGATGATGTGTGCCATCTGATGAGTAAGGAGTCGTATTACAACACAAGCACATACTCCCTCTCCCCCTCCCCTTTCCTCCACTATCGACCTTATTTAGCCAGCTAGGATAGTGCTGTTCAGAAGCAGGGGAAAAAAAAAAAAAAAAGAAAAAAGAAAAGAAGAGTTGTTTTCTAACTCTGCTGTTTTCGGGATCTTTTCAAATACTGATTGACAGTTCCCATTTGGCTAGAAAAGCATCCGAGACCACAGATGTCAAATAGAAATATTTGCAAATTCTGTTCCCTCTCTTAAAGCAATTATTTTTAGTTTCTGAGGAGCAGGCAGCTATACCCAGATATTCATAAACAGACTCCTAATGCGAAGGCTGACAGCACATTGGCTGTATTACAAAACAAATTGTACCTTCTGTCAATAGGTTCCATACTCTGGATTTTCTTTCTCCCAGCATTTCTGGTCAAAACATTGACCAAGATTAAAACTGGGTCATCATTTTCCCATCACTTTTATATAGATAAAGCAGCTGAGGAGGAAAGAAGGAGGGGAAAATTAGGTAGCTCTTCCGTGTTAGCATAACACAGAGCATAGAATAATCTGCAGCTAGTCAGGAATGTATTCAGGCAGGCAGCAAGTAGTCTGAAGCTGTCCTCTCGCTAGATAACCTGTAACTAAGGGCTTTGTTTAAGTCAAGTAGCTCAGTCTGCAAATTTTTTTCCTTCCATCTGTGAGGATAGATGAAGGAAGATTAAACATATGATCACTAGTAGACTTTTTGCCATGTGTCTTACCTACAAATAGCAGGAGATTAAGACAACTCTGAATTTTTTTTTTAAAAAGTCAATAGTCCTGATCAGAACATCAATGTTGCTTTATAGAATGTCAGCTACTTTGAATGTCTCAAATAATCTTTTATTCTTTTTTGCTCCTTAGTAACTTCAGTTTATGTTCCTAAATTTACTTTCTAAGTTAAAGTGCTTTCCAAATTTTTGTAATCAAGCAGTGGCACAAGAAGGTATTACTGGGTTTCCTGTGGCAGATCCTGAGGTACACAAGCCATTCTAGGGAGAGTAAGAGTTCAAAGGTAAACCAAGTATAGGAAAAAAAAGTTGATCTATTAAAAATGTTTCTGAAGAAAGTCCAGTAGTGAGTGAGATTCTTCAAGGTTGATAATGGGACTGGAGCTTTTTAACATCTTTGTTGCTGACATGGAGAGTGGGATTGAGTGGACTCTCAGTAAGTTGCTGATGACACTAAGTTCTGTGGGGTGGTTGACACACTGGAGGGAAGGGATGGCATCCAAAGGGGCCTTGACAGGCTTGAAAGGTGAACATGTGCAAACCTCATGAAGTTAAATAAAACCAAGTGCAAGGTCTTCACCTAGATCAGTGCAATTCCTAGCACAAATACAGGTTGCTGAGGAGCTTGTGGGGGTGTTCTTTGATGAGAAGCTCCACATGAGCCAGTAATGTGTGCTTGCAGCCCAGAAAACCAAACATATCCTGGGTTGCATCAGAAGAAGCATGGCCAGCAGGTCGAGGGAGGGAATTCTCCCCCACTACTCTGCTCTTGTGAGACCCCACCTGGAGTGTTGTGTCCAGTTCTGGATTCCCCCTCCATGGAGCTGTGGGACTAAGTCTAGAGGAGAGCCACAAAGATGACCAGAGGGCTGGAGCACCTCTCCCATGAAGCCAAGATGAGAAAATTTGGGTTATTCAGCCTCAGAAAGAGGGAGGCTCCAGGGACACCATATGGGTACCATACAGTGAAGCTGGGAAGGGACATTTTACAAGGTCTTGTAGAGATAGGATGAGGTCTAATGGTTTCAAACTGGAAGAGTGTAGATTTAGGTTAGATATTAGGAAGGAATTCTTCAGTATAAGGGTGGTGAGACACTGGCACAGCTTGCCCAGAAAAGCTGTGGCTGCCCTATCCCTGGAAGTGTTCAGAGCCAGACTGGATGAGGCTTTGAGTGTCCTGGCCCAGTGGAAGGTGTCCTCTGCCCATGCGGGATGTTTGGAACTAGGTGTTCTTTAAGGTCCTTTCCAACCTAATTCATTCTGTAATGCCATGGAATACACCCACTTCAAAATAAATGCCAAGCATAGAGAAAGAATCCAAGTGTGAATAATGCTAGAGCTGAGATTTATTTTCACTACTCAAGTAAGCATAATGTAATATAAAACTGTCCAGAGGAAAGGCTGAGATGTTATTAATGACATAAAACTTACCACTTTGAAAAAGGTAAAGTTGCAAAAAACCAGCATGCATTGTATTGCTTTTCTTGCTCATGTAAGACTCACTAAAAGGAAGAACTATGAATTAATTCAATTTTCAAACTCATGTCATGCTTACATTGTGTTCATGGGATTCCTGCTGATGTCACTATGACATTAAAAGGTAAAGTATCTCCACATCAGAAAAATGTGGTGACATTTGGGAAAAAAATGAAATTTGTACCACAGATAAGAGATCTGCATTGCAGCAGATCTTAGTCTTTAATAAGCTTCCTGTCACATGTATTACTGCCCATCTCAATAATTTCAATCTTTGTGAACTTCCTTCTTTCATGATTAGTGAAGTGCCTGTAGCTGGATAACTAACAGAGGTTAGTTATTTTCTAAATGTCAGTTTTAGCAGAGTGTAAGTGACTGGAAAAAGCAAAGAGTGCAATGCATGCATGTAATACTTTGATGTGTGGAGATTAAATATTTTACAAGATGAATCATTTCCTGATGCCTTAATTGTGTGGGCTTTTTCTCCCCCTTTTCTGTAGTTTTAAAAAATGGATAGTTACATTGATATATTAGTGATGATGGTAATGAAGGCATTTCACTTGTGAATCCAGAGTAAGTCTTTTCATTTAAGTCAATGGCTGAGCACATGACCCTGCATTTATGTAGCATACTTCTGATGTGATAAGAGTTTACATGGGAACACACACTGGGTTTGGAGAGATACCATCAAGGTCCTTTCACTGTAAGTGCGTTTCATGAAATGAACCCTCTGAGGGGTTTTCCTTGCAAGCTTAATTCACAGAAACTATTATCAACTTTTTCAGGTTTTGTTTCAGTATAAAAAGTATTTGTGTGGCTACTGCGACCACATACTGCTTTGGGACACACGCTAACATGACACCATGGGGACACCATGTTGTGCGGACAGCTCCCTAGAAGGGCCTGGCAGTACTTTTACTGTCACCCTCTGTGGCAGTAGATGTGCTTAACTCTATTTATGGCATTCTGAAACTCTGTGAGCTGGCTGGGGTCACACCAGCTCAGTATTGGAACAAGAGGTTTCTAAAGAAAAAATTGGTATTGATGGAATCGAACACTTATGATTTCTCCACCGGAAGCCAATATCCTTTAAATTCAGCAACTACATAGATTCAGGTAAAGCCTGGGTCTTAAATTGCTGATATATATAAGTCTGGAAGTTCTATGGCTTGGCTAATTCTATGACAGTGTCTGTGGAACTGCTAATAAAGACAGGGTGGTTTCAAACAGCTGTCAGGCATGGCTTGCACTATCATGAGTTAAGCAGAGATGGACTTTTGGCATAAGCTGTGTATTTCTAGTTAAGAAATAGAATATCCATATAATTACTATTTTTATCCTTTTGGTTGTAAAAGAGGTTGAAATAAGAAAATATTTAAAAATTGATTTTTCACGGCATTAATAAATTATTCTGTAAATTTTAAATACATAAATAAATTCATAGGAAAATTAATCTGCTTCATTGACTTTTTCTCTTTACCTCTTCAGATTTAGCTATGGGACAAACATCTTTTTAGCAACACACTTGGACTACAAGATACCTCCAGTTCCAAACTCTGCTTGTTATGACAGTGTGTGGCATGATGACCCTAGCAGAGCCAAAGGTCTGACACAGTAAGTTGCAGTTCATAAAACTACAAACCCTTCTAAGTCATACTGCTGTTTCAAAACAATTTTGTCTTGGTTCTAGGGGAGAAGGGTGTAGTTTGGGTGTACAGAGCAGGAAAATCAATGTGGTGTAATTCTTTCTTGAGGGCTGGGTGATTTTGCTATAATCTAAGGTGTGCTAGTAGTACTATCTGAGGCTAGGTTGCATGTCTAAACTGTTGCTCTTTTTGGGGGGCTGATGGGAGAAGGGATTGCTGAATCTGACTTTATGGGTGCATGAAGAACACTCAGCAGTGGCTTATGCAGCCCTCTGCCATTGGCATTTGCTGGATCTTCTGCTGGCCAAAAGAAAGAAATGTGTCTTTATATGCTAGTCCAAGACAAACACAGTCTGTCCTCTGACTTATCTGTACATTTATGCCTATGTACAGGATAATGCAGGTTCTGCTCTTTAGCCTCATGTCAGACTTTCACCTTAGAGTATCCTTGAATATTTTATAAATAAGATGAACCTTGCTTATTCCAGTTTTTATATTCACCACAGATGGACTGTGTCTCCATTGTACCTGGGATGCAATAAAGGACATGAAAACATTAGCCATGGACTCTCCATTTTGTATTACACTGCTCAAGTGTCTTCTTTGTGTCTCTGAAAAGCAGCAAGAGCTCTGTCATATCCTGCCTTGCTCACTGAACTCTTCACATCCAGGCTGATGCCTTGGACAGGTCAAGCAATGGGAAGTTACTGTCTGCAAGCACCTTGTTTCACTAGTTTCACTACTTTCTTACAACAAAAACCTGCCTCAAAGTAACACCAAGGACACAAAACACAACTGAAAGTCAAGCTGTTTGTGTTTGATTGGGGGTGGTGGTGGTGAGTTTTTCCTTTTAGGGTGTGGCATGAAAACAAAAAACCCCACTACTGATGCTGGAGAGGGAACTTGTGGTGTACAGATTATCTTGAACTTTTTTTTCCCCCTAAGGCTTACTAAAATTTGAAGATAGTACAGTCTGCTCAGAACAATATCTTTCAGACGGAGCCTTTCACAGCATCAGGAAATGAGTGCTCCTCATGGTCCATGGGTACCACCACGCCAATGAAGAGCTTATGCCCACCAGTCTGGGCAGCAAGAGGGTCACTCCTTGCTTGTGGCTTGTTTTTAGATGCACCAATGCCATGTAGCAGATGCTTTCTGGGGTCTGTCAGCTCTCACCTGTCTGCTCAGTGAGCTTAAATATCTCTTGTAACTCCATTTCCATTATAACACTGACACTGCAAGCCCTTGACCTTCATGGAAGAAAGAATTAAGTCTTGTGGGGAATATTTTAAGAGTCATAGAGGAAGACTGAGAGGGAGAATATATATGTAACTTCCCCAAATTCAGTCTCACCATTTTATACAGAGAGCTTAAATTCTGCTAACATTATGGTGGAACATCTCTCAAGATGCAGTACTTGGCAATCTCAGTCCTATTACCTTTTTAAAGAAAAAGTTCAGAAAAGTTCAGCTTTAGGAAAGAAGTCCAGAAACAGTAGAGTTTAAGTATAACTCTTATAAAAATATAAATGGGAATCTAAGAGGTCCTGCAAGAGAAAAAAAAAAAAAAAAAAAAAGGCTGAAACAACACATTCCTCTTAACTGGAAAACAACCCTCACTTCCTAGTGTTAATTATGTTAAGTCAATCTTGCATTTCATTTCCATAAAAGGGGCATAAGAAAGGTTACAAATATCTGTCATCTACTGTGAATGAATTCTCTTTTTGAAACTCTACAGCCTACATTATTTATATGATGCCAGCACTGAATATTCTTCTGCAGTCAAGAACTAAACCTAATGAGCCAAGAAGTGGCTCACACAGGCTTAGTCCCCGGCAAAGAATATTTATGTTCAAAGAGACCTATGGAGCTTAGAAAACTCTACAATCCCACTTAAATGTCTTAAGTGCCTGGCTCAAAGCAACAGTTTGTACTGGTGATGCACACAGCAAGAATTAATTTCAAAGCAGCTCCTGCGAAAGAGCTACCACTCTTCTTTTTCTGTTTTTCTTCCCATTCATTTCCACTACACCCTGAACCTTACGTTACTAAACATGAAGCAACTTTGCAGTAGATATTTTTAGCTAGAAAACAATATCCAAGAGATTTGATTTATTTTTAATAATATTACAATTTTATTACTATTATATTAATTTTAATAAAACTAATATCTTCCTTTGTATATAAAGGAAGAGATTTGGCTTTCAGAATGGTTATACCATCATGAACAGTCCACAGTTTTAAGATGATTTACAATGGTTTTGCATAGACAATGAGATAGTTTAGCAGGCTATTGACCAATAAAGAGGGTTGAGTACAGCATCCAAAGCTGAAAATTAGTGTGAGCCTTATAGGTAAATGGATACTCTACACATAAGAATATTCTAAATAACTTTATTTTTATTTCCTACAGAGAAGCTGACTGGGCATATTTAGTAAGAATCAGTACCTGAAAGAACAGGTTGCTGAAACATTCAGAATTGTGAAAAGCCTTCATCCAAATCTGCAGCTATAGTAAGGGAAAAACTTGAAGTAAGGAAAATGTAAGTTTGTAGCTCAGTTTAGTACCATCTGAATGCCAAGAAATCTCCAGAATTGCTTGAATGGGGTATGTAAGGCACTTCGAGGCTTGCGATCATCCTGAGAGGGCCTTGAAAGCATCTGGACATTTCCAGGATGTGGGAAAGTTGGCTTTCCAGAGTGCTACTTACACTTTCTATTTGCAGGGTCTTTAGCATGCAGAGATTACACTTGGCCATGTGAAGTGGTGTTCCCTCTTTAGGTCACCTTGCACAGGAGGTAGCATAAAAAACAGTTGTCTTTGGGAATCAAAGAGCTGATTTATAATAGGAAAGGTAATGACCCCTTTTTTTTTTTTTTTTTTTTTTTTTTTTTTTTTTTTTTTTTTTTTTTTTTTCTTACAGAAACCAAAGACTGAAGAGGTTCCAGCATTTTATATCAGATTTTTCTCAATTTGAAGGTTTTGACAGGGTGCCAGTTTTGAATACTTGTTTTGGGGCTTTTATTATCTACAAGATCTATTCTTCTTCCTGTGAAAGAAGTGAAAAGCAGACAATAGCAGAAGATTTTAATTTGAAAAAGACATAAGCAAAAGTTAAACAAATGAGCATTTTTCTTTTGATTACCTCTCATTTGCTACTGAGCTTTGAATTTGCTCCTTCGTTAAACATGAGGTGAACAAAGGGAAACCTAATTAACTGTTGTAACCTCCCCATATCATCAGTGCCTGAAACCCATCATATTTCTATTCCCTGTTAGATATTGCACTATAAAGAACGGATCATTGTTTTTGTTTCCATGCCCAAAATCTGATATGACAGACCATATGAAAAAAAAAATGTCATAGGTCTGGTACTTCAGCAGTAAGCTGGTTTATTCTCATTTCAGTTATCTCACAGTACTGAAAACAGAACCCAGTCTTGTTGAAAGTAATGGTTTTTCCTATCAATGAAAGCAGGAGCAGATCTCTGAAGGTGAATTTTTGCGGCATAAAATGCAATGTATAGGCTGAAAATCAGGTTAGCCACCCAGGCTATGTGCCTGTCTGTTAAATCCCAGCTGAGGAAGCAGCCTTGATAAAACTGAAAAATGCTTCCTCTGCTGTGCACAGGACAAGGAATCCACTCAAACCCTTTTTTTTTCTGAGGCATTAAGGCTCAGCAGTGTGTGCACCAGCAGGAGAGCACTGTGAGAGAAGAGACTTTCGTAGGAGCATGGTATCAAAACACACTGAATTCCATAGGCAGCTCCAAATCCAACTACAAAACCCAATTTCATCTCTAGATGCAACACATATTCAGGATTACACACACACTTTTATACAGAGCTACATATAGAGAGATTTTTCAAGTCTAGTATATATGTGAATGCATACATTTACAGCTAAGCATTGTTTGTGTTTCAACTTCCAAACTGCATCACATGCAGAGAAGCTGTGATCTTGAATACATTTTAACTTAGGTGTTCATTCACATCTCTGCTAGGCTTGAGCAAGTAAAATTCTTCAGTTTTTAATGTTTGAATTTTTTTCAGTGGTCCACTTCTCTTGCAAGAATTGTTGCCCCACTTCAGCAGGGACAGAGGTAAGGCACTTGCAATTAAGTAGGTTTGCAAGAAGCAGAAAACAGTGAGGAGTAGCTTTTCCTGGCAGGTTTGTCAAGGAGAGCTGGTGTTAACTGTTACCTCTCTGCAGAAACAATGCCTTGCCACTTCAGAAAAAAAAATGTGGTAGCTTAAGAAGTTATTAAAAAAAATGAAACGGGGAAATAATTTTACAAGGATATAAAAGATACAGGGTTTTTTTTTAAATACATATGTATGTATAAATTAAGTTGTTTGTCTTTTTCTGGATCCTTTTGCACCATTAAACAGAGCTGTATCTCCGTTTTCCTGGGTCTGTGCTATACAGTTTTATTCCAGAACATCACAAAGTAAGCACAGTTTGCCAGTGAATCTGGCCAGCAGAACTGGTTTTGTTTATGCCTGTTAACACTCAGGCAAAGTAAGAGTGAAGAGTGGGCAGAAGCAGGGGCTGATGCTTTTTACCTTATTACCCAAAGTTGCCAGTATCCCAGAAGCAGCTCTGTGCAGCATGAATTATATTATTGTCATGTTAGCTATGTCAAAAGTGTCATATTTGATACTATACTTCCCAGATATGCACTTGGGCTTAGCAAACCAAACCAGCCAGAATCTTACGTGCACTGAGCTCTAACCAGGTACTGTGCTTTACTTGTGTGCAGTGGCTTTTTGTCCATGATTTCTAATGTAGGCAAATGTCCAGAGAGCTATAGTTATTACTTCTAAACTTAAGGATCTTCTGCCATAAGTGATGGAGTTGTTGTTTCTCATGATGGTCCTTTGAAGAACATATAAAAGATTTTTACACCAGTCTGTGCTACCATTAAGTATATTTCAGATATGTCTACATTTTACACTGAAAACATAGTTTCATTGTGTCTACTCTAAGTGGAATAAAGGTTTTTTTCTGCTTTCATGCTTATAACTAATAAAGCACTGGGTCTTAACAAGGTTTATTAGCTTGGGCTAAACATCACATAGTAAGGTTGGACAATTTCTTTGCAGTCTGGAAGTGGATGAAGGCAAGCTTTTGCTTGCCCAAAGATTCTCTTGAAAGAGCTTTAGATATGGTCTAGTCTACATGCAATAGGTTTTAAAGTTATAATAATAATAAACCTCAAACTGATCAGTCTTAATCTGATATCATAGTGGATTTTTTTTGTCTGTTTATGCCTCTTAAGAAGAGGTTTAAGTAAAATTGAAAATCTATGCTTAAAGCAGAGCAAAGCTGTTTATATTGGGTATATAACTTCATAACTTCACCTAGACAGCTGTATCAGCATGGTGAATAACATGGAGACAAACTCTGCAGATATACTGTGATAAAAATGTAATAAGATATACCATTGAGAGGAAGAAAGACAAGAAGAGCAGCAATAATTTGTTGTTTGTATTTCATAAGCTTTAAAAAACTTAAAAAAAACCATCTTTCCTGTTTCTTTGTGAAAGGCTCAAACAGATAATAGGGTAAAATAATTCTGTCAGGCCTAAGAAAACTATGCTTCTGACTACATAGAAAATGCTGCCAAATTCAGGAAACAAACAGGCTGAAATAAACAGAAAACTAACATTTTCTTTTCCCAAATCTTTTTCTTTTATAGTATGTCTTCTCTCATAACAAGTATATTCAAAAAATCGTTCAGACTGAAATGTTACTGGTAAGTGCAGGTTGCTTCAAGGCAAATACATGGTGCACAGCCTTTTACATGTGGCACCCTTCCCTGGAAAGCATTTGTCCCTTCTCTTGCCAACAAAATCAAGCATGCTGTGTGTTGTTACACATGCTATCTTAGCCTGGACAAAAATGTAGGATTTATGAATCTCCAGATAGGGCCTTAAAAGTTTGAGACAACATTTTTATGTTTTTGCAAAGATGGTGCCAGCTGGCTGGCTCTCAGGATTTCCCCTATCAAGTGATCCATGAAGCAGTGTTGGCACCAGCTGCACAGGAAACCAAGTATACCTGGACCTTCAAAGTGAGGTCAAGTACCTCATTGACAGCCTGCAGCAGGCATGAGAGAAAGAGTGGGAATGAAAAAAAGAAAAAGCAAGCAATTGGTCTCAGAGAAAAACTTTGGGGGGGAGAGGCATGTGCTGAGTTCAGCACAGCATGTCCATCACCTTCAAAGCTGGTCTTGTGAAAATGGAAACTGGGCTGCTAGAACTAGAAATCTTCATTTTTCACTTCAGTGAAAACAGTACAATTAAATATGTCTGAAAAGCGTCGTGTTATTGTTTATTTTCTATGTTGTGCTGCCTACTGCTGAAATGAATTGCTTCCTAAATTTATTCAAGTATATTCAAACCAGATATAATGGAGGGACATGGTTTACAGACTCCAACAATGATTTCCCACCAGTAACATTCATTTCAATAACAGAGACTCAGTACCTCACAGCTGAGCCCATTTTCACAATCCTCCTGTCCTCGGTGGAGCTCACTCATGCGTGCAGTCCTGCTGAAAGGAACAAGAGTAACCGCTTTTGGGTGCTGTGCAAAAGAAAAGCTGCAAGTGTCAAGTTCCTAGGACTTGATCAGCTGAAATGCTGAACGATCCTGGCTCCTGCTGAACTCAACAGGCCATTCTGCATCTGCTCCCTTTCTCCATGGCAAGGCAGCCCAGCCTCAGGGTGCTTAGAGTAGCTATGGGTAAGAAGACTCATGGTGTAGCTCAGGTTTTGTTTTTTCACAGGCTAGTCAAGAATTTTCAATAATTAGAAAAATTGTGTTAGAAAAATAAGGCAGAAATACCATTCTTTCAGTGAGGACTGCTCCTGGCAGTGAGTCTGATGGATGTTCTGAAACAGAATAAGCAGCATTCAGCCTGTCCCCACCATCTGCCCAAGTCCTGTTTTCTTTTCCTCATTCAGTTCCATTGGAAAATATCAACAGAAAGTGGGGTTTTCTTTATCAAGAAAGATCATGGGTTCGTTTGGACTGAGTCCTTTGTATTCTGGAATAATACATCTGCAGCACAATGAATGGTAACCATTTGAACTCTCGGAGATAAAACAGCTCCAGAATTGATAAGGGATCTTGAAGTATGTTCATGCTACACACAGGACTACTCTGACAATTGGATAAATCTCGTTTTCTGCCTAATTACAAAATAAAGGTAACCCAGGAGATACCTTCAAGATATAAACCAGTGATTTTGGAGCTGATGGAAATCTGAACAACTATTGAGTTACAGACTTGTTTTTTTTTCCTCTCTGTGTTTTCTGTGACCATAGAAAACCTGTTTGAGGCAAGAGCCAAGTTAACTGCATCGTTAGCTAGGCAAAACACAGAGAGAAAAACCACAGGTTATTATTTATTTTTAGCTATTTATGGTAGCACTTGGAGGAACAACTGACCGCAGAGTCACTACTGCACTGTTCACTGAGCAAATAAATACATAGAGACACCCCTTGTTGCAAACAACTAATGCTTGAATGAATTACACAAAGTATAGAAGGATATAAATGTACATTTTTAATAGAGAATGCTGAATCACAGTCAAGATTCAAACCCATTGTTTCTTGGTCTTTTAGATAAGGTTATATTCCACTGCTGAGGAGATAAAATTTCACAGCTTTTAGCTTGATCCAAACCAAAACAGGAGGCAAATCACTCTAGCCTTGATAGAGTGGTCCTAAATAGTCTGTTCTGTTTCAGTTCCTCACTTCCTTTCTGAAACTCTTCTGTACTATTTTTGTTTGAAATATATGCTACATGACTGAAATTTATTTCACCTGAGAATTTGGTTTCATGTCTTTTTATGACCACAGGAAGTGTCTGTAAATCCTCCCTAGAGTAATTCTACAACTCCCAAATGTCTGCTTTGTCTGGGAAGAATTACCCTCTGGAGGACATTATCATGGTTGATAAGTACACTGGAAGCCTATATTACTAGCCAGGACTGTAATGCTTATATCTAGAGACCTAAAATGAAAGCAAAATAATTTCCATAAAATTGACACTAGCTTTTCTGCTGCACTTTACAACTTCTAAATCTCATTAAAGAAATGCTTCATTAAACCTATTAAAGGGAAGGCAATGCCTAGGGAAATAACTAGTGCCAGTTTGATTCTGGAGACCATGAAACCTGATGGAGACTCTAACACTCCTACTGAGCTATTAGGAAATATTCTGTAGTGACATCTTCTGAGATGGAGGCTAAACAGACTGTGGGGTTCAGCCTGGAGCAGGGAAGACTCCAGGAAGACCTTAAAGTAGCCTCCAGTACCTGAGGGGGGCCTACAGCAAAACTGGGGAGTGAATTTTCACAAGGGCACCTAGTGATAGGACAAGGTGTAATGGTTTCAAACTGGAAGCAAGCCAATTTAGATTAGACATTAGGGAGAAATTCTGTAGCATGAGCGTGGTGAGGCACTGGCACAGATTGCACAGAAAAGTTGTGGCTTCCCCCTACCTGGAAATGTTCAAGGCCAGGTTGGATGCTTTGAGTGTCCTGGTCTAGGGGAAGGTGTTCCTGCCCATGCATGGGGTTGCAAATTAGAAATTCTTTAAAATCCCTTCCAACCCAACCTGTTCTATGACTCCATGAGATAAAATACGTATGAGTAAAACAAAAGGTAGCAGGCTTATTCTCCCATAGGGAGGCCAGACTGTATTATTCTGACCAGATCTGTGCCTGCAGTTTCTCTTACTCTCCAAAACAGAGTGCCCACACAGAAAAGTAATGTTGGGAATGGCTCCTCACCCCTATTGGCCTCTGAGCTGTGCCCATCAGTTGGTAAAGCAATAGCTGGTGCAGGTCAAAGCTACACCAGAAGCTGTTCTAGCAATTTTTTTGCAGGGGTGATCAAATTCCACTGCCCACCACTACTTCCTGGCCATGTTTCATTTGTTAGTGTAGAGACAGCCTTAAGGTGTAATTCATCTCTTCCCAGTATAGATATTAACTGTGGATGAATGTTTCTCAGGTTGTGATCTGTGGACCACTTGGTGATCTGTAAGACATCACAATGTGATTTCACAGTTGTTTTGAAACAGCTTAAAAATCTTTTAAATATGAATGTACATAAATACATTTTCAGGCATGCAAGTAAGAAACAAAAGGAGGAAAATTAAAAGTCACCCTAGATTTTTCCCAAGGTAGCTGAATTTTATTTGGATATAAATGTAAACCACCATGGCAATACTGTATTAGATGGTCCTTGGCATAATCTCAAACAGGTTATCTGGAATTAGGGTTAAAAAGAGTTGAAGTACAGCAGGCTAGATGACCTCTTGGTGTCCAGACCCTTAACTGTTCTGCTTGAGAGGATGTGCAGATGAATTGCCTTGTGTGGGAGCTGGTTTTATGATGCTAAGAAATCTGGGTATTTCTCCTCAGTACTCAGTTGTAGAGTGAAGCAGAAGCAGGAGGTACATGGAAATGAGTCTCAGCAGGGGGTTGAACTGGGTATAAACAGGACTGGGATAGTCCTGCTCTTCTAAGTATAGATTGTATGAAACTCCCACATTTTACTACTTACTATTCCAGTTGTGGTACTTGACAATAGTTGTGTTCCTCATTCTTTGCTACCTGATTGCCCTGAGTTTCTGCCCCACACCTCTGACCACCTCCCACACTAGACCACTTTTGGCTCTGTGAGCTCTCTGCTCCTTTCTCCCCTTCCCCAGCCAAGTTTTAGCTTGGAGCTGTGCTTGGGATCAGGGAGATGATCAGTCATCAGTCTTTCTCATCTCTCAGGATGAGAAAGAAATATGGTTCTTGTATTGCAGGATAATAAGTGAAGAGCAGAAAGTCTTGGGATAGCAGCTGATGCATAAAGAGATTCTGAAGGGGCAGGAAGATCATAGCTGGAAACTCAGAGTCTTTTTGGACTGCTCTTTCCATCACAGACCAACATGTACAAGCCCTTGTTCCCAGTAAGATCCATCTGGCTAAGGGATGAGAATTATTCAGGGGAAAGAGACACCCATTCACTTCTTCAAATCATTACTGGGAAAGGTTTAAATGAGGTCATTTCGTGTTAAATTTGGACTCAGCAGACATATTTTATATGAGACTTCCCTGTTACATCCGGGTACCACATTTCCCCCATCTGCATCACCAAGTTTGTGAGAGGCTCACTTAAACATTTAACTTTATACACATTCATCCTTTTGTGGTCTGTTCCAATGTCATGTGAAATTTCTATTAACATATTTGGTCACCAACCAGTTTGTCTATGCCACATACTAGGGGTTTGTACAAAATGGATTTTGCAGTGTGGTACAGATGTCATGTTTTAATCAATGTCTCTTTGAATGTTAAATCTAATGAAGACTGTAAGTGAGAGCCTATAAATGTGCAGAGACAGTTACCATGGAAACCAGTGCAGTATCTGCTGGGTCCCCCACATTGGTAACATGGAGCAGCACAGCCCCACACACAAGGCAGAGGCCTCTGAAAGCATTTTCAGCAGTTAGATCAAGATTTCTTGAAACTTGGAGCAGAGAGCTGGATGCTGGTTTAGGGGCAGCCTGTGGGCTGGGCACAGTGTCATGACGATCGGGTTGCAGGTGGTGGAGTCACCCCTTGAGCTGGCACATGTTGTACAATTTGATATAATTTTTATATAGAACTTGTTTTGCATGACTTGCTCAGCATTAGCAGCTAAATTTGCTGGAGCCCTAGATCACAAGCTGTGAACTTTCACCTAGATATGTTGAGATTAGTGATAGAACAAGGAGCAATGATTTGAAATTGCAAGAGAGTAGATTCTGACTAGATATTTGGAAGAAATATTTTTGGTATTTTTTAAATGGGGGTGGTGGAATGCTGGCACAATGTTTCCCAGAGAGGTGGTAGAAGGTCCATTCCTGGAAAAACTTAGTGTCAGGCTGGACAGGGTTCTGTGCAACACGATCTAGCTACAGATGTCCCTGCTCACTGCAAGGGGTTTGGACCAGGGGACTTTGAAGTACCCTTCCTACCTGAACCGTGCTATGATTCTACATAAAAGAAATCCCCAGAGCTGATTCAAGCCAGAAGATAAGGAAGCTAAGAAAAGAAACAGCTCATCTAGAAACAAAGACAAGATCCAATTAGGAATGAAAAGATCCCAGACTGTAATACTACTGCTGGTATGAACTGTCATGTGAGGGGTGGCAAATTTATATCCTAAGGGTACAAATGCCCATTAATTTCTTGTTTTGAGGCCCCTCTTCAGAGCTCCCCAGTTCAAGCTGTAGGGCTATTCATAAAAGGTACTTTGATGAAGGAATCTACCCTTTGGATTATTGATTCAGCAGAAACTTGGAGTCAAACTCTGTTATTGTGGCTGGCATGTGTAATTTCCATAACACACAGGAGGACCTTCACTGCTCAGGGTTAAGGTCAGTAGTCCTCTTGGGCACATGCTGGACAGTCCTGACTGCAGTTAGAAATGATGAGGCTTCAGAAAGAAAATTCAGAGGCTCTATGCAGATTTTGACTTTCAACTCCCTAGAGCTGCATCTTTGGAGCTTTCTGGCTTGGTGTTCCTCTAAGAAAAAGGGTTTAGGACCTGAAGGATAGAGAGGGGAAAGCTCATCATCCAGAGGATCCTGGTGATGTTAGGAAAGTTGTTCTGGCAACTTGGAGGGTACCTCAGGCCACTGCAATAAGCACTGCTAAGGACCCAGGTGCTTTCTGCAATTGCCATATGTTTCAGTGCTCATCTGTTGATACTATGGAGTATTAGCTCCTCAGGTGGATGCCTCATCTCAGGCATCCATGGAGTGTCCACAAAAAGCTGGGGCAATAACTCAGAGGAACTGTGGAGGTAAACCAAATTCTTATAAAGAAAATACAATCTTTCATTTTTCTTGCTTATTCTGAATGACAAAGTGCAAAGACACCTTTTAAAGTTATTAGAGTTTCTCAAGGTGACATTTATTTATTATTCTTTCTGTTTCATTTCCTTATTGCAGCTTCTCATGGCTCAGAAAATAAAACTGCATTGAAAGCTTTTTGGGGCAGGGATCATTATTATATTTCTTTCCAGTGCTGCATGATCTCAGTTCCTCCATAAATCTTGCAGCCACTGTTGTGCTATAGGGTGCAGTAATAATAGCCAGGACTGTCTACTAAGTGTTGCTTATTAAATGTGTTCATTCTCCCCCTCCCCCATGATGCTCCTGGGCTTGCACTAAGCTCTTTTATCCAGTCTTTGGCAGTAAATCCAATTCCAATTTGAAAAAAAAAAAAAAAAAAAAAAAAGAATTTTCATTGTAACTTCCACAAATACTGGACATGTTATTTTCTTTAAGACATGAAGAGTATTTAATACATTTCAGCTCACAAGGAAGTGAGCGTTCCACTTCCAAGCATGTAAAGCAGCAGAGTGAAAGTGGGCATATTTCAAACAGACATGAATGCTCTCTCAAGCTCACTCTCTTTCTCTGGGCTCTCAGCCACAATTTTAAAGCAATTTGCCCTAATCTGCCATATGGTTTTCTTTCTTTGCATTTTATAAAACTGCAGGGCTAAGTGAATGTGTCTCTTCGATAGCACTGACACAAGCCTGATTTAATTTAGACTTCCGTATTAACATACCAACTAAATCAGCGCTGCAGCCTGTGAGGGAAACTTCAGTGTTGTGCACAACCAGAGCTGTAATTAGTTTCCAAGTGGTACCAGCCTACAGCCCTTGAACTGGTTCTTCCGTATGATTATTATTTCTAGAGGTCAGCCCAAAGAACATTAAGTCTGCTCCAGCAGCATGTGAACCCCCGCTCCCTTCCCCGGATCAAAACAGGCCTCCAGTGAGACATTCTTCAGGCCTGAAATCACTTCCAAACAGCAGACATTCTTAGTAAATCTGATTCATCATGTGGAAGATCTATATGCCTGCTGTATGAAAAGCATCTCTGACTGAGATTTCCAGCAAGCCCTGCCAGTGAATCCTTTTATTCAAGGAGTCCATGCAGTATACTTTTATATCACAGATGGCTCCAGGACTCGGAGACAATTTCCTTAAATAGGCTCTCACACCAGGCTTGTCTACACATTTTACTTTGGAATTTTTAGCCTGTAACAAGAATGTGACATGGTTCACTAAACATAGTCTCCCTGTGCATTTTAAGCACACGAGTTGCCCCGTAAGCTGCAGTGGGTCTGCTCCCCTGCCTGATGCCCACGTCCATTCATCTGCACGCTTATTTATTGGCTTTGTTGGATCAGTTGTAATGTGCATTGCAGGGTACCAAGCTAGCATGGGCTCCTAGCTCCATGGCAGCGTGTTTGGCCTTTGTCATGGACACAACTGAGATCAACTGCTTCAGGGAAGTAGAGCAGCAACCACAGTGGCAGGCACTGCATGATGCAGCCCTCCCTCCATGATGCAGAACACCAGTGCCTGTCTCCAGAGAATGTGGAAGGACAGGACTGACACTCAAGACTGGCAAAACAGGGAATTCTTCCCTTTAGACTTAAATGCTCTGAAAGCAATGGCTATTTTGGAACTTGTAAGGAAAAACCACAATGATTTAATAATTAGGAAAAATTCCAGGTACCTGGACAAGAAGGCACTTAGCACTATTTACCTCACTTCTCAGTGGAGGCATCCATGCTATTTTGTTTTACTCAATATGCTTTCAAATTGGGAATTTTTATAAAAACCTTTCACTCACATTTTTCTCAGCCCTCTGCACTCAATCTTTCCCATAATGAATGCCTTTGTCAGCTGTTGTATTTTCATATAATCCAAAAATTAAATGTGTACCAGATCTCAGAACATTTATAGCAGATCTGACTATTTTTTTCATTTACATTTTGTTTCTGTATTTACCTTCTGTAAAAAGTAGAAGCTAATAATGTGCTTCCCAGGCTCTGATAATTCTCTTTGATGTTAAAAAGCAAGCAAAAAAACAAACAAATAAAACCCAAAATCCAAAAAACCCCACTCCAAATAACAACAACAACAAAAAAAATTCAAGAAAAAAACCCAACCAAAAAATAAAACAAAACACCAAACCAAAACAAAAAACAAAATGGGAAAAAGTTGATAGAATTGTTTGTAAGATAGGACACATGTAAACCTTTCCCTCTCAACCTAAAGGGTGCTTATCCACAAATCACTGCAGACAGCACAGCATCTTGCACCATGGGGATCTGAGCCCTGATTGGGTTCACTGCTGAGAAGAATGGTTTGTTTAGCCCAGCTTGGGTGGCTTCTTAAAAAGAGAAAGAATTTCTACCCCATGGAAATTCTAAACTAAAACCAAACCAAAACAAAATGAAACTTTTTGAAATCCGAGTAATAGCTCTGATTTGTGTTTGTTTGCAGAATGGAAATCTTTATCTTTACTACTGTTTGGCACTGACAATATGCCAAAATATGTTGCTCCAAAGGGCAAAAGCTGTCTTCTCCTGGAGACAAATGAATACTCTAAGTTACTAAATAAATATTAAAAACTTAAAAAATTGTAAATAAAATCAGGTGAGAAACAGCTCAGCCTGGCATTTTTTTATAGACTCATAGAATGCATTGGGTTGGAAGGGACCTTAAAGACTGTCTATTTCCAAACCCCCTGCCAAGGGCAGGGACACCTCCCACTAGAAGTCGCTCAAAGCCCCATCCAGCCTGGCCTTGAACACTTCCAGGGATGGGGCAGCCACAACTTTCCTGGGCAAGCTGTGCCGGTGTCTTGCCACCTTCACACTAAAGGATTTCTTCCTAATGTCTAATCTAAATCTACCTTCTCTCAGATTAAAAGCCTTACCCCTTGTTCTATTGCTGCATGCCCTTGTAGGAAGCCCTTCCTCAGCTCTCTTGTAGGCCCTTTCAGGTATTGGAACACTGGCTGCTATAAAGTCACCCCAGAGCCTCCTCCAGGCTGAACAACCCCAACTCTCTCAACCTGTCTTTACAGGAGAGGTGCTCCAGCCTGTGACTGATTGAAAGTTCACATATTTAAAAACCTTTCCAGACTAACATATAACTGCTCAATTACATCATTTTCTAAATCCCCAGCTCTGTGGGCCAGAATATCCTCAGGATGAGGGAGGCACTGAAATTAGGATTCCAGTTCTTGGCAGAGTACTCCAGGCAGTTGGGCCTTGATGTTGATGGAGTCCAGGAGTTACTGCTTGCTGCAATGTGTTAACCTTGCTCACTGAGTCTTTGCAGTGAGAATGAAGAAGAGAGAACCTCACATAAATGGAGACACCCAGTACCAAGCCAACCTGGAATCTCTGTTCTGTTAAGGAGCAAGGCTATGGAGACATTCCTGCCCTGTGGGTCCAGGTTTGAATGTGAACAGAAGTTCACCTTATAGGAACACAGTGCCTAGAGGAGAAAAGTGCCAGTGACTCTATGCCACATAAAAACTGTGGTGCAGCAATGCCTGAACTGCTGCTGCCTTAAGTCAAGAGGTCCATAGCTCTCAGAAAAGTGCTGTGCAAACTTACCAAACTGAAGCATCATCACGAAGTTTTGCAGATACAGCTACAAATCTCTTTAGAACCTATGTCACTGCTTGTCCAGAAGAGAGAAATATCTGTAAGTCAAAACAGCACTACTTTGCATATTTATAATGCTCTTCACTGACGAGGAGGAGTGTATTAATGTTCTGGTTTAATAAGATTCACATTTACCTTTAAACCTTCAGTACCTACATCGAGGTGAATGGGTCTATCTATCTCTTTAATTCCAGGCATATGCTTAAACCTCTGTTGAGTCAAGACTTGAAGGAAATGAGAGTAAACAAAATCTATTAAAATAATGACAAAGGATTGTTCTCAGTATCTACATGTAGTGCCTAGATATGTCATCAGACAGTTAATTCTATACTAACAAAAACACTTGGAAACCAAGCTGGGGTTATTTCCATCCTAGAGCAAGTTGTTTGAATCTCAAGTTGTTGAAGAAACAAGTAGAACCAGTACCAGACTGATCTGATCCTCCTTGAAGAACATAACAGTGGTAGAGGGACAATAGAACTTAGGAAGTTTAAAATTAAGAGTAATACTTACTACTGTGTAAGTACATAGTGCTGTATCTTATTACTATATAAACCATGGCCAAGGAGCAAGTTCCAGCACTGGAGTCATCTCCCCTGAAGTTTCACCACTAGCACACCTGCTGGCATATCTTGGTCCATGCTAAAAGTTCTCTTCAAGAGAACCCTGCAAGTCTCAGTCACCAAGCTCTTCAGAAACCATCCTCTGTAGGCTATAAGCCTCAGGTTTCTCTCCTTCCACCTTACTCTGTCATGCACTGCTACCAGGCAGACTTTGCATGCTTAAACACCTTGACAGGCTGTCATGCCACAGCCAGCAATGCTGGTGTCATGGTCCAAAGCAAGACTATCCCACAGCACAGCTACATATCAGTTCAGGTAGACTGAATGGAAAAACATGCATGTTAACCATAGGATCATTCACAAGACTCAGAGGAGGGCCAAGTCTGCACACTATGAACACAAGCAGGGCATGACATTTTCCAGAACATGGTGTGGATGGATACAGTCAGGAGAATCACAGAATCAGAGAATCATCTGGGTTGGAAAGGACCTCTGAGATCATCAAGTCCAACCCTTAATCCACTACCACTGTGGTTACCAGACCATGGCACTGAGTGCCACATTCAGTCCCTTTTTAAAAACCTCCAGGGACAGACAATCCACCAGCTCCTTGGGCAGCCCATTCCAATGCCTGATCACCCTCTCAGTAAAGATTTTTTTCCTAATATCTAACCTAAACCCCCCCTGACAGAGCTTTAGTCCGTACCCTCTTGTTTTACTGGTAGCTACTTGGGAGAAGAGACCGAACCCCCCCTGGCTCCAACCTCCTTTCAGGGAGTTGTAGAGAGTGATGAGGTCTCCCCTGAGCCTCCTCTTCTCCAGACTGAACACCCCCAGCTCCCTCAGCCCTTCCTCACAGGACTTGTGCTGGATCCCTTCACAGCCTCCTTGCTCTTCTCAACCAGTGGACAGAATTTGATAATTCGATTTCCTCAACATGAAGCATGCCACTAGATCTGGAATTGAAAAAAAAAAAAATTAAAAATCAGACATTTGCAAGGAGCAAAATAATATCATTATTTTGTAAGAAAATAATTATAGTTCTGAAGTTAACTGCAGTAATACTATAGTACTGATATACTTAAGAAAAGAACAGTCACAAAACTAGGGAACAGAAGATGCCAGTCTCCTGTGAAACTGGTGGAATGTTAACCAGGAATGAGAAACAACTTACAACTTCACCAATATGTTGATTAAGAAATCATGGATTTTTAAAATAAAGTGCTGTGCTGAAGAAGATACTTGTTTCCCTTTCATTTAAGAAACAATATGAACATTTTCAAGGAACAAAGAAAAACACTGCTTTGTCTTATACTAATGTCAGGCTTTTTCAGAACTTTCTTTCAAAAGAAAGTTTTTAAAATTCCAATTAAGGAAATGGAAAAATCCCAAGAAAACACAAAGTATGAGGCCAAGCAGACCAAATAGATTATTGTTTGTCAGTCAAAGACCAAACAAGGTCATGTTAAGCCACCATATTGAATGAATCTCAGGTCCAAGACCCTGTGGATATTTTTCAGTGTGATCTTGTGGTATACATGAGCTCCTTCATTAATTAATTTCTCATATAGAGTTTTTAGAGTAATTAATTTATAGAGTAAATTAATTTCTCATATAGAGGCTACATCATAACTATTCCTATATGCTCTGAGAAATGTGCTCGAATTGGATCCAAAAGCAATAAACAGCCTTGGAATAATCTAACATTTAACAGAATTATTTAACTTGCTTTTATCAATTAATTGATTCGAGCAAGAAAATGAAAAACAAAGATTAAAGTCTCAAAACTGTCATAGCAGGAGCTTTTATAGAATGGTTCTGGGGTGACTAAATAGATTGTAATCCTTCCCTCACCGAGGAATCTTGATCTTATATTTCCCTCTCCAAAATGGAGCTCTCTGCCACCTGGTTGCACTTAATTTTGATCTGGGTTTTCCACAGTGTCACCTGTTGGAGCAAATTTATTTTCTACTAAGTATTTCAGTATGCTCTGAGTCCACAAGAACCTCTGTGTACAAGGGTGGGTCTGGGGACTCACCAAAGACACTGCCACAAAGTGCAAGATGATGCAGACTGAAGCCTTTTGCTGAGATGTGCATTCAGCATCCCTCAGAAAGAGGAAATTCAGAGAATTAAAGTTGAAAGAGCTTCCAAGCCAACAGATGAAGGGTTGCTGATTCCTTATCCAGCAGTTTTGCTAAAGTAACATGTCAAAGTTGTAGTTTTCCTAGCCAAAACTATTTCATAAATTTGACCTAAATTTGTTAATAGATTTGGGACAACCAGAATTGCATTTTTCCTCAAATAAACTATTCATCAGAAAGAAAATTACTGCTCTTGTCAGAGAGCACCAGCTGCCTACCCATTCAAGAAAAACCCAAAGCTTTAAAATCAAAAGAAGCAAAATTAAAAGTCTTGGAGTATCTCTTAACAGTCACAGAAAGCATGTAAAAAGAATAAAGTAAAAAGAAAAAGAAAAAAAAGAAAAGAAAAAAGCAGGAAAGCAAAAGAAACATAGAACAGTATGGGATAATTGTAAACCTCAAGAGGTTATTCATCTGAAGAGTAATCTTTCAGAAAATGGAAATCCATCCCAAAAGAAGCCACAAAAAATGTGCAAACTACAGCTTGTAAAATGGGTGTTAGGAATTAAGACTGAGTTGTGAAATACATGAACTTAAGTGAGTCCCATTATTTCAAACATATCCTGCACAGTGGAGTTGTAGAGAGCTGGGATGGAATGTGAACAGCAAGCAGAAAACCAAAGAACAAAAAGCAAATTATGCAAATATATCAGATTTGGGCGGCTGAGGTTCTTTCTTCCCCAACAACTTGAATAACAGTGTTTAAATACAACTTTCTTTTTGTAGA
The DNA here is from genome assembly GCF_036169615.1 of Heliangelus exortis. NCBI lineage: Eukaryota > Metazoa > Chordata > Aves > Apodiformes > Trochilidae > Heliangelus > Heliangelus exortis. The sequence goes on along the minus strand of NC_092424.1, from coordinate 102,314,523 downwards.
AAACACCACTTTCTAAGCAGCCCTTCCAAATGCTTTCCCATCTGTTTCAACAAATGTGATAATGAGGAGGTTATGCTGCAAGCTTTAAAAAAAATCAAGTTATTTGTCCATAGTAGGAAACACAAAGCAGGTAAAAGGTTGTGTCAGTCACTGTACTCCAAGTGAACATAATCCCAAATATCCTTTCTTTTCTTAACTCTGCTTTGCATCCTAAGAGAAAAGCACTGGCAATTTAGGTTTGATTAGTTTAGCTTTGAAGGAAGAACAGATCAAAACATCTCACTTACAACTCTGCCCTGCATGGGTGTCTTAAGCAGCTATAAAAATGGACTAGGCCTTGAAAAGGATTCAGCAACTGGAAGACTGTATTTTCCTTTAATACGAGCTGTTAATAAATGTCTGAAAGCCTAGGCACTTGGTTTAGCTGGGCATTGAAAATCAAGAGAGGTTTTTAACTTTCTGCAAGAGCAGGGGATGTTCTGTGCAGTGATATTCCCCCAGAGCAGCATTAGGAGTGTGCAGGCTGGGCCATAGGAGCCCAACAAACACAAAACCAACCCTGACCAGTGAGTCTGTCACCTTCTACATCTTCTCACTAGAAAAGGGACTCTGGTTTATCTGCTGAAATGGGAGCTGAACTCTAAAACTCTGCCCTTTGTATCCTGATCCTGTTACACTGTAATTTTAAAGTAATTCCAGTAGAATGAGTAGATTTTTCAGTGTATGAAACTGGGATGTGTACTCAGAATCTGGCCAGGACCAATTCCTCTAGTTTGGTTCTATTATTCTCTGAGCATCTGGGATCAAAAAAAGGTCAGGAGAATGGTCAGAGCAGGAGTTGTGAGCATTTTCCAAGTTAGGCCTGGAAAACTTATAGCAATATTTGGATCAAAATAATAAGGTATATGAAAGTGTTGTCATAACTATTGCACCATGGCTTTAGGGCTAAGCTGTATCATTACAGAACTTTGATACAACATCCAACACCAGAGGCACAATGTGGGCTTTTTGAAGCTGGGTGGGGCAGAAAGTCTAAGTTATCTAAATTTCCTTCAGTCCTTTCAGCACCCCTGTCATTTTCACAGGTAGAAGGGGTGATTCACTGATATTCACTAGTTCCTAGATAAAATGAAAGAAGTAAAAATGAAATAAATATGTGTAAAGAGATCACAGTGTAAGAGAATATTAGGTATATTCACTCTGGAAGATTTCTGTTGGTGGTATTTAACTCTGCCCATCCATCTCAAATATTCAGATGCTCAGTGGTTTCCCTGGAGCTGCAAATCTATCCAGGTTTGCTTTCTGAGCATCACCCAAAATTACAGAGAAATGGTGATTTCAAAGCAGCTGCCCATAGCAGGAAGACATTGCACATGCCATGTTCCCAGGTACCTTTTACTGCAGTCCTGATGTATCAGATTTATTACCTATATGCAGAGCAGCTCTGCAGAGCACAGCTGATGGGGTCAGTGATTTCTGGGATAATCAGTGGTTGTGAGTGCTACATCAGATGCTGCCTGGAAAATCCCTGCTGGATATCCCTGCCAAAACTACAGCAGTCTCCTCCTTTCATTCAGGTGATGGAGGGTAGTCTGTTGTTCATGAGAAAGCCTTTTATGCTGAGGAGGAAGACACAGAGAGCAACAGAAACAGAGCTGCAGGTGGTAATGCAGATTACACTGTGTATGGCTTCACCTTGGCTCTGCAGATGGGAGCAGACCAGGTGCTCGCTCAGCTCCTCTGTGCTCCCAGCCATACATCCCCAGAACCTTCCCCATCCTCCATCATCCTGTGCAAGAAGAGGCTGTGCTGGGTTTTCCCTGGAGGCATTTAGCTCTGGGTCTTCTGCAAGGGTTCTTCTTGGCTCTGCTCCACCATCAACAGCCTGAGGAGCACAGTGCCATTACAGTCATTCAAGTTGTGCCAGGTTTACATCAGATGTTAGGAAATTTTGTTTTACTGAAAGGGTTGCCAGGCACTGGAACAAGGTGCCCAGGGAAATGATTGAGTTACCATCCTTGGAGGTATTAGAAACGTGTGTAGCTGTGGCATGTAGGGACGTGGTTTAGTGGTGGACTGGAGTGTTAGGTTAATGGTTGACTTGATAATCTGAAAGATCTTTCCCAATCAAAGCAGTTCTATGATTCTGTGATTCCATGATTCTATTCAATGCCCAGTTCCTGCTTACATTATGGAAAAGAGAGAGATGCAGCAGAATGTGCTGCTTAAAAGCTCTGAGGGATTTTTCCCTTTACTAGTCTGGAATAGTCTTGTCTAGCTAAATACATTGCTGAAGATGTCTTTGGGATGCATTTTGGGTGAGGAGAAACATTTGCTTCCCAGAAAGGGGGAGACTCAGATGCAACAGGTGGCCCAGTAACCCAATTCCTGTTTGGATTTCTATTAATTGCATTTCTTGCTGTAATATTACAAGTTTATTAACTGAGCATTACAATATCCTTATGGTTAGGTTTGACCTCTGTTTTAATTCAAATCTACCAAATACACACTAATTCAGTCTTTTATATTAATATCCTGCCATGATGACAAGAGAATGTCTAGGAGAATTAATTTACTCTTTCTTTTTTTTTTTTTTCTCAATGTATTGGTTATGACTGAATGAATTTCATTTATCAGTATATGTACATCAGCAGAAGGAACTCTAGAGCTGAAAGGCATGCATCGTGTCAATAAAGGTAATATTACTATATTAGAACTGCAATAAAAAAATGCACATTCTGGCTGATTTCTTGCTGGATTCTGGACTGACTTTCTCTTAGGCATTCATTTCCTTCCTCATGCTCACTGTCTGTTTGCTTCTACTGCTATCAGGCAACACCATGCTTAATAGAAATCATCTGCTTTTCTGTTAGCCAGTAATGGCTCTCTGCAATCTGGCAAATGTTGGGTATAAAGAAGCTGGTAAAGTGCTTTTTCATTGTTTAGGTAAAGGTTTCCTCTTTGATCCAACATCTGCCCTTTTTGCTGCACACCCTGCAAGTTGATGCAGATCCAGCAGAAGGATGGGAGACATTTATAGGGTTTCCTGTTTTGGAGTAATTTTGGGAGCATCTTTTTCCCCAGCTCACTTTTTGCCTTCAGCAACAACAATCCAGTTCTTTGTGTTTTCAATGGGAAACCAATTCTTTGTCTCCCCTTTTCCTTCTAGTTCTCCCTGAAGGCTACAGAAAGAAAGAGCATGAATAACCAAGCAATGAATCATAAAATAGTCCCGTTTACTGTTATCTTTCCAAGAACAGTGAAGGCATTAAAGTTCTGAAACCTTTCTTCTTGAAGCAAAGATTGCAGCTAAAACAGGAAATGGCACAACATAAATTCAATTTGTGACAATTATTATAACATGAAAGGGAAATAGTATAAATCACTGATGTCAAACACCCTGTTCATTGGCTAGATCTGACCCATTTGAGCTATTTATCTAGTTCCTGTGACAGATTCAGATTTTGCACCACACATGCTTTCATTTTTT